>NC_060120.1:401274895-401875520 GCF_021461395.2 Schistocerca americana
GAATGGTCACGTCTAATTTCCAAATGCCTATATGACGGAACGCTATATATTTTTGTTGTATATTCATTATGAATTCCTCGAATATAGGAGTGGGAAGAGTAGTTCTAGCGGCTTACTCGTCAATTGCGTTCGAGAAAACTACAGAATCCTGAATTTGTCACTCCAAAAGGCGCGCCATCTATGTAATTACAAGCTCGCAGATTCACCACACGAACAACCATTGATCTGGTTAGTGAGTGTTTCTTTAGTCTTTTAAAAGACACGATTGTTAATACGGATCTTTCACAATGCGTTTCCCCTGTGTATCAGTAAAGTATTATTTCATTTTATCAATTTACATGTGTTTGTAAGACTTTGGTTGTGTATTGAACGGGAAAACAAGAGAGAGATGCCAAACATTCCCTAGATAACATCACAAGAACGAAAACTGAATACGCTTCACCATAGAAGCGCTAAATTGCAGTTTCCTGCTCTTTCGAACGCTGATTGCTGTGTAAAAATAAATTGCGTTCTGATATTTCATTCTCAGTAATGCATCACACTTAACAAGTACAGGTATTAACAGAGTGCTAGCGATTTTTGTTAAAGTTCAATTATTGTTTTGTTTAATGATATCTAATTCTAACAAATGAGGCTTATATCGGGAACAGCGGAGTTATAAATTTGTTAGCATAAAAGTTAACCAGATACCTATCATTTATGGTTTTGGTGACGCATGCAGTGTATCGTGCACTGCCTGATCCAGCGGAGCGTAATTCCGTAACACTTCTCAGTTCATTTAACTGTGACAAGCACATTAAACGTGCAGTAACATCTGGGTATATTTCCACTAACTTCCACAGACTGGAAGATTTATCAGTTCGCATTGCTAGGCCTCTCTGGTTGTAGGCCTTGCACCCCATGTTTCCATGTTGTTATGTCTTTAGCTTATTTCTTTAGCTAGTTTTACGTGACCACAGACAGTACGTCTAAAATTGGTGATATTAGTATTTCGATTCGACAGCATGCTGTCGCTGGATTCCTTCTTAGAGAGGGAAAATGTGCAGCTGAAATTCGCTTCAGACTTCAATAGACGTCTGCAAGCTACTAGATGGGTGAAATCATTTCTAAGATGAACACACGAGCATTCATGATAAGCGTCGTAGAGATCGCCCTTGAACTCCCTCTACAGAACACGACAGCGAAATATTCTGATTGATTTTCTTGAATTTGAACAAACCAAAAATACTGCCAGCTATATTCACTTACTTTTTAACATCCGACGAGCATTGCACTATAAGGGAATAAGATCGTCCTGCAACAGGATAACATGCGTCCCCACACTACTCGTGTCATCCTGGGGAAAATTGGGACATTTTCGAGGAACGTTTGTGGACGAGTCAAAGACTTCAGTGAGTTCTGAGCTATAATTCGTTATAGACATGCTATTGTATCGAGCATCGTGAATAAAATATATGAAATATATGTTCTAATTAACCTCTTCGACTCCGTCACTGGGACATTCCCGACCACACTGGAGGGAATAGTTCCATGGTTCCGTAGCTTCAAAAGAAGTGAAATCGATCATGAAACGCGCAATGCTTTTGAACGAAGTGAAAAAAATATCTACGATCAATCCAAGACAAAACTGAGGAAACAATCTCGTTGAAATTCTTTCGAATCAGTATTCACTCATAACGAATTTGTGTGCACGTTCTCAGTACACGATAGCTTGTGGCTTAAATTTTAGAATTAAGCTCTATGTGACAAACAGGTTTAATAATTATTTCAGAATAAAAGCAACCTTAGTTTGAAATTATTAAATGTCAATAACGCGTTACGCCATTTTATGGAATTATCAGATTGTATTAAAGTATCTAGATATGTAACCCATCCGTTATATAGCCACGTAATATGGAAAACGGACGCAACGGTAACTCGATATGTAATCCACCTGTCAAAAAAAAACATATAAAATGCAAGGTGGACCTTCAGCACGTCAGCTGACTCCGCCATACTCGTAGCAGTACAAAATAGGACCACGCTAACAGACCAAACACGGCGTGAGTCGCACGCAGCACAATGTCCGTTTGGCGTGCACACAAATATAACTGTCAAACAACTAATAAAACATTTTAAAATGATTTTAATTTGTTTTCTCCAAGGAAGACAGGTCATGTCTATCAACTGCGGTGGCTGTATGGAATAAATTGTTCCAAATTTGTGTCATATCTCATACACTTTCAGGTTTTGAATGTTTTTCTCGGTACGGGATGTTTATGCAATTTGAAGTAACGAATCGCCATGCGTTATCAAACATTATCTAGTTAACTTTGTTATTTCGCTATTAAACGCCTTTACTTTGCTGATCACATTTACGAATCTGGTATGGCATGTGAATCTTGTAAATTGTATCCTAGCCTCGTTTGCTACATCGAGCGTCATTGCTAAAATCTCGTCTTTTGTGTAACCCGTTACATTTCTTATATGATTTCGGGTCTGATAAGAATATTACATGAAAGTCTTTGCAACTGACGCCATTATTTCGGTGGTTTGCATATATAATTTTCTCGAAAAGCTTCTCGTCTTGCCTCACGAGTTTACTCTATTCCAGGCACTCATACTTCACGAAACTCTAGATTGGTACGAGCAACCGAGGCCACCGCCTCCGCGTCTTTAGAGACACTAACAGTGCGACAACGGAATGTAGCTCATAGACAATAAAGGAATTATTACATCCCTCTCAAATTCTTACTTCATTATTTCATTTTTCAATATGACTGCCAGACTAAATTTACCAAACTGCGACCACTGAATGGTGAAAGGATTTGCAGAGCTGAGGGTGAACATAAAAAAACATTAAAATTGTATTTACTATTGTTAGTTACAATAAATTTTTCTTAGCTTTAATATTTTTCTAAAAATCGTTGAATGTTACAAGTTTAAAATTTCAGCGTCAGATCATAAATTATTCATGTTACTGAAAACTATTTCCACACAGGAGTTCCTGCTCGGGAAAGCCATTATTGTATAGATATTTTTTTTATTTTAGTCTTTCCTCTTCCTGTTAAAAATGTTTCCACGGATCGAGTATGTGGACACAGAAGCTTGATTTTGTAATTGGTTCACTTTTATCCATTATATGAACCTTATAAAGTATTTTTATCAATGTCTACTTCAATACCCACCACCTTTAACGGTTGTACATATGTTTCATATGAAGGAGTTACTTCTCCTACAGCCACATAACTGGCAACCTTCATAGGAGAGTTTTCATAGTCGAATCAATTTTTAATATAATATTAGGCTTTTAGGTAGGCTAAGAGAACTTCATTCTCGAATTTGTTTCACTCAACTTCATTTGATTGTAAAATTTCTTTGTTAGCTTTCCCTCCGAAGAAACACTCATTCTTACGTTATCTAGCATCCTCTTATAATATGATCACAATTTTACATAATTCTACAGAACTTATGTATGAGAATATCAGAACTTTCAATACATTTCTGAAATAAATTTAGTAAAGATTAAAAAAATAAATGTAGCATTCCGGCAATCCACTTTATTCATTACAAACAAAAGACCAAATAAACTTACCGCACTGATTCTCACCCCGTTGACGGAAACATATTCTCATCGCTTTCCAATCAAGCAAGCCCGCTTCGTAAAGAAATACGTGTGATATTGATTCATGAGGACTGAAGCTGTCCACCTAACTTTATATGACGAAGAATAGCATGATAGTCTTGATTAACAAATTCAAGGAATTCTTTTCTTACTCCCTTTTAGCCTCGACTGAACCCTTCACGTAAGACTTTTAACATTGCAAGATAATAATTGCGTGCAGTGTTTTGCTGCTTTATGCAAGACATGGCAATTGTAGATAGTTTTAACCTTCAAACGGATTTGTGGCTTCTTTGCAGTCAGTAAGTGGTGTTGTGGGTCCGAAAGGATACAACTTTGTTTTAGCCATGAAAAGTATTTTATTTTCTTTTCATCACAAATATTTATTCATAAATATTTTTATTTGCTTATATCAGAAACTAAAACACAAGTTTAATACAAAAAAATCAGATTAAATCACAAAAGGTAAAAAAAGTTCATCTGCCCTTGCGATACAGTGAAGAGAAATGAAACTTGAAAATTTAAACCAATTCATTGTGTTAGAAATAACGTGAAACCTTAATAGACTGTTGTAAGATGAATATATAGAGCATGAAAAATCGGCAGTGTATGATTAACTTCACATACGAATCAATATTCACTTGACTTCTTCTCTTGTTTCTCTTTAAACGTCACTGATTGGCAGGTTTGGCAAACATACCGCTGCAGCAGGTACAGTACTGGTTGGTCTTTATCTCGCTGTTACGAGGTCACAGAGCAATGTCATGTTCACTACTGTAAGTAGAGATCATTTGTATCGCTACCTTGATCCACTACTACCATTTTCATTTTGGATCAAGCACAGGTATATAGGAGCGTTCATTAAGTAATGCAACACATTTTTTTTCTCGGCCAGTTACGGTTGATAAAACGTGGAATTTCTTGTGGGACATCGTGGAATATTCCGGCTTCAGCCGCGCGTAATTCTGTGAAGTTACGATCGACGGCGACACTATATGAAGCTTTCAAAACGTCGTCTGTGACGGAGGAGCGTTCCAAGGAGAGAGCTATCACTTAGTTTCTTCTGACGGAAAATGAAATCATCGCTCTTGCAGAATTTCTACGCAGACGTGGCAGTGAAGAAAGAACGGCGAGTCACTGGGCGAGACGTCTGTTACCATCGCAACAAGGTCGCGCCAAAACGTCCGATCTCCGACACAGCTGTGACTCCTGTGATGTTGGAACGTGAGGACTCTCTCATTCGAAGTGATCGACGTATCGCAATCAAACAACTCGCTAATCAACTGGATACTATTTTCTGTTCATACCTTTGTGGCATTTTCGGAGATATTTTGGTTTTGGTTCGGATGCCGAGTCCATGACGCTTCATAAACCTGTGGCATCAACCAAATCGACCCTTAAAGTCTGTTAAGTTCCACTGTAACGCCAGCTGAAGAGCGTGTATTTTAATAATTTTTGTATTAATTCTAGTGCCATTTTGATGGTGTCCTTGAATCAGTTCCAAAACGTCATCTTCTATTTTTGGCTATTTTGCATCCACTCCTCTATTTGCACATTTAGTCTTCCTCGTTTTTTGAGTTCTTCTTTAGTAGCCCGCCAATCGCGAATGTTTTTTTTTTTCTGTTGGTGAAGGACGGAAATTCCGCTCAGCTGCTCTGCTTCCATGCTCTTCTGCGTACGCTATTGTTTTCATTTTATTATCTGCATCGTATGAATGCTGTTTTTTTTTTTTCATTACGAAACTAGCTACCAACAAAGATACAATACTGTTACCGATAACACAAATCACTCTCAATTCAAGTTCACGGACATCGCAGACAATAACGCCGCATCGTAGGCTAGACCAACGTTCTGGGTTTGTGATGGCGGGGTGGGAGGGAGACAGTATTAGCTAGCTTGTGAATCTCGGCAACTGATGTTCGTCGCGTCGGTCCACTGGTGCTACAACTTGATTTCAATGCTGTTAGACAGGTTTCCTGCGGAATCAAATGTATGGCTATTTTTAAAACTAGCGGAAATTTTAAATCAAGCACTAGACATTTGGTATTAGTTTCGCGTATAAGACGCACCTGAATTTTCGGGCCAATTTTTTTGGAAGAAAAAGTGCGTCTTATAGTACGTAAAATACGGTATATACGATTAAAACAACCAAGTAATATACTAATATCAAATTCGGAAATCAACAGCAATCCTACTATCTGTTATGTTTTATTAATTCACAAGTAGGTCAGAGACGCATACGAGACACTGTACACAATAAAGTCAAAACGCAGTTGCGTTCAACTCTGAGGTTCAGCTGACTAAACACAGCTCTGCATACGCTGGCGGGCGCTGGCAGCGGCTGTCGAATGCAGAGGAAAACGAGACGGGCAACGGTCAGCCAGGGTCACGAATGCAGGACGCGCTGACTGGCAACAGCGCCCCTCATGTTATTGACTTTATTTTGCGAATCAAATAAATTAGTGATATGAATGGAATTCTAAAAATACCGAACCACTCATACTTCGTTACCGAACACCATGCACGGGGCTGAAAAACCGAACACGCGGCAGTCCACGTTATCAGTAGATGAAGAGCTTCTATATACTCCTCCGACGTGTAACTTCCCAGAGATGACTACTTTGTTGACTCTTATGAAGTTTTACGTGCTGCAGTAAATGAGAAGATTCCCGTTCAAGTACTTTTCCGTTGGACTTAAGCCTCAGCTGTCTGAAGGGAGTTTCAGACGGAAGAAAAATTACATCGTTTCTTCAGTCCTCATGAATCAATATCACACGTATTTCTTTACGAAGCGGACTTAAATAAAATACAAACTAGCTCATGAGGTGAAATTAAGCGACTTCTAGAGTGAATTACCATTACTTACGTTCTGCACGGAATTACGAATGATAAATGGACAAAAACAGCATGGTGAATTCTGAAGGTTGTTTATGCCTTGTTCAGCCTATCCCCTTGCTCTGCACTATTATTGTGAAATTGGTGTGTTAAGGAATTTGACATTTAAAACGGAATTTTGAGTAATTATGATTCATATGACCGATATGTTAGCTACGTAATGGATTGTATAAGTTAGAGGCAGGTTGCACGGAGGGTGGTATCGACATAAATCGGAGAAACAGTAAAATAAAATGGTTCTAAGTTAATCAGTAACTGCTTAACTTAGGCTTCCCATGGGACATAAATTACAGTGGGTGTGCAGAGGGCTTATATTTGTGAAGTATATACGTATGTATATACATCTGGAATTATTCTTCCGCGAAAATAAGAGAGCCGGCCGGTGTGGCCGAGCGGTTCTAGGCGCTTCAGTCTGGAACCGTGCAACCACTGCGGTCGCAGGTTCGAATCCTGCCTTGGGTATGGACGTGGGTGATGTCCTTAAGTTAGTTACGTTTAAGTAGTTCTAAGTTCTAGGCGACTGATGACCTCAGATGTTAAGTTCCATAGTGCTCAGAGCCATTTGAACAATTTTTGAAAATAAGAGACTTTTATTATGGCCCGCATCTCGTGGTCGTGCGGTAGCGTTCTCGCTTCCCACGCCCGGGTTCCCGGGTTCGATTCCCGGCGGGGTCAGGGATTTTCTCTGCCTCGTGATGGCTGGGTGTTGTGTGCTGTCCTTAGGTTAGTTAGGTTTAAGTAGATCTAAGTTCTAGGGGACTGATGATCTCAGATGTTAAGTCCCATAGTGCTCAGAGCCATTTGAACCATTATTTTGAACTTTTATTATGGATAGGACTACTAGAGACATTATAAATCCTATGTCATCAAAATATTTTTCAAGAAAGAAGCTACAGAAAAGTTTATCATATTTATTGCTTGAGTTAGAAAAAACAAGTGAAATGATATTCATTAAGAACCAGATGGTAAGAAAAATGATATGGTTTAAAATCCCGTCGAAGACGATGTCAACAGGGTACGAATACAGAGAGATTGAGAACGAAGTCAGCCGTATTCTTTTACGAACGGCCATCCCGGTATTCTCCTGATTAAATTTAGTAAAAACAGGGAAACGGTAAATATTGAAGGTCGAAGGTTTGTGCCACTATCCTCGCGAATACCGTTTTTGTGTACCCATTTAACCACCGCACAACCACGGTCCGTAAATTTGGTTCGAATCAGATCAATGTTAAAACGCGGACACTGAACAACATTTGTGAGAATACAGTTCTCGCAAAGCTGATTAGATCAGATGAAAGGCCGCGCGGGATTAGCCGAGCGGTCTAAGGGGCTCCTGTCATGGAGTGTGAGGCTGGTCCCGGAGGAGGTTCGAGTGCTCCCGCGGGCATGGGTGTGTGTGTTTGTCCTTAGGATAATTTAGGTTAAATAGTGTGTAAGCTTAGGGACTGATGACCCTAGCAGTTAAGTCCCACAAGATTTCACACACATCTGAACATTTTCTCGGATGAAAGAACAGAAGGGGAGGGGGTAGAAAACAGTTTACAAAAGCAATGCCTAAATCGCTGTACATGCTTCATATGTAGTCTAATTACGTTAAAGATCTACACAGTGGGCTACTACTCAAATGTTATCGGTTTGTCCGGCTATGTCTTACGTTGTTGTTGCGGCCATCAGCCCGATACCTGGTTTGATTCAGTTCTCCAACCATCTCTACCCTGTGCACAGCTACTGCATTCTACAGCCATTAGACCAGTGGTCGTAAACCTTTTTGCTTCAGAGTCAATACTGAGGAGTTTGGGCGGGAATTAGAGGAGGCCACTCAGAAATTCAGTTTTCACCAAACCATTGTTATTGATAGAACCTTACCACTTACATATTTTGAATATCGCACAGTATCACACAAATATTTTCAATTTCTAGTTTCCTAAGCGGGTACTGTGGCCAGTGCCATCGCATCAGGTTCCCATGTTTGATTTTTCTGATTTCCATGCACATTCCTAGGCATCTTCACCTCCTTGTATCTGAAACAATACGAAATGGCGGCAGTAGACCGTTTCCGATAGGACATTTCTATTAGCCCAGATGTAACAGTATAGAGGCGGTTAAATAATATAACTTAACTGATTTAAAATTGTCAAAAAGGAACAGGATGGCGTATGATAGCTTTGTATGTAAAATGATTAAGAAGTCAGTTTTATCTGTTGTATTATGCATGGCTTTTTAAAAGAAAGTCACCCTTACTGGGAAGAACACATTGCATACTCTTCCCGACGAGTATAGTGGCCACTTTTCCTGAACGGATGTCTTGTCCGCATTAGTGATCCACAGAAGATACCATCAGACTGACGTAAATAACAAGGAACTACATTTGTAGGCCAAAATATATTATTTAACTATTGATATTGTAAAAAGAGTTACGGTGCTCTCGACACAAGTGAGATAGCAAGAATAATATAAATCACTTATGTTACATCAAACGACTCAAAAACAAAAAAGATTTTAGTAAAAAATAATGGAAAAAGCTTCCTCTGTCAATCTAACTGACAACAATGGTGAATGTATATTAAAACTAGTCTCACCACCTTTCGGCAGGGAGCAGCGGTGTTCAGGGGGAGAAAATACGCAAATTGCTGTATGAGGCACGATCGCAAATGTTTACTAAACATTTTGAATGTAATTTTTCTTTTACTCGTTGCACTGTACGATAACAGCCTTAATTTGATTTTGTATAACTTGCTACAAACATGTACCGCATTTGAAGATGACCGTTTCTATAATGCGCAGTCTTGGATCCATGGTACTTCTATTTGCCATTGATACCAAAGCAGCTGATCGGTGCTAGCTGCACATGCTCGTGAACTGTCAGCATTGTAAGACAACAAGTGAAATATTACCCCTCTCACTTCTATTAGCTCCGCAGTGGCCGCGATACATGACACTCTACCTCTGACGTAAACGGTAAACTTTGCTTAGCTCACAGCCTTAAATTATGCACATCTTAAAATATTCTTTTTGTAAGTAATTTGTTTGTTATTGAGCTCAGAAAAATACACTCTTAAGAAGCTCTTAGCTTAGTCCATGTTTTTTGGATTCTACTGGTAGTTGGTAGAAGCATATTATTACAAAAATACGACTGAGAACCGCTGGTGCATGGAGACTTGATTCGGACCATATGCGGACAGCGGGCCACGGGCCGCAATTTGACAACCACTGCATCATACCCTGCTTATCTTGTTCAAGCCTTGGTCTCTGTCTACAATTTTTTACACTCGCACTTCCGTCTTGTACCAAACAGAGAAGTCCGTTATAGGAAAGGATGTGTTGCACATATATCCACATGACTACTTTTTACACAGGTTATGGAATTGATTTCTATCCGCCGATTCAGTATCTCCCCCACAAGTTATTTGATCTATCCGTCTAATCTTCAGCGCTGTTTTTGTAACATCATGTTTCAAAATTTTCTTTTCCCTACTTGTCTTATTTATAGTCCAATTTTAAGTTTCGTACAATGCTACACGTCATACGAAAACCTTCAGCAAACAAAATTTCCTAGCGTTTCAATGTATACTCGACGTTAACAAATTTCTCGTTCTTCAGAAATGCTTTTCTTGCAATTACCAGTCTGCGTTTTACGTCCTCCCTCCTTCTTCGATCGTCACTTTTTTGCTGCACAAATAGCAAAACTCGCCTTCTACCTCTAGTATCTTATTTCCTAACCTACTTTCCTCGACATCACCTAACTTAATTCGCCTTATACAAATATGGAAAACCTCATATCTCTGTTTGGCGAAGAAGTTGCTTGCTTCCGTTGTTTGTAATATTTTTGGATATTGTCACCTGTTCCAAGTTATGAACGGTTTACATATCGGACGCTGCTGCAGAGGCGTTCTGTTGTTGCATCACCCTACTTAGACAGATAAAAGGGCCATGGTGCTCCTCTAAACATGAACTCGAGTTATTGGTGTACCGCAGCAGAAGGTAATATTCGCTGGCGCATAAGTAATTCAGCTCCTGTGGTACGTTTAGAGCAGGAACGTCGGAGACAGGAAAATGAAAAATGTCAGAGATGCAACCGTCGCCAGGTCCAGCCACCCCCTCCACTCCCTATTATGTGTGATGTATGTGGATGCATGTGTCGTGCCAGATTGGTCTGCTAAACCATCAAAGAAAGCTCCATACCTGAATTGCGTTGCAAGAAGGAAATGCAGGAGAAAAATGAGAACTGAGATACGAATATCGGCCGCCGCTGCCGCCAACGACGACGACGATGTCGTGTGGTGTACTGAAGCATATGTAGGACGGTTGGCCATGAGCAAATCACGCCTGTGACTTTATTGTCTGAAGACACTTCCTTTACATATCATACTTCATATAATTGTAGCTTTCGGCCATTAAGGGCTTAGTCAGCAGTAGACACACATACACACACGCACACACACACTCACGAAAACGCAACTTGCACACACGTCTGTAGTCTCAGAGAACTGAAACCACATTGCCAGTGTGGTTTCAGTTCTCTGAGACTGCAGACGTTTGTGCAAGTTGCGTTTTCGTGAGTGTGTGTGTGCGTGTGTGTATGTATGTGTATCTACTGTTGACAAAGGCCTTAATGGCCGAAAGCTATAATTATGTGAATCTTTTTGTTGCGCCTCCCGCGACTCGACATCTCCGCTATACGGTGAGTAGCAACTTCCCTTCTCTGGGATTGTTACATTGCATCCTGGATTTTGCGTTGTTTGATACTTCATACAAACAGCACTTCGTGCCTGTTGCGTTGTAGGTTATGTACGTTGACGACCATGTTATGGTAAATGTGGATGCCATGTGACTACGGGTATGTACTTATACTTACCAACTAGAACATTATGACCACAGACCTACTATCGAAATAAATCCACACAAGTTATAGCAGCGTCAGCCGGAAAGGAATGACTGCTACTGAGACCCATGCTTTCCGTGTGCAGAATGGGGAAGGCCCGTAAACTACTTGAGTGCGACCGAGGGCAGATTGTGATGACACGAGGGTTTCGGAAACTGTACAGCTTGTTCGGTTTTCGAGGACAGCCGTAGTGAGTGTCTTAAGGACGCAACAAAACCAAAATGAAGCCACTTCCAGACATCATAGGGTTGGGTGGCCACCCCTCATTGCAGATGTGAGACGTCGTAGGCTGGGCAGATTGGTAAAGTAGGACAGACGGCTAACTATGGCGGAACTAACATCCCACTTTAATGATGGGCAGAGTGCAAGTGTGCCTGAACACACAGTACACCGAACACCCTCAACGATGGGCCTCCGCTGCCGATGACGCATGCATGTACCAATGTTAGCACCACGATATCGCAACTACGACTGAAATGGGCACGTTATCACTGGCACTGGTTGGTGGAGCAGTGGCAGATCGTTGCATGGTCTGACGAATCCCGATACCCTCTTCATCATGCAGATGGGAAGGCGCGAATCCATCGTCTTCTAGGGGAACAGCTCCTTGACAACTGTATTGCGGGATGGAGAGAAGATGCCGGCGGCTTCATTACGCTCTGGTGAACATTGGCTTGGGCATCCGTGAGTCCACTGCAGCGCGTGCAAGGCACCATGACGGCCGAGGAGTATCATAAACTGGTGCACTTCTTAGCCACGTACACTTCTTGATCATCTTTCCCGACGGCAGTGGTATTTTTCAGTGATACAATGTACCATGTCACAACACCAGGAGTGTGATGGAGCGGTTCGAGAAACAAAATGACAAGTTCCAATTGATGTGGTGACCCCCCCCCCCCCCCCCAACTTCCCAGCTTGCCAGATATGAACCGCATCGGACTCATCTGGGATATGAATGAACGTGGTGTCAGAGCTCATTGCCCCGATCCCCGGAATTTACGTGAATTAGGTGACTTGTGTGTGCAGATATGGTGCCAACTCTCTCCAGCGACCTCCCTAGCAAGGTCTCATTGCCTCCATGCCAAGACTCGTTGCCTCTGTTATCCATGCCAAAGGTGGACATAGGTAGGTCATAATGTTCTGGCCGATCAGCGTACTTTGAGGATGTGGCCACAGCTATTTGTGTTAGCTCACGGAACTAAATAGTCACTCCGTTGAAAGAGAGCAATGATCGTTCTGCACCGCAGTAGTCTATCGTAATTCATGGCAATGCAGTCTGTGCCAGTCTATGCCAGTCGGTTGGAACAGGAGCCCGTCAAATAGGATGGGTCAACGTGTAGATATGACATCTTTTCAACTACGCGTGACCACACCGTGAATGAAGTTGCCCAAATTGTCAGTGTATTAAAGTAAACTCTCTAGTGTGCCCACAAGGGAAAGTGTACCACTCGCGCAACAAGTACCGAGTGTATGGACATGTGTGCCCGCACTACTTAGCAGCGTTACGAATGTACCGGGTGATCAAAAAGTCAGCATAAATTTGAAAACTGAATAAATCACGGAATAATGTAGATAGAGAGGTACAAATTGACACGCATGCTTGGAATGACATGGGGTTTTATTAGAACCAAAAAAATACAAAAGTTCAAAAAATGTCCGACAGATGGCGCTTCATCTGATCAGAATAGCAATAATTAGCATAACAAAGTAAAACGAAGCAAAGATGACGTTCTTTACAGGAAATGCTCTATATGTCCACCATCATTCCTCAACAATAGCTGTAGTCGAGAAATAATGTTGTGAACAGCACTGTAAAGCATGTCCGGATGTATGGTGAGGCATTGGCGTCGGATGTTGTCTTTCAGCATCCCTAGAGATGTCGGTCGATCACGATACACTTGCGACTTCAGGTAACGCTAAAGCCAATAATCACACGGACTGAGGTCCGGGGACCTGGGAGGCAAAGCATGACGAAAGTGGCGGCTGAGCAAACGATCATCACCAAACGATGCGCGCAAGAGATATTTCACGCGCCATCTGTCGGACATTTTGTGAGCATTTTTTTTTTTTGTTCTAATAAAACCCCATGTCATTCCAAGCATGTGTGTCAATTTTTATCTCTCTATCTGCATTATTCCGTGGTTTATTAAGTTTTCAAATTTATACTGACTTTTTAATCACCTTGTATATAACAGCATATGACAACAACATATAAATGTGTCACCTTGCACTTGATAATGGCCTAAGGCCGGCATTGCAGTAGTGGAAACAAAAAGTTTAACAGCCACTGACGTAAACATGATGTCTTTCAAGAAATTTCATATGACTGTGAATCCCAGTTATGAAAATTTATGTACCGAGCTGGTCTAATGGTTGGGTTTGTCTCTAAAGAGGTACCGATCACATGGTCTCCGTACTTAAGTCATATTAAGAATGCCGGGGTCAGTCAGGGACATGTCCGTAATCGGTTGTAACATTCAACCGTGGCCTTCATGAACCGTGTGAAGACGTCGTCTTCCGGTTACGGTTGTAGAAGTTTTTATTGTGCTTTTTCAGTTTGGATGCTACGCCTTTATAAAGCATAAATACTTATAACATCTCGGGGACATAACCTCAAAAGACATCCTCTTAAAGGGAATGTTTTCTTGCTATAAAGGTATGGTTACTTGGAACTTATACCTGTGTCAAGGAAAGGCACGAATTATTCACGCTGACAATGCGCAGACGCTAATTACAATAGCAGCATAAACCAGACATAGCAGGAATGTGACGTCCTTAACAATCAGTAATCATAATGTCACTTGGTTGCTATCCACTTTGAATTTGTAACACTTGAGCTACATGCCACATTCACACTGCGCGTGCCAATGTCATTCTAGGACAGAACATTATTTCGCTGTTTTGAGCCATTTTTTTTTTTGCCAAATTAATGCACTATGAATTGTCCCAAGCGAGGAAAGACTTTAACCATTTTCTGTGCATAACTTTCTAGGTTATATGTATATCTTCACTTTTTCATGATTCTTAAAAACCGTTTATCTTTGTGGCGGTACCTCTGAGCAGCATGCTGTCGTATACTGATGGGTTAAACTAGTAATTGCGAGCAATAGATTACAACGTTTCATTTAAGATTCACAACACAGACGTGGCAGGGCCGGCGTCGGCGCTAGCGCCGGTTGCTACCACTTTGACGGAGACCTGTACTAACAAATTTAAAGGCCAATTAGCTACCGATTGCAAGTTGAAAATCAGATATAAATATCGGGGAAATAATTTACGGGGCCCTAACGGAGCGTAACTCATCTCTAATTACGTGTTTTTCTAGTTTTGCAGTATCATGGTAAGATGTTACATCACTCTGATAGCCTTAAAGAACACTGCTGTCTTGTGGTCTCTCAGGGTATCCATTTTGTATAGTCGAACGACTGTACCGCAAACCAATTAGAGGACCCGCTAGACAGTTACGTTATATTGGTTGCATGCAAATCAGGCGGATCACAATTCAGGTCGTTCGGATGCTTTTGCGCATGTTAGTACATTTCGGGCAAGAGAGTAACATCCTGACCGCACGGAATTACTTATGATCGACGGGTTGCGAGACGGCACCCTGAGGCTGCTTGCAGCTATGAGAAGCCACGGATGGTATTGATTAGTTTAAAGTAACTGGAATTTTAACAGCAAGAAGAGTAAAATAAAAAAATGAAGAATTACATCACGGCTACCAAAACGAGGTGAAAATGGCAATTAGGTCACCTGTTAGTGGATCCTGTCCTATTACAGATTTAATACACTACTGGCCATTAACATTGCTACACCACGAAGATGACGTGTTACAGACGTGAAATTTAACCGACAGGACGAAGATGCTGTGATATGCAAATGATTAGCTTTTCAGAGCATTCACACAAAGTTGGCGCCGGTGGCGACACCTACAACGTGCTGACATGAGTAAAGTTTCCAACCGTTTTCTCACGCACAAACAGCAGTTGACCGGCGTTGCCTGGTGAAATGTTGTTGTGATGCCTCGTGTGAGGAGGATAAATGCGTACCATCACGTTCCCGCCTTTGATAAAGGTCGGATTGTAGCCTATCGCGATTGCGGTTTATCGTATCGCGACATTGCTGCTCGCGTTGGTCGAGATCCAATGACTGTTAGCAGGATATGGAATCGGTGGGTTCAGGAGGGTAATACGGAACGCCGTGCTGGATCCAAACGGCCTCGTATCAGTAGCAGTCGAGATGACAGGCATCTTATCCGCATGGCCGTAACGGATTGTGCAGCCACGTCTCGATCGCTGAGTCAACAGATGGGGATGTTTGCAAGACTACAACCATCTGTACGAACAGTTCGACGACGTTAGCAGCAGCATGGACTATCAACTCGGAGGCCATGGTTGCGGTTACTCTTGACGCTGCATCACAGATAGGAGCGCCTGCGATTGTGTAGTCAACGACGAACCTTGGTGCACGAATCGCAAAACGTCATTTTTCGGATGAATCCAGGTTCTGTTTACAGCATTATGGTGGTCGCATCCGTGTTTGGCGACATTGCGGTGAACGCACATTGGAAGCGTGTATTCGTCATCGCCATACTGGCGTATCACCCGGCGTGATGGTATGGGGTGCCATTGGTTACACGTCTCGGTCACCTCTTGTTCGCATTGACGGCACTTTGAATAGTGGACGTTACATTTTAGACGTGTTACGCCCCGTGGCTCTGCCCTTCATTCTATCCCTGCGAAACCCTACATTTCAGCAGGATAATGCACGACCGCGTGTTGCAGGTCCTGTACGGGACTTTCTAGATACAGAGAATGTTCAACTGCTGGCCTGGCCAGCACATTCTTCAGATCTCTCACCAATTGAAAGCGTCTGGTCAATGGTGGCCGAGCAACTGGCTCGTCGCAATACGCCAGTCTCTACTCTTGATGAACTGTGGTATCTTGTTGAAACTGCATGGCCAGCTGTACCTGTACACGCCATCAAAGCTCTGATTGACTCAATGCACAGGTGTATCAAGGCCGTTATTACGGCCAGAGGTGGTTGTTCTGGGTACTGATTTCTCAGAATCTACGCACCCAAATTGTGTGAGAATGTAATCACATGTCAGATCTAGTATAATATATTTGTCCAATGAATACCCGTTTATCACTCCATTTCTTCGTGGTGTAGCAATTTTAATGGCCAGTAGTCAACAATCCCGCGCGGAACGTAATATTTTGTAGTACGTAAAATTCAATAATGTATTTGAATTATTCTATTATAAAAATGGACAGATAGGAATGTGCCAGGCGTAGTGGGTTTATAACTCACGTATCCGATGGTATGTAGGGCTTAACTGACGTTTTTTTGAAATTACGTGTTATAACTATAAATGCTGTCACCTAATCGTAGCACTTCCAGATCTGTAGAATGCCAATGTAATTTTGCTGAAACTAGTAATCAGTATATGTTTCATCTGGAATCTGTGGAATAAAACTTCCTTTTAGAAGCTTTTCTAGACTGATATAGAGACCGCTCCCCAGCTGACGATGTCATGTAATTATATTATTTTAGCAGTTACATCAAACATTGCCCACCCCTGTGTTTGGGAGAACTTGTACGTCTTTTTCCTTGACGCTGCAGCTCGTGGCAAAGCTGTAGAAGCGACGGCGGAAGCCATCTGTCGCCGGATGCGGCCGACGGCTGCGCGTGTAGCGCCGTGGGTGGGGCGTCGTCGTCGTCGCAGCCGGCGAGGCGCGCCCTGGCGCCGCTCGCGAGGACGGCCGTGTCGCGCCGCGTAGCCGCCAGCGGCCGCGGACAATCTCGTTACGGCTCCATCACGGCTCCTCCAGAAACCATCACTCCTCCCAAATTCGTAGAAATTGCGTTCTCAGTTGAGGTTTCTCCACGCAGCCGAGATTCTTTTGCTATTTCGCGGCGGCGGCACGTCCTTCGCTCCGAGCGCTGGCCTTCGCAGTGTGTTTGCTCCCAGTTTCGCAGGCCATGTTTACTGGATTAGCAGTGCGAGTTGATTCACTTCGTTCTCCGTACGGCACGACTATTTGGTGATCACTGTGAGGGATTTCAATTTCGATTTTATTTGCTTAGTGTCAAGCTAATGTTCATTTCGGATTTGCAGGTAGCTCTCGTGTTTCTTCCGTGTTTGCACTTAAAATTATTGGGAATAGGTTGCACCTTTTATGCAAAACATTATATTCTCTTGTTACCCAAACATGTTTCATCACCTCTGTGCCACCATTAGTGGCTTTGTTTATTGGACAACTATTAAAGTGAACATGTTTTAGGTTGTAACTCATCTAAATGAAGGCTAAAGATAGTATTTGTTCGGTTATGTCCTTACCTTGATTATACATTATACGGTTTTGCAGGACCATGTGTATGGTGTCCTGCACTGATAGTTGTCATATACAAATCAAACGATATGAATGTGAATTTTATCACCGAGTTAATCTATCCTTTGATAGATTGTAATGACGCACTATTAACTTAAAGGGAAGTGAAAAAAAATGGCTCAAATGGCTCCGAGCACTATGGGACTTAACTGCTGTGGCCATCAGTCCCCTAGAACTTAGAACTACTTAAACCTAACTAACCTAAGGGCATCACACACATCAATGCCCGAGGCAGGAATCGAACCTGCGACCGTAGCGGTCACGCGGTTCCAGACTGGAGCGCCTAGAACCGCACGGCCACTCCAGCCGGCAAAGGAAAGTGACATAAAATTGAATATTGACATTTGGAACAAGGTAATAGACGATGCTACAGATTCCACAACTGTTGTTCAATTAATAAGAAGTACTCCAATTTCCTTTTTAAAGAACTTTGATCAATTCACACGACCGGATTCGGCCTGCATATGAGGCCATTTTCAAGTGCGTCTGAAATTGCCACATGGTGCTTCATAAAATGATAGTTACACATATAATTTTGCTTTTAATAACAGGAGATTGGGACCATGCTTATATAGAGTGTTCGGAAATTAGCCTTACAAACTTCTTGAACTTTGTTTAACTAATCTACTTCTGCTTAAGGAATTGACCTAGGCGAAACGCAGCACAATTATTAGAGAACAATTCGAAACACAAAGAAACATCCAGTTATCAGTTAAGGACATTTGTTTGTATGGAGACTTAAACATTACGTTGTACGTTATTCCAAAGCAAAAAAGAACCCAGCATACTGCAACAGTACTGATGCATTACAACAGTGGCAACATGTGCAGTCCAGCAAAGTTGTTGCAGACATAGTACCGACGAAGGAATGTTCTAGTACACACTCTCCGTCCCACCTGTTGTCTCTTCAGTTTCTAGCGCAGCGGACAGAACTTGCTCCTCTATCTTTACAGGAGTCTCGTAAATTAAACTTTGCATACGACCAAGTATGCACTGCGGCTTTCACAGAACAGACTAGTTCAGAGCTGCATGAAAGCAGTCTCCGCGCGGAAGCGTACAATGACAACATCGCTCACGTGCGAGACCACCGATGGGGTAGAGAAGGGGGGAGGGGGTGGTAGGGGCGGGGGGGGGGGGGGGGGAGGGGAATTCTTTGACAATGTTACCTACTCTGGTTGCCAAAAGATCAGGCAATCGTTAAACGACCGTCACCCGAAAGTGTCGAAACGAAAGCCAATAAGCTGACTTTTAATGTGATTTGAATATAAGAATACTTAAGATGGCATCAAAACAGCCAAATTCCTTATTTAAAACAGAGATTTCGTTTATTCACTATTCTGTTTGTTCCGACCAAATCTCTCCCCAAATAAATAAAAGTGGACGTCGTGAAGCGACGAGCTATTCTTCTGTAAGAAGTGTAATTAACCTAACCTAATTCTCGGCTTACGCAGCACTCTAGACAAAGAGTACTTATCGTGTTATCAATTCTGAAACGATCTATTGCATTAGCAGGCGATCAGATTCATTTGGAACTTATGTAATATCGGCTTTACAGAAAGCAGTAGCATCCATACCAGACCGGCATTACGTAGCTGTCCATAGCAACGTAAGATGTGTTGTAAAGATGACGTCACCTGAAACATTTTAACCACAGAATAATATGCAAGTACTTACTGTCTTGTAGTACAGTAGTGGGATCCTACTTCAGTTCCTAATAATCGCTGAATCGGCGATTACTCCTTAAAACCACAGTGTTAAAGAGAGCTTAGTTAAAAAGTAAATACCTCGTATATTTTCAATAGTCACTTTTTACGGCAGTGTAAACATTGCGCAAACATTTATGTTGATTTATCCTATTGTGTAGGTATTGGTCGGCTTAATAGCCCTAATGGAACAATTCACTGTTACAGATGCATGACCCTTGGAAAAAATGCTTGTTGTGGTTTAACGTTTCAGAGTGCCATTCTCGTTCTGAAGTAATTATGAGTACTGCTACTGCAACAATATTTTTCTTCGTTTCTCGCCAGTATTGAACGCATATTCGTGGCACCGTTTAAAAAGTATTAAACTCGTATGTGATGAACTCTGTGTGTCTTGTAATTCTTCAGTTGATTCTGATGTATGTAAAGTACGCTAGACGCAAGAAGCACTGAGCGATAACAATAGCAATATGCATCGCAACTAAAACGGAGTTAGTAGCAAAGCTTTCCGAAATTCCTTCACTCCAGAAGGCGAAGTAAATATTACAGAATTCGAATCGAGGACAACTGCCAACACGAGTAACTTGGAAGTAAAAACACTCGGTGTAGCAAAGTAGCTTAAAACAATTAATAAAGGGAAGTCATCCGGTCCAGATAACACACCAGTAAAGTTCCTTTCAGAGTATTCTGATAAAAAAAGCCCCATTTTTAGCAACCACATACGAACGAAGGCTCTAACTGTAACAGAAGACTGGAAAGTGGCGCAGCTCACATCAATACTCAAGAAAGGAAATGGTAAGAATCAGCTGGATTACAGACCCATATCACTAACGTTGATTTTCAGTGTGATTTTGGAATATATATTGTGTTCCAACATTGTGAATTACCTTGAAGATAACGATCTACTGATAAATAGTCAGCACGGATTCAGAAAATATCGTTCTTATGAAACACAACTAGCACTTTATTCGCATGAAGTAATGAGTGCTATCGATGAGGTATTTCAAATTGGTTCCATATTTCTAGAATCCCAAAAGGCTTTCGACACCACTCCTAACAAGAGACTTCTTATCAAACGGCATGCCTATTGAATATCGCTTCATTTGTGCGACTGGATCCGTGATTTCCTCTCAGAATGGTCACAGTACATAATAATCGACGGAAAACGATCGAGTAAAAGTAAAGTGATATCCGTCGTGCCCCAAGGAAGTGTTATATGCCCTCTGCTGTTCCTAATCTGCATAAACGATTTAGGAGATAACCTGACCAGACCTCATGGATTGTTGGCAGATGATGGTGTAATTTACCGCCAAGTGAAGTCATCAGAAGATCAAAACCAATTGCAAAATGACTTAAGACCCGATATCTGAAAAACAGTGCGAAAAGTGATAATTCGTTCTGTAAGCAAAAGTGTCAGGTCAGCTGCATGAGAACAAAAAGAAATCCATTAAATTTCGATCACTTGATAAATCACACAAATTTAAAGGTTATCGATTTGACTAAATACTTAAGAACTACAATTACGAACAATTTAAGTTGGAATTATCTCATAGATAAGGTTGTGGGGAAGACAAACCAAAGAATACATTTTATTGACAGAACACATAGAAGAAGCGACAGGTCTACTAAAGAGACTGCGTTCGCTGCGTTTATTCTTCCTCTGCTAGAGCACTGCTGTGCTACTTGGCATTCTTACCAGGTAGAATTACCTGCAGAAATCGAAGAAGTTCGATGAATGGCAGCTCGTTTTGTACTATCGCGAAATTGCTATGGACATGATACGTGGACTGGAGTGACTGTCATCAATGCAAAGGCGTTTTTCGTTTGCGACGAGATCTTCTCACGAAATTTCAGTCCCCTACTTTGTTCTCTGAATGTGAAAGCACACTAAAGCGCCAAAGAAACTGGTATAGGCATGTGTATTCAAATATGGAGATATGTAAACAGGCCGAATACGGCGCTGTGGTCGGCAACGCCTATATAACACAACCGTTGCCTGCTTCAATGGCAGGTTATCAAGATTTAAGTCAGTTTGAAAGTTGTGATATAGGCAGCGCAGGGGCTATGGGACAAAGCATCCCCATGGTAGCGATGAAGTGGGGATTTTCCCGTACTACGATTTCACGGGTGTACCATGAATACCAGGTAAACATCAAATCTCCGACATCACTGCGGCCGGAGAGAGAGCCTGCAAGAACGCGACCAACGACGACTGAAGAGAATCGTTCAACGTGACAGTAGTGCAACCCTTCGGCAAATTGCAGCAAGTTTCAATGCTGGGCCTTCAACAAGTGTCAGAGTGCGAACCATTCAATGAAACATCGATATGGCCTTTCGGAACCGAAGGTCCACTCGTTTACCCTTGATGACTGCACGACGCAAAGTTTTACGCCTCGCCTGAGCCCATTCAACACCGAGATTGGAGTGTTGATGACTGGAAAGATGTTGCCTGATCGGGCGAGCCTCGTTTCAAATTGTATCGAATGGATAGACGTCTACGGGTATGGAGACAACATTATGTATCCATGGACCCTGCATCTCGGCAGGGGACTGTTCAAGCTGGTGGAGGCTTTGTAATGGTATGAGGCTATTAGTTGTAGTGATATGGGACTCCTGATACTTCGAGATACGGTTCCGACAGCTGACACATACGTAAGCATCCTGTCTGATCACCTGCATCTATTCATGTCCGTTGTGGCTTCCGACGGACTTGGGCAATACCAGCAGGACAATACGAGACCCCACAATTCCAGAATTGCTGCAGAGTGGCTCCAGTAACATTCTTCTGAATTCAAACACTTTCGCTGGCCACCAAACTTCCCAGACATGAACATTATTGACCATATCTGGGATGCCTTGCAACGTGCTATTCAGAAGAGATCTCCTCCCCTCGCACTCTTACGGATTTATGGACAGCCCTGCAGGATTCATGGAGTCAGTTCCCTGCAGTACTACTTCATGCACTGTTTGAGTCCATGTCACGTCGTGTTGCAGCACTTTTGTGTGCTCGCGGGGTTCCTACATGATATTACGCAGATATACCAGTTTCTTTGGCTCTTCAATATATTTTATTTGTATTTTATTGTCACAAAACTACGTAGAGAGAAATGATATAATAAAATAAGAGAAACCAGAGCCTTTACGAAAAGATTTAATTGTTCATTTTTCCTACGTACTGTTAGAGAGTGGAACGATTGAGAATTAATTTGAAGGTGGTCCGAAGAACCCGTTGCCAGGCACTTAAGTGTGAATTGCAGAGCAATCATGTAGATGAAGATGGCGCTGTAACTGGTCCAAATGTCCAGTGGTTGAGGTACCGGCTCATAGTGACCAGCAGGCATAATATTCCGGCCATCAGACTTGTCGCTATAGTTATGTACGGAGCGGCCCACTGGAGCAGGGGAAACAAATCCGCCATGAACCTCCAGGACGTCAGTTCGTTAGTGCTCCTGACGATGGCGACACTTCTGGTCGCCGAAATATTGAGCACGTTGGGCACTACGACCCGTCAGTACACCTGTGGACTGATCGATACAGAGTATGTCTTCACTGTCAACCAGACTGTAGTTGTTTCCATTGTCGTAACAAGGGTAAGTGGAGCCCAGTGCAATCTCTGAAATTGTGTCGCTCTACCCTCATATGATTTCTCATCTTTATTTATTTAATAATTTTTGCTGCCAGCTTGTTTTCTTCTTTACTGACCTCAACATTATTTTATATTTAAATAACAGGTATTTCAGTAATTGTTTTTTGCATGATGCAATCCATAACACTCAAAAATACACAGTGGCAAATCGTGTTACTTGCAACAATAACCCGATTCATAATTCCATTGCTGATCAAAGCAAAACTGTAACTAACACAAAACAAACGCCAAATATTCTCTTTTCGTTCTGTTGCCTCATGATGGTGGCTCCATCTCTCTCTCTCTTTCTCTCTCTCTAGTCGTGTAGACGATCCCGACGTTCTGTGATCCCATGAACTAAAGGCTGCCATTTTATTCTGACTTGTATATCTCACTAAGAGTTTCGATGTTGGAATGCATTACTTCTACGATGCCATAAATCTGCTCCTAACGTCCTATTTTAAAGGTCTCCTACATGCAATGACGGAAAGAAATCGGAACGGCAAGAATTAGTAATGTAGGATAATGAAATTTCGGGAATACAGTACATTTGTCTAGGTAAAATATTTAATTAATTGACATTGCAAGATCACAGGTTAATGTAAGCGCAAGATGAGCGATTGCATTCGAGAAATGCTGGTACATAAATAAGCAGTGTAGCCGCTAGAATATTGAATGCAAGCATTCAAATGTGCATGCATTGTGTTGCGCAGGCGCCACTCTTACGCGCCTGGTGCCAAATCTGAATAGACATCATGTTCCAAATGTAGAAACACACCTAAGAACTTTCTTTTATGACGTGCAACTCCTTCTTGTTATAGCGATTTTTTTTTCAGTCAATTAAGTCACAGGCCGTGTCGTACGTAGGTGACCAATTGGTGGGTCACTCAAGTAGATCAGACGTCAGCACTTCTCCTGCAACATTTGTTTTGTGATGATATAGCTGTGGAATTTGCTTGGAAACGTGCACCTTCAGTGACGCACAACTGGATATTCAATCGAGGGGTGAATGTTGGCTGATAGTTAAATATATTCCTGAATTGTGAGATGAAAGCACTGTATGAGACTCATTCATAAAATAATAATCATAGAAAGTCATAACGATTGAGGTTATGAACTGCTGTATAAATAATCAGTATGCAAACTCCAGCGATATTGGTCATTCAGTAATTTAGCTCATACGTTCCATAATTCTTCTGATGAAACGAAAAAGCCCTATGCTACTCTTAATATTCGTGGTGCTATTTCGTTGCGTCGTACTTTCTCGATAAATATTAGCTAGTAAGGTGATTAATTCCGCAACTCTTCTAATGCAAATCTAATGCAAATGTTGGCAGTGCTTAGTACACATCGTGTAACCTCAACTGTTTCCAAGTGCCGACGATTACTTATTTCGTTACTATCTCTGTTGCACGTTTTTCAGTATGCCTTGTGACAGTATTCGTAACTCAAATATGGTTATGCAGCTTGTATCTGTGAAGATAACTACAAACATATCTTTACTTAAATACCGGTAACTAGAAGCTCTCTCCGTACTATACTGCATCATTTTTGCGTCGACTTGTAAACAGAAATCAGCAGTCCAATTTATCAGCATTCAGATAGAAATGGATATATCAGCTGGGTACTTATACATGAACAGTGCACTAAGATTACTCAATTATGTAAATGCCTTTCGCCTTTGAAACCAGGAAAAACTTTGGAAACGTGTCACATTCAGCTATCTCATTTTTAAGTATAAAAACCATGAGTTTCATCTCTTTATATTACATAATTTATATTTAGTGACGCTGGAACACTGCATAATTTTTTCTTATTGACGTCACAGTAACAATGATACCATGCAAGATGCTTCATTAAAAGCATGGGACTGTGCTAGGTTTATGATATTTCTATGAGCACTTCAACATATAGTTAGTTAGATGGTCAAATGTATCTCCTGAAGTGTTTCCATTGCTTTAAATGTTGCCTGATGAAGATCGTTTTGATAGAAACTGGCAACAAAAAATAGGCGACATTAATCAGCAGCTTCTAGTACTACATACATATGACTGACTTTAATTTCAAGTCTCTCATTTGTCATTTAGTAGGGACCGCTGTAGAACCTTCGTCGTGCTTGAAAACATTCTTACATGAAAAATTTAAAATTTTGCCCTTCTCTCAGTTACCATCTGTATCAACACCAGACTGATCTGTGATGGCCGGTTAGGTGTGTAGCATTTTTCTGGCTGCCTGATATATTCTGACAAATTTTTTTACCAGGATCGACGACAGTGTTAAATGATGCTGGCTGCTGGCGTACCCCTTCGTAGCAAATAACGAGCATGCCCTTTTTCTGCCTGTTTTCCTACATTCACTTCTGCAGCTATGGAACAAAAAATACACTTTCCGCAACACTGATCGACATATTTTCGTTTGTCATCCCACATATTTTTTTTTTTAGCTAACGGACACTGTCCACATGCCGATCGAAGAGCCATATTTCAGAAGCGCCAAGTGCAACAAATGCAGCAGGCGATCCAGTATAAATGCAGCAGCAAGATGAGGCGCCCGGAATATTCGACAGATCAACACTTCATCGTGAGAGAGTGCCACAGCATGTGCAACGGGAAACCTCACGACGTATCTGCAGGGATCCGCGACTGCCATAGGACACCGATGATGGAACGGAAGGAAACGAGAAGTCGTAATATCGTATCGTGATCGAGTATTCTTGTTGCTAATGCCTGATTTCCAACCAAAAGAAGGCCTTGTAGACACATGTTTTCTGAATTAGTCATGGATTTTTAATTTAATTCTTCATTAAATATTAACGACATTCATTCGGATGGAACAGCGACGAACACAGTCACAAAAGTTAATTTGCTATAATCTACAGTCGCACTTTTATTTTGCCCTACTCCCACCAATTTTGGCAAAATACTAACACAAATTCTCTACAGACGAATGGAAAAATTGGTAGAAGCCGACCTCGGGGAAGATCAGGTTGTTTTCCGGAGGAATGTAGGAACACGAGAGGCAATATTGATCCCACGACTTGTGTTAGAAGATAGGTTAAGGAAAGAGAAACCTACATTTATAGTTGGTTGGTTGTTTGGGGAAGGAGACCAGACAGCGTGGTCATCGGTCTCATCGAATTAGGGAAGGATGGGGAAGGAAGTCGGCCGTGCCCTTTCAGAGGAACCATCCCGGCATTTGCCTGGAGTGATTTAGGGAAATCACGGAAAACCTAAATCAGGATGGCCGGACGCGGGATTGAACCGTCGTCCTCCCGAATGCGAGTCGAGTGTCTAACCACTGCGCCACCTCGCTCGATTACATTTATAGTATTTGTCGACTTAGAGAAAGCTTTTTATAATGTTGACTGGAATACTCTCTTTCAGGGATAAAATATAGGGAGCGAAAGACTGTTTACAATTTGTACAGAAAGGAGACACCAATAATAAGAGTCGAGGGGCAGTAGTTGAGAAGGGAGTGCGACATAGTTGTAGCCTATCCCCGAAATTATTCAATGTGTATATTGAGCAAGCAGTACAGGAAACAAAAGAAAAATTTGGAGTGGGAATTATAATCCAGGGAGAAGAAATAAAAAGCTTGAGGTGTGCCGATGACATTGTAATCCTGACAGAGACAGCAAAGGACGTGGAAGAGCAAATGATTCAAATGGCTCTGAGCACTATGGGACTCAACTTCTGGGGTCATCAGTCCCCTAGAACTTAGAACTACTTAAACCTAACTAACCTAAGGAAACATCCATGCCCTAGGCAGGATTCGAACCCGCGACCGTAGCGGTCGCGCGGTTCCAAACTGTAGCGCCTAGACCCGCTCGGCCACTTCGGCCGGCGTGGAAGAGCAGTTGGACGAAACGGATAGTGTCTTGAAAGAAGGTTATAAGACGAACATCAACAAAAGCAAATGGAATTCAGTCGAATTAAATTGATGCTGAAGGTATTAGATTAGGAAATGAGACGCATAAAATAGTAGATGAGTTTTGCTATTTGGGCAGCAAAATAACTGATGATGGTCGAAGTAGAGAGAATATAAAATGCAGACTGGCGATGGCAAGGAAAGCGTTTGTGAAGAAGAGAAATTTGTTAACATCGAGTATAGATTTAAATGTCAGGTAGTCTTTTCTAAATGTATTTTTAAGGAGTGCAGCAATGTATGGAAGTGAAGCATGGACGATAAACTGTTTGGACAGGAAGGAAACAGAAGTTTTTGAAATGTGGTGCTACAGTAGAATGATGAAACTTAGATGGGTAGATCGCGTAACTAATGAGCGGGTACTGAATAGAATTGGAGAGAAGATGAATTTGTGGCACAATTTGACTAGAAGAAGGGACCAGTTGGTAGGACATGTTCTGAGGCATCAAGGGATCACAAATTTAGCATTGGAGGGAAGTGTGGAGGGTAAAAACCGTAGAGGGAGACCAAGAGATGAATACACTAAACAGATTCAGAAGGTTGTAGGTTGCAGTAGTTACTCAGAGGTGAAGAGGTCTGCACAGGATAGCGTAGCATGGAGAGCTGCATCAGACCAGTCTTTGGACTGAAGACCACAACAACAACACCTGTTTTGGGACCAAGTATCGTCATCAAGCCTCCTAAGATCAAAAAACCGATATTAGTAGTTAAAATATTCTCTAAAAAAACCACAAAATACATTTCCTTGCGACAGAAGACGTATGCACTCTTAAAATTTAGGCGTCGCCCATTCCACTGACGCTCTAGCTACGGTATGCATGAAATGCAAATTTCGGCCATAAGTGATAAGAGTAGCAGTATGTGCGTAATTTTTCTCTTGTTTAAAAAATTCTCAGAGTAAATCTGGCCTAAAAAGCAAAAATAAATTAAAATACCGAAAGTAAGAAGGTACAAAACAAAGAATAAAATACATTAATCCACACTGTAATAAAACATTAACGACAGAATCTAAGTTGCTAAATTTCCATTCGCCATTTGCATCCGATGTATGTCACTTTAAAATATCGATCAGGCTATCAATTTTCTGCTGCGGCCTGACATAACTGCTGTGACCGGGATAAGTGGGGCCGTGTTGTGTGCAGGAGGCCAGACACGGACTGCGCTTGAGTGGTCCAGCTTATGCCCGAAGGCGTCAATGACACTGTGGTATCTGCAGTAACATTCTCTCAATACACAAAGGAGTGGGATACGGCATTACTGACGTGCTGAAAGTTCTCTAAGGCTATAGATACAGCAATAAGGAATAGCTCAGTAGGCAGTACAGTTGAAAAGGAATGGCCATCAAAAATGGCTCTGAGCACTATGGGACTTAACATCTGAGGTCATCAGTCCCCTAGAACTTAGAACTACTTAAACCTAACTAACCTAAGGACATCACACACATCCATACCCGTGGCAGGATTCGAACCTGCGACCGTAGCAGTCTCGCGGTTCCGGACTGAAGCGCCTAGAACCGCACGGCCACCGCGGCCGGCGAACGGCCATCTCTAAAGAGGGCAATCACAGAAGATGGAAAGAACAACATAGGTACAAAGAAGGTAACTACGAAGAAACAATGGGTAACAGAAGAAATACTTTATCTGATCGATGAAAGAAGGAAGTACAAAAATGCTAAAGGAAATTCAGGAATACGGAAAGTCAGGTCACTGAGGAGTTAAATAAGTAGGAAGTGTAGGGAAGCTAATGCGAAAGAGGTGCATAAAAAATGTGAAGAAATCGAAAAAGAAATGATCGTCGGAAAGACTGACTCAGCATATAGGAAATCCCGCCCGGTTAGCCGAGCGGTCTAGCGCACGGCTTTCCGGAGTGGGAAGGAGCGCCTGGTCTCCTGCACGAATCCGCTCGGCGGACTTGTGTCGAGGTCCGGAGAGCCGACCAGTCTGTGGATGGTTTGTAGGCGGTTTTCCATCCGCCTCGGCGAATGCGGGCTGGTTCTCCTTATTCCGCTCAGTTACACTATGTCGGCGATTGCTGCGCAAACAAGTTCCCCACGTGCGCGTACACCACCACTACTCTACCACGCAAACATAGGGGCTACACTCGTCTGGTGTGAGACGTTCCCTGTGGAGGTCGACCGGGGGCCGAACCGCACAATTACCCTGGGTTCGTTGTGTGGCGGCAGAGGGGTGAAGTGGACTGAGGTAGTCGTCGTGGGGTTGTGCACCACTGCGCTGCGGCGGGGACAGAACCTCTCCGTCGTTTCTAGGTCCCCGGTTAACATACATACATACATCAAACAGCATGTAGGAAAGTCAAAATAACCTTCGGTGAAAGTAACAGCAAGGGAGGTATCTTTAAGACTGCAACGGAAATTCAACGATTAATTGCAGAGAATCGAGCGGATAGGTGGAAAGAGTACATTGACTCTATGAGGGGGAATATTTGTCTGGTGTGATAGAAGAAGAAACAGAAGTCGACTTAGAAGAGACAGAGGGTATAGTATTGGAGTCGGAATGTAAAAGAACTTTGGAGGACCTAAGCTCAAGAAAGGCAGAAAGGATACATAACATTCCATCAGAATTTCTAAAATCATTGAGGGAAGTGGCAACAAATTGACTATTCACGTGGGGAATGTATGCGTCTGGCGACATAGCATCTTACTTTCGGAAAAATATCATCCAGTTAGTTCCAAAGAATGTAAGAACTGACAAATGCGATAATTATCGCACAATCATCTTAACAGCTCGTGCATGCAAGTTGCTGACGAAATAATATACAGAAGAATGGAAAAGAAAATTCAGGATGTGTTAGATGATGGTCAGTTTGGCAATTCCAAACACTGCGGTTGATAATGGAAGCAAGACTACAGGAAAATAAAAACATGTTCATTGGATTTGTCCACCTGGAAAAAGCGTTCGATGATGTAAAATGGTGCAAGATGTTCGAATTTCTGAGATTAATAGGGGTAAGCTATAGGGAGAGACATTTGATACATAATTCCAAAGAGGCAATAATAAGAGTGGACGACCAAGAATGAAATGCTCGGATTAAAGATGGCGTAAGACAGGGATGTAGTCTTCCGTCTCTACTGTTTAATCTGTGCCTCCAAGAAGCAACGATGGATATAAACGAAAGGTTCAGGAGTCGGATTAAAAAAAAAAAAAAGTGGTTCAAATGGCTCTGAGCACTATGGGACTTAACTTCTGAGGTAATCAGTCCCCTAGAACTTAGAACTACTTAAACCTAACTAACCTAAGGACATCACACACATCCATGCCCGAGGCAGGATTCGAACCTGCGACCATAGCAGTCGCGCGGTTCCGGACTGAGCTCCTAGAACCGTAGTCGGATTAAAATTCAAGGTGAAAGGATATCAGTGATGCGATTCGCAGTTGACACTGCTGAGTGAAAGTGAAGAATTGCATGATTTGCTGAATGGAACGAACTGTCTAATGGACACAGAATATTGATTGAGAGTAAATCGAAGAAAGACGAAAGTAATGAAAAGTAGCGTCAATGAGAACAGAGAGGACCTAAACATCAGGACTGATGATCACGAGGTAGATGAACTCAAGGAATTCTGCTACCTAGGCAGCAAAATAATCAATAAGGGACAGAGCAAGAAGAAATCAAAAGCAGACTAGCACTGGCAAAAAGGAAATTCCTGGCCAAGAGAAGTGTACTAATATCAAACACAAGCCTTAATTTGAGGAAGAAATTTCTGAGAAAGTACTTTCGGAGAATGGACGGGACGATAGGACATCTGTCAAGACATCAGGGAATGACTTACATGGTACTACAGGGAGCTGTAGAGGGTAAAAACTGTAGAGGAAGACTTAGATTGGAATACATCCAACAAATAATTGAGGACGTAGGTTGTAAGTGCTACTCTGAGATGGAGAGGTAGGCACAGAAGAGGAATTCGTGGCGGGCCACATCAAACCAGGCAGAAGACTGATGACTCAAAATAAATAAATAAATAAATAAAAATAAAAAAATATCTCACCACAATTTTTTTGGACATTTATTAGTCGCCTTTCTCTCTGTCTGCCCGTCTATCAGCTTGAGTTTTTTTCTGTGGTCGCCTTTTTGGTGTAAGAAAATTAAGGTTTTAACTCAATGCAGTCAAACGGGCCATTTACGTCATATATTTTCACGCAACTCACTTATTAAAACTTAGAGGGTACTTTGCATTGACATAGTATAATGAAATCTGGCTAGATGTTAGGATTTACAGTATAAGCAAAGGAAAAATATCAGATTATTGTTAATTTTTATCACTTGAAAAATATTTTTTGTCATTTGTTACCTGATTTCAAACAGAAGATCAAAACATTCTCGAAAGTCTTAAAATTGACCAATATCTGGCCAGTCTCAACGTCGGCAACAAGGAAAAATTGTCGAAATTCTCAACTCTGTGGACGGATGGATTGTGTACACAAATAATTAAGTTTGTAAGGAACCCACAGATTGCGAGTCCTATTCTTAGTTGTCCAATTTTTGTCGACACATTTGATAAGCTGAAATCCTCACTGACCGACATATTTAAATTTCCCCTTGGTTCTATCCCTCCTTCTTGTAACAGTATTACTCTGAACGGCACTTGATATTTGTCATACACTCGGTTTTATCGAAGGAGATCCAGTGACTGTGCTGCTATCGTCTTCAGTCCATTGGTTTGTTCTGCAGCTGTGCCTAGCAAACGAGGAAAAATTGTGAGGAGCCAACTTTCAGCCAACTGCATCCATTTTCAAGGACTGCACGGTTTACTTATTCTGCAATATAAGGCTCCTCAACAACTAGAGCGATTTTATTCACTCTGATTCAGGACGTTTAAGCATACGTGGTTGTACGAATGAAGTTTATTAGTGATACTACCGCAGCAGAGCAGTACGTAGCAGTCACTTCAGAGCAGGAGACACAGTTTCATAAAACGAATAGAACTGCCTTACTGGAAGGGACTTTTAACGAAACGGAGGGCAGAACGGTGTGACATTTACCGTCGCCTCCTGTGCTTTAGCACCAGGCGTGGCTCCGTCAGCGCAGACAGGCTGTCGGCTGCCGTACTTGGAGGGCGCACGGAGCGAAGGGCACGGCCTGACGCGGCAGCCCTCCAGCGCCTCACTGTTTGCTTTATGCTCAGCATCTCGCCTCGCCGCGTGCTCCGGCTGCATAAGCATCGCTTTGAACAACAGAGGAACACTGGACGAGGCAGGAGAGAAGCAAGTGCAACGCCACCAGTAAAAAACGCGAATGCTAATGAATGATGAGCGTTTTTTTTTTAAAAAAAAGAGATTCGATTTCATTTGTTAATTAAAAGATTTCACTTAATCAGCTGGTAGAGATTCAGCCAGTCTGCATTTAGATCACCTACCAAGGTTTGTGAAGATTGCAAGATTACGCAATCAACTGGCCTGTTTTATATAACCAAAATAAGGCAAGAAGCAAGGAAATGTGAACACGCACACACACACACACACACACACACACACACACACACACACACACATATATATATATATATATATATATATATATATATATATACAACCATTCCACGAGTATACCGTGAATATCAGGAATCCGGTAAAACGTCATATCCCCGACATCACTGTGGTCGGAAAAGGATCCTGTAAGAACGGGACCAACGATGCCGTAAGAGGATCGTTCAACGTGACAGAAGTGCAACCTTTCCGCAAATTGCTGAAAATTTCAATGCTGGGCCGGCAGCAAGTTTCAGCGTGCGGCCGGCCGTTGTGGCAGAGCGGTTCTAGGCGCTACAGTCTGGAACCGCGCGATCCCTACGGTCGCAGGTTCGAATCCAGCCTCGGCCATGGATGTGTGTGATGTCCTTAGGTTAGTTAGGTTTAAGTAGTTCTAAGTTATAGAGGACTGATGACCTCAGAAGCTAAGTCCCATAGTGCTCAGAGCAATTTGAACCATTTTTCAGCGTGCGAACAATTCAACGAAACATCATCGATATGCGCTTTCGGAGCCGAACACCCACTAGAGTACCCTTGGTGTCTGCACGACACAAAGCCTCACGCCTCACCTGGGCCCGTCAACACTGACATTTGACTGTTGATGACTGGAAACATGTTGCCTGGCTGGACGAGTCTCGTTTCAAATTGTATGGAGCGTATGGACGTTTACGAGTATGGAGACAGCCTCATGAATCCACGGACCCTGCATGTCATCAAGGGACTTCTCAAGGCGGTGGAGGCTTTGTAATGGTGTGGGACGTGTGCAGTTGGAGTGATATGGGGTCCCTAATACGTCTAGATACGACTCTGACAGGTGACACGTACGTAAGCATCCTGTCTGATCACCTGCATCCATTCATGCCAATTGTGCATTCTGACAGACTTGGGCAATTCCAGCTGGACAATGCGATACCCCACACGTCCATAATTGCTACTGAGTGGCCCCAGGAACATTCTTCTGAGTGCAAACACTTCCGCTGGCCACCAAACTCCCCAGACAAGAACGTTATTGAGCATATTCGGAACATCTTGCAATGTGCTGTTCATAAGAGGTCTCCACCACCTTGTACACTTACGTATTTATGGCCAGCCCTCGAACACTACTTCAGACATTAGTCCATTCCATGCCGCTTCGTACTCCGGCACTTCTGCGTGCTCGCGGGGGCGCTGCACGATATTAGGCAGGAGTAACAGTTTCTTTGGCTCTTCATTGTATTTTATGCATGGACGCGTTCGATTTCTTCGGATTAGACATACACTACAATGTGTATGCCATTGACACAAAAGTTTCACAGGCCACAATTTAACGACTCCGTGACAAGTATCAACATTTGTTCGACCGTACTATAGGATGTGAAAATAATTTTCACGCCCACATTACGTTGAAAGATAATGCCCAAGCCCTATGCCCCATGCTGTACTTGACGATGTGGCTGCAGAAATTCGGAGACCGGAAATCGTTGGTGTCTTAAAACCTATTTCAGCAAGTCAGTGGACGTCACCTCTACCCGTCATTTGTAAGATAAATGGGAGAATTCATATATATGCGGATTTCAAACACACGCTAAATTCACGGACATTCATCCCTGCCCAATTAGACGTATAGAGGATATTTTGGATCGCCTAGCTGGAGGGAACTTTTCCTCAAAAACTGATGTTTCAGAAGCCTATCTTCAGTTACCATTGGACGAAGAGACAAATAAAATTTTTGTTGCGAATAGTCATATCGACTTGTTTGAATATCAATGTCTTACTTTCGGAAGTGCTTCTGCATCTGCATTGTTTCAAAAATTTCTCGAACAAGTAACGCCCAAAGTGCCTTGTTTTAATTATCTTGGCCAAATAATCGTGTCTGGAGAAACACCATAAGAACTCTTTAAAGAAGTGCGGTGTCTTTTTCACATTTTAACTGTGATGGGCCTCTACAGGATATGTAGAACATAGCATCGACGCCAATGCTGCTCGTCGTTCGACAAAACATTTGGAAGTAATTCAGCAAGTGCCATCTCCTAGGTATTTAAGAGAACTGCAAGCTGTTCATGGAAAATTGACTTACTAAATAACGTTCATTTTAATGTGGCGCAAACTGCAGCGCCTCTGAACCACCTCAGAAGTAAAAATGTTCCATTACATTAGACAAAGAGTGTGACCAAGCTTTCAAAAAACTGAAAAATTGAGTGTTTCGTCAACCTTGCCTTATGCACTGCAGTCTGCTCAAACCACTTATTTGCAGTCGATACCTCGTCTCATTTCATCGGAGTGGTTCTGTCCCACAAAATTGGCAAAACAGAATGCCCCATTGCATTTGATAACAAAACTTGAACAGTGCTCATACTACTTATAGTCACTTGGAGAAGGAAGACCTGGCTACAGTATATATGGCGTCAACAAATATATATATAAAACCAGTTACTATTGTCAGCGTAACACTTCGTTTGATCTCAAAAATGATTATCCTGGCTAATATTTTTCACTCTGCTAAAGAAATCTCCACTTAACGTGGTGTAGAAATGTTGTCTGTAAAGTCGTGTGAGTGGCACTAAATTGCATATCATTTATCAGATTTTACACAAATGTTACATAAGATGGAAGCACTTTTATCTAGCAAAGCGAACATTTAGTCACAAAATACTACCCGCACACAACACTGACGTATGTCTCTTATTAAAATATTTCGTGTAAATCGAAATAATTAGGCTTCATACATCAGCAAATAACAAATTTATACTACGTAACGTGCTGTGAGCACTGTATTTAAGGATTCAATCTGAGTTGAATTTTGTCTTTTAAAGTGGATTCGGGACCACTAGTGCACATTTACTTAAATTGATTTATATCTAACAACAATTATGTTTGTTAAAATTCTCGATTCAAAACTGCCGCAGGGATATTTTTGCTAAGATGGCGGCAGACAGACGATAGTCAATTTGTCTATTGTTATTCTCGATTTATTTTATATCAAGGTAATATATTTAGATAAAACTCTTTAAGCCTTTTATCTCTGTTCTTTTGCATTTAAAATCATTTTCAATGATAAATACCGTCATATTTTTTATACCAGCTACTAGTAAACTCCGCTGTAAGCTACTAACGCTAACGGCTGCGCTCCTAATTGCGGATCTGAAAATTAACAATTAAACGCATTAATTAGATTGAATTACAATTGAAATAGATACAAATCCACGTCTAGACAATAGCAACTCTTTTTTTTAAAATAATAATTAACAGTATATAGTAACAGGTTTTCTCTTTATAGACCTCACACGTCTCACGTCCGAACAGTTCATCGCTTAGCACAGGAAGAACAACTGATCCACAATTATCACAGATAATAAAAAACGATTATAATTGTCGTTGTCTATGAATGTAGTTCTCTGATAATAGTTTTAGTCCCACAGAAATTAAATTATTACAGAAATAATGAAATAATTATCGTCACTTTTACACGATACAGTCTTTACATACGTTGTATCGGTAATATTGGTTGAAGTTTGTACACTTAGTTCACATTAACATCTCGTGGCTAGAATATATTGTCGTGAATATTACACTGGTCACGGACCATAAGCCTTTGACTGCATTGCTTCACCCGTCGAAACAAGTTCCCGACCACTCAGCGCAATAGCTACAACGTTGGTCACTATAATTATCAAATTAAAAGTGTAAAAGTCCGCATCGCTCAACGGCGCACCACGCAAAAACCGACACATTTTCTTGTTTACCTTTGGCACAGAGGTAGCATACGACGCATTAGAAGCTTCCTGTTTATATTTTTTTTTTTTTTTTTTTTTTTTTTTTTTTTTTTTTTTTTTTTTTTTGTCGTCAGTCTACTGACTGGTTTGATGCGGCCCGCCACGAACTCCTTTCCTGTGCTAACCTCTTCATCTCAGAGTAGCACTTGGAACCTACGTCCTCAATTATTTGCTTGACGTATTCCAATCTCTGTCTTCCTCTACAGTTTTTGCCCTCTACCGCTCCCTCTAGTACCATGGAAGTCATTCTTTCATGTCTTAGCAGATGTCCTATCATCCTGTCCCTTCTCCTTTTCAGTGTCCTTTCCTCTCCGATTCTGCGTAGAACTTCCTCATTCCTTACCTTATCAGTCCACCTAATTTTCAACATTCTTCTATAGCACCACATCTCAAATGCTTCGATTCTCTTCTGTTCCGGTTTTCCCACAGTCCATGTTTCACTACCATACAATGCTGTACTCCAGACGTAAATCCTCAGAAATTTCTTTCTCAAATTAGGGGCGGTATTTGATACTAGTAGACTTATCTTGGCCAGAAATGCCTTTTTTGCCATAGCGAGTCTGCTTTTGATGTCCTCCTTGCTCCGTCCGTCATTGGTTATTTTACTGCCTAGGTAGCGGAATTCCTTAACTTCATTCACTTCGTGACCATCAATCCTGATGTTAAGTTACTCGCTGTTCTCATTTCAACTACTTCTCATTACCTTCGTCTTTCTTCGATTTACTCTCAAACCATACTGTGTACTCATTAGACTGTTCATTCCGTTCAGCAGATCATTTAATTCTTCTTCACTCTCACTCAGGATAGCAATGCCATCAGCGAATCGTATCATTGGTATCCTTTCACCTTGTATTTTAATTCCACTCCTGAACCTTTCTTTTATTTCCATCATTGCTTCCTCGATGTACAGATTGAAGAGTAGGGGCGAAAGGCTACAGCCTTGTCTTACACCCTTCTTAATACGAGCACTTCGTTCTTGTTCGTCCACTCTTATTATTCCCTTACCCCTACTTTTTTCTGAATCTCGAACAGCTTGCACCATTTTATATTGTCGAACGCTTTTTCCAGATCGACAAATCCTATGAAAGTGTCTTGATTTTTCTTTAGCCTTGCTTCCATTATTAGCCGTAACGTCAGAATTGCCTCTCTCGTCCCTTTACTTTTCCTAAAGCCAAACTGATCGTCACCTAGCGCATTCTCAATTTTCTTTTCCATTCTTCTGTATATTATTCTTGTAAGCAGCTTCGATGCATGAGCTGTTAAGCTGATTGTGCGATAATTCTCGCACTTGTCAGCTCTTGCTGTCTTCGGAATTGTGTGGATGATGCTTTTCCGGAAGTCAGATGGTATATCGCCAGACTCATATATTCTACACACCAACGTGAAAAGTCATTTTGTTGCCACTTCCCCCAATGATTTTAAAAATTCTGATGGAATGTTATCTATCCCTTCTGCCTTACTTGACCGTAAGTCCTCCAAAGCTCTTTTAAATTTCAATTCTAATACTGGATCCCCTATCTCTTCTAAATCGACTCCTGTTTCTTCTTCTATCACATCAGACAAATCTTCACCCTCATAGAGGCTTTCAATGTATTCTTTCCACCTATCTGCTCTCTCCTCTGCATTTAACAGTGGAATTCCCGTTGCACTCTTAAAGTTACCACCGTTGCTTTTAATGTCACCAAAGGTTGTTTTGACTTTCCTGTATGCTGAGTCTGTCCTTCCGATAATCATATCATTTTCGATGTCTTCACATTTTTCCTGCAGCCATTTCGTCTTAGCTTCCCTGCACTTCCTATTTATTTCATTCCTCAGCGACTTGTATTTCTGTATTCCTGATTTTCCCGGAACATATTTGTACTTCCTCCTTTCATCAATCAACTGAAGTATTTCTTCTGTTACCCATGGTTTCTTCGCAGCTACCTTCTTTGTACCTATGTTTTCCTTCCCAACTTTTGTGATGGCCCTTTTTAGAGATGTCCATTCGTCTTCAACTGTACTGCCTACTGCGCTATTCCTTATTGCTGTATCTATAGCGTTAGAGAACTTCAAACGTATCTCGTCATTCCTTAGTACTTCCGTATCCCACTTCTTTGCGTATTGATTCTTCCTGATTAATGTCTTGAACTTCAGCCTACTCTTCATCACTACTATATTGTGATCTGAGTCTATATCTGCTCCTGGGTACGCCTTACAATCCGGTATCTGTTTTCGGAATCTTTGTCTGACCATGATGTAATCTAATTGAAATCTTCCCGTATCTCCCGGCCTTTTCCAAGTATACCTCCTCCTCTTGTGATTCTTGAACAGGGTATTCGCTATTACTAGCTGAAACTTGTTACAGAACTCAATTAGTCTTTCTCCTCTTTCATTCCTTGTCCCAAGCCCATACTCTCCTGTAACCTTTTCTTCTACTCCTTCCCCTACAACTGCATTCCAGTCGCCCGTGACTATTAGATTTTCGTCTCCCTTTACATACTGCATTATCCTTTCAATATCCTCATACACTTTCTCTATCTGTTCATCTTCAGCTTGCCACGTCGGCATGTATACCTGAACTATCGTTGTCGGTGTTGGTCTGCTGTCGATTCTGATTAGAACAACCCGGTCACTGAATTGTTCACAGTAACACACCCCCTGCCCTACCTTTCTATTCATAACGAATCCTACACCTGTTATACCATTTTCTGCTGCTGTTGATATTACCCGATACTCATCTGACCAGAAATCCTTGTCTTCCTTCCACTTCACTTCACTGACCCCTACTATATCTAGATTGAGCCTTTGCATTTCCCTTTTCAGATTTTCTAGTTTCCCTACCACGTTCAAGCTTCTGACATTCCACACCCCGACTCGTAGAACGTTATCCTTTCGTTGATTATTCAATCTTTTTCTCATGGTAACCTCCCCCTTGGCAGTCCCCTCCCGGAGATCCGAATGGGGGACTATTCCGGAATCTTTTGCCAATGGAGAGATCATCATGACACTTCTCCAATTACAGGCCACATGTGCTGTGGATACACGTTACGTGTCTTTAATTCAGTGGTTTCCATTGCCTTCTGCATCCTCATGTCGTTGATCATTGCTGATTCTTCCGCATTTAGTGGCAATTTCCCACCCCTAGGACAAGAGAGTGCCCTGAAACTATCCGCTCCTCCGCCCTCGTTGACAAGGCCGTTGGCAGAATGAGGCTGACTTCTTATGCCGGAAGTCTTCGGCCGCCAATGCTCCTGTTTACATATTGATTCTTTTGATTCGCCAGCACTGGACTCTTTTCCAATTAATTCAAGACTGGACGCATATGGCACAGAGCATGAACAATCACAACGATCGCTGAAAAGTTACATTCACAGAAGTTGGCCGCGCTCTCTGAAACGTACTCCGGATCCCTTAATGCAAAGATACTTCGTGCAGCACAATAGTTTATCTCTTCCGAATGTTGGACCCCGCGTCACATGCCTAATGAACAGATAAGAGTGTTAATCCCAACCTCGTTGCAACAGCAGGTGTTATGTTTCCTACATGGAGGTCACTGGAGGACATTTTGCACTAAGCAGCTCACGCGCCAACATTGTACGTGGCTTGGTTTATATAAGCAAATAGAACGTGTGGCGGCACGATGTTGCTGTTGCGCGTACAGTCAGGCCGGTCTCAGAAATTTTTTGTCCTGGCCCCGTTATGGTACTCCGTGGCAACGTCTCCATATAACAGTAACTGGTCTAACAACTGCGCCAGACACTTGTTGTCTTATATAGGCGTTGCCGACCGCAGGGCCGTATTCTGCCTCTTTACATACCTCTGTATTTGAATAAACGTACTTCAGTGCATTTGGGCTCGTACGTGAGCGGACTACAGTGAAAGAGGCTTCGTTAGTCGTGTTTTTGTATTCTGCAGGTAAGCGGCACGTTCCAAACATTGAAATCCTGTCGCCATTATAGACAGTTAGACGCAAACTTACGTTTGCAAAGGTGGTAAGCCATTTTTCTCCTCTGTATTTAAGCAACGTGTCAGAAGGTCCGGTATCTAGTTGAACATGCACTGACTGGTTACGAATTTGATGTGTAATCCACATTTTGCGGTATGTTCGCTGAATTCAGTTGTTCGTTCCGTATTGTGAAAAACTGTTCTCTGTTTCCACCTGAGCACTAGGGCGCTCTCTTGAATTTCGATATTACGAGAGCCTTTTTGAAGTGTGTGGTATTCGCATTAAACGAGTGCGTGTGCGTTTTCTGCCTCGTCGGTTGTCCGCTTTTAGAGCAGGAGGAGGCGCAGAATCAGAACATGAAAACATGACATTGATTTCCATCTGTTCCTACTTTGCAATATTCCAGCTCGAAACGAAGGAGTGCTTCCTAGATTTTTGCCAGCAGACCGGTTTGGTATGTCCCGTGCGATGACAAAAACTGCATTCGGCTTGTCTGGAGAAGCAATTCTTCCGATCGTGACTGACTTAGCATTTCACACAAGAGCTCGCCTTGCGCGAAGCTGGGGCAGCGTAATTAGCGTTGGGCCGGCGCGTCAAATGTTGTATGTAGTGTGTCCGGCCTCGTTTAGGCGGTGCCTACTTCCGAGTGCTGGGACTGGGCTGTGGCTGGGTGTCCCACTGGGTTCAAGTCTGTTTATCAACAGTCCAGTCTGTCACGGCACGCCGGCCGAAGTGGCCGTGCGGTTAAAGGCGCAGCAGTCTGGAACCGCAAGACCGCTACGGTCGCAGGTTCGAATCCTGCCTCGGGCATGGATGTTTGTGATGTCCTTAGGTTAGTTAGGTTTAACTAGTTCTAAGTTCTAGGGGACTAATAACCTCAGCAGTTGAGTCCCATAGTGCTCAGAGCCATTTGAACCATTTTTTGTCACGGCAGTCCTTTCAGAAGAATATTTGCCCATATTAGCAACAGATTTCAGGACTGTCTAAATTAATGTTCACTTAGTATCAGGGCTAGCAATTGAACACAACCGTGATTTCTTCAAAATAAAAAAAAAAAAAAAAATAAAAAGAATCGCGAGGCGTCAACTGCGTACACAGGATCACTATGAAAATGAGAAGAAGGAAATAATCATATGAGCATGAGCTCAGAGAACCTGTCCATAATTCCAAAGGCGATACATGAGTGGTGATTATAGATTTCCCCAGAATTTAACATGACAGGACGAGAAAGAAGTAAGAAGAAAGTTGAGTGAAGCGCATGTTACAAGTAGAGATTAGCGGGAGCTGAAACATAGGAATGAAACCTTCTCAAACAACTGAAATCCCTGTCGTCAGTCGATGGCATTGCAGTATAGGCTTACTGCGTCTGCAATGAATCTGCGGGTTTTCGCCGTACGCTATACCGTTGTGAGCGCTGGCTACCATAAAGCAGGCTGTCGTATTGGTTGCTTGCGACCGCTGGTTTCTCTCATGCCCTGAGACGCGACCACGAGAAATTTAAGTCCTATAAACTGCTGAATCAAATTCCGGCGACTTGGTATAAGCCTAAAGTCGAAATCTGCTTGTCAAAGTCCCGGGTCGAAGTCTTCGTGAGCTCCCCCATTCAGAAATACCACTCGCTTCTCCGTCAAGCATCGGTGGTGCCGCTCATTGCACTTTATTCGGCCAGTCACCGAAAAGGCCTAACCGTTCCTCCAGTGAGAGCGCTGGAATAGAGCCCGCTCTCTTCCACCAAAATTTTATGTGAGACTTTCAGTAAGCAATGCGACACATAGGCATTCTGACTATGTTGATTTCATTTAATATTGACTTTATTTAGTATTCGAATACGCCGTATTATTCTTCACTCTTTGAACTACAAAACCATATTTTTCAACATAATATCCATTCAGTGCGACGCCCGTACGCCACCTTACTCGTTCGACCTATACTTGAGTATTGCTCATCAGTGTGGGATCCGTACCAGATCGGTTTGACGGAGGAGATAGAGAAGATCCAAAGAAGAGCGGCGCGTTTCGTCACAGGGTTATTTGGTAACCGTGATAGCGTTACGGAGATGTTTAATAAACTCAAGTGGCAGACTCTGCAAGAGAGGCGCTCTGCATCGCGGTGTAGCTTGCTCGCCAGGTTTCGAGAGGGTGCGTTTCTGGATGAGGTATCGAATATATTGCTTCCCCCTACTTATACCTCCCGAGGAGATCACGAATGTAAAATTAGAGAGATTAGAGCGCGCACGGAGGCTTTCAGACAGTCGTTCTTCCCGCGAACCATACGCGACTGGAACAGGAAAGGGAGGTAATGACAGTGGCACGTAAAGTGCCCTCCGCCACACACCGTTGGGTGCCTTGCGGAGTATAAATGTAGATGTAGATGTAGATGTAGATGTAGACCTATATACCCGCATGGTACCACTCTACTGGTCCACGTCGGAGCCAACGTCTTGCTGGAGCAAAGCCGGCCGAAGTGGCCGTGCGGTTCTAGGCACTGCAATCTGGAACCGCGCGACCGCTACGGTCGCAGGTTCGAATCCTGTCTAGGGCATGGATGTGTCCTTAGGTTAGTTAGGTTTAACTAGTTCTAAGTTCTAGGGGACTAATGACCTCAGAAGTTGAGTCCCATAGTGCTAATAGCCATTTTTTTGCTGCAGCAACAACCTCTGCATCATGCACGTACTGCTTCCCATGCAGCGCATCTTTCATTGGGCCAAACAGATGGAAGCCGGAAGGTACGAGATCTGAACTGCAGGATGCATGAGGAAGAAAAGGCCAATCAAGTTTTTCCTCATATATATCTTCAGCTGAAGTCCCTCGTCCGTACAATAAGACGTACATCCATAAATCGAAGTTTCGTGTCCCCCTCTCGTGTACAGACTTGTGTGAGACGCTGCGCTTACACGTAGAAGGAGAAGTTCGTTTGCATTTTCGTGGCGAAGGACTCGCTGAACTCTTTTCTTCGATTTCCTGAGGGTAGCACAATACATTTCCGAGACAATCGTTGCACCATAGGGGAGGACATCAAACAAAATGTCCCTTTGAGAGTCTCAGATCACCGTCGCTATGACTTCACCGGCTGAGGGAGCGTCTTTGAACTTGAGGTGGTGTGGCACCGCTCCATGAACTGTTGTTTTGTTTCCGATTCGGAGTGTTGAACACATACTTCATCGCCTGTGACAATGTTTGATAAAAAATTGTCACGATCCGCCGCGTAACACGTATGAGCTTCGGCACAGATGATCGTTCGTTGCTGTTTGTGGTCTTCTTTTAAGCGGCGAGGAACCTATCCAGCAAACACCTTTGAGTATCGCCAATGGTGACGTACAGTTGAGCAGCGAGTTGTTTTATTGTGATCCGTCGATCACTTCGAATAAGAGGTTCCAACTATGTAGGAGTCACAGCTGTATGCGGCCGGGCGGCACGCTGGAGATCGGACAGGTTTGAACGACCTTGATGCGATGATGACAGACGTCTCGCCCAACGGCTCACCTTGCTTTCTTTCCCTGCCAGGTCCGGGTATACCTTCTGCAAGCGGCTATGAATATCTATGACGCTCGGAGTTTCTGCCAAAAGAAACTCAATGACAGTTAACCACTTGGATCGCACCTACGTTGCAGACGCCATTTTGAAGGCTACTTGTAGCGCCGCATTTATCGGAACTTCATGAACTATAGATGGTGGAGCGAAAATACTGCATGACGTCCCACAACAAATCTTGCATTTTTCCAACCGAAACTGGCCGAGAACAAAATGTGCTGCATTACTTATTGAACCCCCCTCGTAGATACCAGAAAGCCAATCAGAAACGAGCTCACGCAACAGGGAAAGCCCGAAACCGCGTTCTCACGACAAGGATTTCTCCGAATTTAGGTACTTTCGTACTGTTCCTCCCACGGTAAAACGAAGTGGAAATTTTATCAGTCGCGGTTGTGGCAATACATCACCATTTTGGAGCGCTGTGCAATAACAGGATGGAACAATAGTTCAGCAGTTTGCCGCACAGACGCCCCTTCCCCACCCCCGTGGCAGGTTACAAACTCAAGAGGTTTCCGCCTCTCCATATTCTGAAGCTTTCTGCGAACATGACACTCAATCCACCCGTCCAGCGGAACCCTTTTGTCCTACTGGAGCCCAGATTATGCTAGCCGGGCCGCTCTCGTTTTACTCCCCTGAAACAGTGAACTCTGTTTCTGAATCACCATTAGGGTGCCTGACCCCTGAGAGGGCTGCTTCTTCCCCAGACTTTGATTTCTGTGATCCGAAGGCAACAATATACAAAAGGTCTTGTAAATTAAGGTCACGACAGGTTTCTCGAGTATGAGAACTGTGCTGATATATAGTGCACTACCGCCTCTGAGGACTCATTTACTTAAGGGCCAAGACAGTTTGGTGGAGGAAAGCAAAAATAGGCTGAATCGAAAAGGAGAATGAAGGTGATAGGCAAGACGTATGCAAATCACCAAGTAGGAATAAAAATGAGGGAGGACGGCCTCTCACAGGCAGAGATCTCACAGTACAATGAAATTAAAATTGCAACAATGTAAATAACACCACCTATTATGTTACATAATTAAAGTGTCAGTGCCAGTAAATAAATAAATAAAATCTGAATGTAAGTAGAGAGCTACTGTGCGCGTTGAGGAATATTTCGGAAGAGCCATACTGCAGACCCATAAATCTACCCAGCCGACACTTCACTCGTCGAAACAATCATGACATGTTTACAGTGTAATGAGCTAGTTCGATTTCAGAGACTACAGAGCATCTTTCGTCACGGGAATTATACCTGTTATGGACTCCGAACTTAGTCACTACTGTTCCCATAATCTTCACTGGCAGCTTTCAGTGCCTACGATGGCTCTAAGCTATGTCTTTAGAAATGTTTGTTTGTGATCAGCATAATGTGTTCTCTTTGACAGTCGACTTGAAATATGCAGCACGCTAAATCACTTGTAAGCTGAGTGCGGTGACTCATATCAAATTTAAAAGAAACGCTACACTCAGTGACAGACACATCGAAAAATAAAGTTACGCAACTAGTTTTTTTGTATTTGTTTAGGCACATATCTACAGTCCTGGTACAATTTGAAATCTCTGTGCCATTGTAGCCTTACGTCTTGCTAGAAAAGCCAAAACCAAAGTGGCACAGCCCACTGGTTTATTGACGAACAAGCAAAAAATTAATTATATTACCCTTTTTGTTGAAGTAATAGTTGAAATTGTGTGAATGACGCTCCTAAATTTATATGAATGTATAATGAAACACCACTTCATGGTAATGGTAAGTATTATTTTACATCACAATCACTTAACGCTGGTTCAATGCCGCCTCGCTCCTGAAAGGGTCCTCAGCGTTTCCACGTTGTGGAAATTGCTGGGTGGCTCTCACCCCAAGCGTTGCAACATAAGTTTTCTGTGTTTTGAGCGTGGTGGTGCATCTTAAATCCGTTTCAGAGGCTCCTGACACATTCACGTACGATGGTGTTTAATACGTAAAATATCCGGCGCAATTTTTGTTGCGGAAGAATGAGAATTTGGGCGGAAGCAGTTCATGATCACGAAATTGTGTGGAAATGCCCCTCGTTTCATTTCGTCCTTGACGACGTGGATACACTTCTCATGATAATCCGTCTCTCGAATAACGAAATAGTGGAGCTGTTTTTTTCATTTCGAAGGTACCTAGAAAGTGACGCCACGTCACTCGCCAACAATCAAGCCGGTTTCCATTCCCACTCCCGTCCAGTCTCAGGTATTGCACTGTATCCAATAACCTTGGCATAATAGGACTGTAAACTTCTTTCCAAAAACTTTGGCTGCAGGCTGGTGCCAAACGAAGTCTGTAGTCAGTGAACCTGTGATCCGGTTACGGCGAGGACATGGCATTGTCAAAAGCGGGAATGGTGGGCTTACACATTCTGTGGAGAAGAGTACGTTACATCCTCGGAATGTTTCGGCCTCGGCGATCGGAAATTTCGCTATCATTCTAGGAGCAATTATGAAATACCTGCACCCAATATCGGTCACTCTGACATCGGGACACTCAACGCATGACCGAACTACACGAATCGACACCCCTGACAGCCTATTCTCCGGCAGTGTCGTCTATTTGAAAATGTGTGAACCGCTGGCACTGCTGTGCGAACCGTTAACGGAAATTCCTCCGATATGTTGAATTCCCTCTTGAAGCTTTGGACATTCCTACCTGATTCTTTAAGAATTAACTTTTTTCAGTTATGTATTTCAGCGTCAGGTCACATAAATGGTACCATTACGGAATCCGACTCATTACTATATCATCATCGTATATTCTGTTTAAAGAGAAAGGAAAAGGAAGATGCTAAAGTATTGGATAACTAAATTACTAAATCAACTTAATTCCCACGCACAATTTTATGTAGCTGAGGTTGTTACATAGTAACTCACCAACTGAATAATCTTAAAGAAGCGTTCGCAATCTAAACATATGTAGCCTCTGATCGTTGGAAATGAGACTACAGCTAACTAAGTAATAGTATAGTCTTGGTTACTCTTAAATCACAAGAGACCTCAATGATTTTTCAGTAGAGATGCCATGAAGTAGGTCTACAGCAACAGTGAATCATATCAGCATTTCCAAAACTTTCATAACAATCTACTATGAAAAAACGCTCCTTTCCTCTTTTCTTGTTTGATGTGGGTTGAAGCTTGTTCTATCTCCCACTGATGTCTAAGACAACCATGTGCATAGGTTTTACTTTTCTCGCATCAGATTTTTTTGTAAACTAAAACTTTCAATAACTTTATCGGTAGTCATCATCACGAGTTAACTGTTGCGCTATTAGGCCTAAGATTTTGTGTGTAGCTGGTCGAATTAAGTCACGTACACGTCACGAAATTGATGAACTTCCACATGCTGCTAGAGATTATGCCGGTGTTTGTGATGGAGGAACGTTAGTAGCGATGCTGAAAGTGCATAAATCGGATTACTTTTCTGTGTCATTTCAACACACATTGCCCATTTCCATGCACCGCTAAGGATACAAGAACGATTACACTGATAAATATGTTCATACGATTTAAGAAGGCTACACAGAGCACCGACACCACCAAAAAACCATACTTTCGACATATCTGCATATTCCAAACAAAGTCTCAGTGTGTTTGAAGAAATCTTATTCCATGCATCTACCTATGCGGATTCTGCCGCCAAAGAAGTCATTGAGGTCAATTGGTCCAGCATAGCCTAATCTGAGACACCAGCTATACCCTTAGTCGTAAATAAAAAAGACGTTCTACACCGTGAAACCACAGAGGAACAAGCTGAGTTATCCACCACTGAACGAAATCGATTTCGCTTACTGATGTTCCTTCATTACAGATATCGACGCAACCTGTGGTAGCGTGTGGAATTTCCGAGACTTTGGAATGTTTCCACGACTTATTCCGGCAAGTACTACGTCAGCGTTGTGAATATGTCTTTACCTGACGACGAAGGAAGTCGTTGAAGCAAAAGTACAAGAAATTCGCTACCAAACACTAAGTTCCCAATGTGCAGCTCAACAATTTTCTGGTTGAGCAGTAGATGAAACATGTTCGCCTGCGAACATCTGCAGTTGATTAGAATCCCATAACTTCCGTCTGCGTGAAAAGTGATGCTATTGGCTGCAAGTGCTGGAAAAGAGATATGGTTTCCAACGGCGAGGCGTCCACGCAAGGGCCTTATCGGTCTTTTGCAGAGACCACTTGCTACTCTACGGCGTTTGTCCCTCGGTGCGGTACACCAGCGCTAGCGCTGACCTGGAATAATCCAAAGGATAAACACACTGCTCCCGTCGTCAAGTCATTTTTATAGCAGATATAATGATGTGATGCAGAAGAGACAGTCACATACATAACACTCTACGCTTACACAATCCGCACATTCATCTTGCCACCATTCTGTAAGTTTGTATGACTAACTATTTAAATGACAGTCACGCAGTGGGCATATGCTACTTTTTTGCAATCAGTTTTGCTACGATCCACGTGGAATTTCTTATTTGCAGAGTGATATTTTTATTTTCTGGAGACCCTGTTTTCTTTTTCTTCTCTTGGGTTTCCTTTCTCCTTGTTCTTCTATTTCTGATCGACATTCTTCGTCATGGGTAAGGAGCGAGATATTTTCGATTTTTTGACACCTCCTGCTCCTTCTATCAACTGAGGATAACTTTGACTGACGCCATGTCGGAAATGGGTGTGTGCACTTGCACGCTTTCGACACTGAATTCTACACTCATGCTCATAAATTAAGGATAATGCGGATACATGGTGAAACAACGCTCTCGTGGGCGGTTTGCGGATTTAAATCACCTCGGTGTATGACCATGCGCTGCATGTGATCTGTGGTCGTCGCGCGGTGGCGTTGGCAGCAGTCCACATACGCAGAGGTGTGTTGGTGCATGTCAGAGTACGATGCAGAGAGTAAGTGCGTAGACGTTTTCAGACGTTCTAATGCTGACTGTGTGTTGAAAATGGCTCAAAGGTCACATATTAATGACGTTATGAGTGGTAGAATACTAGGGCGACTAGAGGCTGGTCAAACACAGCAAGTCGTAGCACGGGCCCTCCGTGGGCCACAAAGTGTGATCTCAAGATTATGGCAACGATTCCAGCAGACAGGAAACGTGTCCAGGCGCTACAGTGCGGGAAGCCCACAGTTTACAACACCACAAAAAGACCGATATCTCACCATCAGTGCCCGCAGACGGCCACGCAGTACTGCAGGTAGCCTTCCTCGGGACCTTACTGCAGCCACTGCAACAGTTGTGTCCAGACACACAGTCTACAGACGACTAAACAGGCATGGTTTATTCGCCTGGAGACCTGTAAGGAGCATTCCACTGACCCCTGGTCACAGAAGAGCCCGTAAAGCTTGGTGTCAAGAACACAATACATGGTCATTGGAACAGTGGTCCCAGGTTGTGTTCGTGGATGATTCCAGGTATAGTCTGAACAGTGATTCTCGCCGGGTTTTCATCTGGCGTGAACCAGGAACCAGATACCAACCTCTTAATGTCCTTGAAAGGGACCTGTATGGAGGTCGTGGTTTGATTGTGTGGGATGAGATTATGATAGCTGCACGTACACCCCTGCATGTCTTTGACAGAGGAACTGTAACAGGTCAGGTGTATCAGAACGTCATTTTGCACCAGTATGTCTGACTTTCCCGGAGTGCAGTGGGTCCCACCTTCCTTCTGATGGATGATAACGCACGGCCCCACCGAGCTGCCATCGCGGAGGAGTACCTTGAAACAGGAGATATCAGACGAATGGAGTGGCCTGCCTGTTCTCCAGACCTAAACCCCATCGAGCACGTCTGGGATGCTCTCGGTCGACGTATCGCTGCACGTCTTCAAACGCCTAGGAAACTTCAGGAGCTCCGACAGGCGCTGGTGCAAGAATGGGAGGCTATACCCCAGCAGCTGCTCGACCACCTGATCCAGAGTATGCCAACCCGTTGTGCGGCCTGTGTACGTGTGCATGGTGATCACATCCCATACTGATGTCGGGATACATGGGCAGGAAACAGTGGCGTTTTGTAGCACATGTGTTTCGGGACGGTTTTCTCTACTTATCACCAATACTGTGGACTTACAGACCTGTGTCGTTTGTGTTCCCTATGTGCCCATGCTAATAGCGCCAGTTTTGAGCAGTTCCACGTTGTGTGGCACCACATTCTGCAATTATACTTCATTTATGAGCATGAGTGTAGCATCATCATAGAAGTTCCTGGCTTGGTTCCTTTTGCTGGACCATCATCTCCAGTTGTGTTATAGTCCTCGATAATAGGAACTGCACTTTCATCTCTTGTCGTTATACGAGAAGGCGCCAAATACTGGCACTGCATGGGCGCTATATGTTAATCCAATTTTTTTTATTGCTTTCTCTACCGTTGCTGACTGGAAGCAGAAACTGGTGAGAGTACTCTTGCAGTAAGGTTCTCCAGTTGAAAAAGTATCTTTAATTCCCAGCAAGAGAGAGATAGCCGTTGGTGCGAGAACAATGGAGCAATGCGATAAATTAAAATGAAGCCACCGCTTAGTCAAAATCTCTTAAATTACGAGTCCTAAAACTAACGCATTCTCATCTGAATATCAAGGGATAATTGAAGACCACCAACGTTGTGAAAGACGAGTGAACTTGCGTAATATACACTGAAGAGCCAAATAAATTGGTATGTCTGCCTAATACCGTGCAGGGATCCCGCGAGCAATAGAAGTGCCGCAACACGATGTGGAATGGACTAATGTCTGAAGTAGTGCTGGAGGGAATTGATGCCATGAATCCTGCAGGGCTGTCCATAAAATCCGGAAGAGTACGAGGGGTTGGAGACCTCTTCTGAACAGTACGTTGAAAGGCATCCCAGATATTCTCAATAATGTTCATGTTTGTGAGTGATTAAACTCAGAAGAGCGTTCCTGGAGCCACTCTGTAGCAATTCTGGAGGAGTGGAGTGTCGTATTGTCCTGCTGGAATTGCCCAAGTCCGTTGGAGTGCACAATGGATGCAGGTGATCAGACAGGATGCTTACGTTTGAGCCACCTGTTAGAGTCGTACGTAAATGTGTCAGGAGTCCCACATCACTCCAATGGACACGCCCCACACCATTACAGAGTTTCCACCAGCTTGAACGGTCCCCTGCTGGCATGCAGGGCCCATGGGTTCATGAACTTGTCTCCATACTCGCACACATCCATCCTCTCGATACAATTTGAAACGAGACTCGTCCGACCAGGCAACATGTTTCCAGTCATAAATAGTCCAATGTCGGTGTTGACGGGCCCAGGCGAGGCATAAAGCGTTGTGTCGTGCAATCATCGAGGGTACACGAGTGGTCTTTCGGCTCCGAAAGCCCATATCGATGATGTGTCGTTGAATGAAATGATATTTTCACTCTACAGCGAAGTGTGCGGTGATATGAAACTTCCTGGCAGATTAAAACTGTGTGCCGGACCGAGATTCGAACTCGGGACCTCAGAAGGTAGGAGACGAGGTACTGGCAGAATTACAGCTGTGAGGACGGTGCGTGAGTCGTGCTTGGGTAGCTCAGTTGATAGAGCACTTTCCAGCTAAAGGCAAAGCTCCCGAGTTCGAGTCTCGGTCCGGCACACAGTTTTAAGTTGCCAGGAAGTGTCGTTGAATGGTTCGGACGCTGACACTTGTTGATTTCCCAGCATTTAAATCTGCAACAATTTTCCTAAAGATTGCACTTCTGTCTCGTTCAACGATTCTCATCAGTCGTCTTTGGTCCTGTTCTTGCAGGATCTTTTTCCGGCTGCAGCGATATCGGAGATTTGATATTTTACCAGATTCCTGAAATACACGGTACACTCGTGAAATGGTCGTACGCTAAAATCCCCACTTCATTGCTACCTCAGAAATGCCGTGTCCCATCGCTCGTGCGTTGTCTATAACACCAAGTTTAAGCTCACATAAATCTTGATAATCTACATTGTAGCAGCAGTTACTGATCTAACAACTACGTCAGACACTTGTTGTCTTATATAGGCGTTGCCGACCGCAGCGCCGCATTCTGCCTGTTTACATATCTCTGTATTTGAATACTCATGGCTGTACCACTTTCGTTTCCGCGTCAGTGTATTTTGGGACTATCTTTCGTATGCGACGGTCAGCCCATTCTGATTGTTCATGTTATCTCTACATATTATTTATCGAAGAACCTGGCATGTTTTTCTGTCCGTATGTGAAGGCTAATCTCACGAACTGCTGTAGGTATTTTGATACCGTTTTCACTAATAGACAGACTCATTAAGGAGGAAAATTTGTGTATATAATCTACTAGCTTAACTTCCACTGCTTCACTCGTGTATACTGTTTGGTCTGCACGTATTTTTTTGTTTTGATTTAATCGACTTTATATGGTGATACATCCAGTGCTGGTGTGTATATCTACAGATTATTGAAGAGTCTTTGCAGAATTAAAGTATTTCAGAGAGTTTGATTTAATTTCATACAGCGAGTTAGAAAAAGAAAGAGACAACTCGGATACGTGGTACTATAGTTATCTGCGCTAGTCTTACACCAGGTATTGAATTCACTCATATCAAACGGGTATTCCTGTACATAGAATACCTTTTAAACGTGGTGTCTATTTTGTAATCAGTAATGATTAGTTTGCGTAGTAACCACAACAAAAATAATTTTATGAACATATGTTATACCTGAAAAATTAATGCATTAATGTATTAAAGACCTGTTTCCTTTTCTATGCAAGTCTGACAAAGCTAATTTGACGTGGTGGCTGTCAAATTCAGTTTTGGATTTATTTCACAAACAGCAACCACTTTTCGTGATAATTAAGGCCATAGAAACACGGTCTTTTTCGAACTTACTTCTGACTAAAAAGCGATTCTGCTTTCACAATGAATTATTTTCATTAGAGTTTTCATCCCGTATTTCACCCGTTAAGGACTGAATTGCCAAAAACACTGAAATACGTACTTCGTTATTTCTAACTGAGAAGTCGAATACCAATTTTTGTAGATGTAGCTTTAAAAATGCTTTAGTGCTTCTTTAATAATGATTTATTAAAAAAGTTCTGCTCACAATATTTGACCGAAATATCGAATACCAATTTTCGTAGTTCTAGCTTCAAACTTGACTTAACAGCGAAGTATCAGCAAAAAAAAAAAAAAAAAAAAAAAATACCTTTCATCCCCTATTTCAGCCCCATTGTTGGTGGAATGTCGAGAATCCCTTCTTAGACGATGCGTACGGTGTACGATCAGCACCCTCTATGTTTTAGAGTAACGAAATATTTGCATACAAATTTCCATCCTCTATTTTATTACATTACGGACAGAATTTCCAGAAACGTGTACTTTTTATTTCCAGTTGAGAAGCCAAACTAAAATTTCATAGATTTAACTTGAAAAATGATTTCATAATGAAATGTTTCCGTAAAAACTTTCATTCCCTATTTCATCCCCTTAGCGATTTGATTTTCAGAAACATTGAATATGAAATTTTTTATTTCTAACCGGGAAGTCAAATATCAATTGTCATAGATGTAGCTTTAAAAATGCTTTAATAGTTCTTCAATAACGATTTATTTAAAATAAATAAATAAATAAACTTTCACTTAGTATTTCAAACCTTTAGAGATTGAATTTCCAGAAGTTTTAACTTCCCCTCTTATACTGATTGATTGTTAATGAATGATGCTCAGGCTCCGGCTAGCTTGCGGTAGAATGTTTGCGAGGAAAGTCACAAAAAAGAATTGTCTTGCTGCACTGTATTTACGCCGAGTGCCTGTTAGTTGTACCGGCTTACTCAGATGAATATTTGCTCCCCGACGTGTACGAGCGTAGATACACTTAAATGCATACAAACTGAGATTATTGCCCTAATCATGATTACAGTCTATACACATCCAGAGTTTATCTATGAAAGTTTACAATCTATGAAAGTTTACAATTCGAGTGAGCTAAATAGTCTGAATCAGTACGATAACTTTCTAGAGCGCCAAAGAATATCTATGAATGCTGCGCTTGTTGATAATCTATGTTGTCGCACAGATAAATATTTCATGAGCACGTAAAATTAAATTGGTTGAAGGAAGTGTCAGACACTGTAAATTCACTTTATGTTGGTTTATTCTAGTATATGCACAACCTATCATTGTCTTAAAGAAATAACGTTTCTTTCAGATGGGTGGCATTAGTTACGTAAATGCAGCCAAAGAGTTTACAGCAAGATCCAGATTACGCTATTTACTTTAACGCTGTTTAAGTATATTCCTCACTGTCTATCGCATTGGGTCTAAGTTCAGTCTTTCGTTGATAATGATCAAATTAAGACAATGTATTCTGTTATTTCCCTGACTTGAATTACTTCCAAGATATTTTCAAAGTTGCTGATTTACCTCTTTCAGTTTTTAATCATTTCTACCAGGTCGCAAATTTTCAGAACGTAGCAAACCATCTCGTATCGCCTACCAGTATTACGTACGAGAGCACAAGTTCAGTTACGACACGACAAGGCAGGCGCCAGAAGCACGTTAAGAATGCACGACTTTAGCTTCTGTATTTCGGAGTTCTCACAAGGAGAATTCTTTGAGGTCACTTGTTATACTCCATGACCTACAAGTCTCCTACCTTGCGATCTACTATTACTTTATCTTGAGACTAATGGATTCTATTCCTTTTTTTATTCTGTTTCCAAACATTAAGTTACTTTGGAACCAATATTCCTTTCTATTTCTTTTTGTATTTCTTTCTTTTCAGTCTACTTGCTACTAGTCATGCAATGTTAGTACAGAGGGACTTTCCTTTTCTTTTTATGAAATTTGGATCTTGGGCTTGGGGCTTGTATTGAGGTGTGCGGACTAGATTTATATTTTTCATTTTTGCGTCCAAAGGATAGCGGCGTTACAATGTGCTGAATCAGTACATTTAAATTTCTGTCCAATAAAACAAATACCAACTTTATGTTTTTAGCTTCAAAATTACCCTAAAAGTGAAACATGTTGAAAAAATCTTTCATCCATTGTTTCGCCCCCTTAGGAGTGGCATTTTGAAAAGTCTGTTCTTAGACCATGCCAACAGTATAAGATCAACACTCTCTCAACATTTTTAAGTTTCTGCTCTTAAAGGTTATGGCTGGGCGATGATGAGTCAGTGAATCGATAAAGACATTCCTTTTATTTACAGCGACTACCGCTGTGCCAGACCTGTCGTCCGACAATAGACACAATGCTATCCGTGCGAAATAGGGGAGGGGGGGGGGGGGAGCTCTAGTTGTGTATAGATGATGTACAACACTAGAAAGTTGTAGCAAAATACAGGAAGACCGGGAAAGGATAGACGCTTAGTCAGGGATTGGTAGTTGGACCTCATCGTAAACAAATGTAATATTACTGCACAAGAACAGTTTGCTAAACAATAAATAGAAACAGTTACATCATTTACATATCAGGTTTTACGCTTTCAGGGTGTTTTAAAGCACGAGTAGTACATGAAACGAATCGTAGGCAGGGGTGATGCCTAAGAACCATTGCAAGAATCCTTAAGAAATGTAGTCCACCATCGATGAATGCCACTCACAAAAAATTTGTTCGACTGACACTTGAACATTGCGTGTCAGTCGGGGACTTCAAGCACGTATAGTTCATGGAGGAGGTAGAGAAGTTCCAAAGAGACGTTTCGTCTCGTGTTCGTTCAATAAGCGCGAAACCATCCTGCAGCAACAGATGCTACAGTAGAGTCGTTCTGCATCACGGTGTGGTTTACTATTATGCAAGAACATACGTTCTTACTTCTATCTATATCTCGCAAAAAGACCGTGGTGGAAAAACTGGAGAGTTTAGAGCTCACACAGAGACAATTGCCTTCCATTCGACATTGGAATAGAAAAGGTGACGGTTGATAGTGGTACACAAAATATCCTCCACCAAATTCTGTAACGTAGCTTGCAGTGTCTAGATGCACAAACCTATTTAGCACGGTTATCCGATTCGAGGAAGATCAGAGTTAGAATGAAACAACAAATTTACTGTTACTAATAGTTGTTTGCTTATGTTCAGAAGGGTTTACGTGTGTTAGTACTGATTGTGTGTGTTGTGTTACGACTTCTGAGTGACCTGTGTCATTGTCTGTTGGAGACACAAAAACACTCCAGTAGTCATATCATATAAAGTGTCATAATTGGTGTACAAAGATGGAGTCTGGAAACTGCTAGGCGCACCATCTTTGTTTACACAGTATAACAATTTATATGTCATGTTTTACGACAGAAGAAGGAGTCTTGAGGCCACTGGAGTGCTTTTGTTTCTCCTCTACACAGTGACACAGGTTATCTAAAAGTTGCAATACAACACACATATGTCGTACTAACCATGTAAATCCACCAAATAATGGAGGTTAACCTTCCGAACGCTTTGTGGAGATACAAACAGTGACTGGTAACAGTAAACTTGTTGTTTCTTCTTCTTGTTTCGAATGGGCCTACTTTGGAATAAGCTTGTTCAACTGTTGGGCTTTGATCTTTGCCCAGTACTGTCGCATCCGATGTAACGCCTTCTTTTCTTCTGTCCAGGGGATATCTTTCCGTCGGGGCTTTTCCTGAAATCCTCGGGCTTATTTCAGGATACGTCTCACAGACTGTCTGTTCTGGAGATCAGATATTCCCAGTTCTGTAATGTCCTTTTCAATGTCTGTCAGCCAAGTGGTGCGAACCCTCTTGTTTTTCCAGAAAATGAGCAGATGGTTGGCCAATCTGTTTGGAGGCAATTTTGCAACATAACTATAGAAAGCTACCCTTCTTTTTCTTGCACAGAGAGCCTCTCGATATGTTTGTAGAGCTCCGCGTTATGTTGCTTTCTGAATTCCGCTTCTTCTTCTACCGGGCCTAGGATCTTCCTGAGGATTGTCCTCTGTCTGACTTCCAGTTCCTCCATCAGACCTGTTCCAAATTGTTGACTTTCATCGATAATGACTTTTTTCTGATAAGCTGGGGTCAGTCCATTCGCCGAGATACTTAACCTTCTCAGTCTTTTTGATGTTTCCCTGATCTAGTAATATCTCTCTGTTAGCTTCTTTGATGTTGGTGAAGAACTATGTTTTCTCCAGCGACACTTGAAGACCCACTTTGGCTGCCTGTTTTCTGAGGCAGTTTATCTGTATCGTTGCCATTTCAAGAGAGTCAGCAAACAGTGTCATGTCATCTGCAAAAACCAGGAAATCTAGAATCAGTCCTTCGTTCTTACGCCCCAGGTAGACACCACTCTGAACATACAAATTCGTCAGTTCCTTGCACAATTCTCTCATAACCTCTTACAGGACGCAGTTGAAGTGGGGAGAGTCCAGCCCTTGTCTCACACCAGTTTTTGTCTCGAAGCTTTCTGAGATATCACCTCTAAATTTGACCTTGGAATGAGTGTTGGTCAAAGTTTCTAGAACGCGTCTGTGGGTTTTGGTTTCTAGTCCTAGTTCTTGGAGTATTTTGTTAAGCATTGCTCTATCAGCGGAGTCGTAGGTCTTCCTGAAATCAACAAAAATGATGACCACCTTGTGGTTTCTCATCTTGGAGTATGCCAGTGCCGCTTTAAGGTTGAGGATCTGTTCAGTATAGGATTGGGTCCTCCTGAAGCCTCCCTGATATTCTCTCAGTTGACTATCCAGCTGGTCTTCTGCCGTTGTTAGTAACGCCATGGAGAGAACCTTGTATGTGACTGGGGCAAAAGAAATTTCACAATAGTTGTTCAGATAAGAAAAAGTCTCCTTTTTTTTCTGAAGCGGATGGATCAGAGCGGTTTTCCGATCAGTTGGTAATTTCTCTGTTTCCCAGATGTCCTGGATGATCTCGGTGAACTTGCCCATGGCATAGCTTCCAGCACATTTCCAGAGTTCAGCAACGATAGAGTCCTCTCCAGCTGCCTTATTATTCTCTAAAAGTTGAATGATTTGTCCAACTTTTCCCAATGAAGGAGGCAGTGAGTCCAGGTTTGGTGTAGTTTGTTTGTAGTCGAAGTCTATGCTAGGCGGATCACTGTTGAGCATGTTTATAAAGTATTGAGCTAATATGTTGCAGTTGTCCTTGTCGTTAAAAACCAGTTTGCCCTGCGAGTCTCTAAAGCGTAGGCTTGGCGGATTGTATTTTCTGAGAGTCTTTTTGAAGGTTCTGGAGAAATCTCTGGAGTTTTTCTTAGGGAATCTCTCTTAGATTTGGGTTAGTTGGTCTTGTGTGAAGGTCCGTTTGGTTCCTCGAATTATCTTAGTTGTAAGCCTTCTTTTTCTCAAAACGTTCTCCCAATTTTTCTTGGTTTTCTTACAATTCCACTTCCCCCAGAGTGTTTGCCTTTGAACTATTGCATTGTCACAGTCTTTATTCCACCACGGATGCTGCCTTCTTCTCGTGAGGGAGGCTAGTTCATTGGCCGTCTTCACAAGAGTCTTTTTCAGTTGGTCCCAGCTGTGGAAACCTGTACTGTTCAGTCTCTGGCTTACTTCTTGTCTGTTCTTAAGTCGCTCTACGTCAGATCTTACCATATTGGAGGTTCTGTATACTCTAGGCTGGAGCCTATTTTGATCTTTCAGTGGTGGAGGTCTGAGTTCAGATTGGCACTTCTTAATACCTTCACGTTTTGTATTTTCTTTTGAGTTCTTCTTTAAATGGCCACATGTTCTATCTGTAATTCATGAAAGTTGGTGTTATGTGAAGTCCAAGTCTCCCGCTTCCTTGGCAGGTGTTTGAAGGCTGTAGACTTCATGACCAACCCAAAAGTCCTACACAGATCCACCAATCGTTCCCCATTGCGGTTGGTTCTCAAACAGGCATGTTTCACATAGTTGACTGTGCGACTGGTCCCTCGGGCATGAGTGTGTGTGTTTGTCCTTAGGATAATTTAGGGTAAACATAGGGACTGATGACCTTAGCAGTTAAGTCCCATAAGATTTCACACACACATTGCTTGCGAGATACTTGTCCGCTGTATTTCTGCACTTTTTCTCTCTTGCCAGTTGAGAATTGAAGTCACCAGTCTGTATGACGGCGTGTGAAACGTTTGAGAGAATATCTTCTACGTCTTCGGAGAATTTGTCAGTTCTGTCTGGATTGCGTCCTTTGTCCTGGTTGGTTGGGGTATGTACGCTGACTACACTGTAGCCCTTGTTAGCACTTTTGAGGGAGAGGATGGATACACGACTGCTTGGGGAGGTGAAGTCAATCGCTGAATACAGTATCTTGTGACTGACTATAAATCCTGTTCCTAAGTGGAGTACGTTATTCACTATCCACTGACCCACTTTTTCTTTGAGGATTCTGTATCCTTGGGACTCAAAGCACGATCATCCGTGAATCTGGTTTCCTGTACTGCTGTCAGTACTATGTTGTATTGCGTTAGTGAATCGGTCAGATGTTTCAATTTACAGACTTCGGGCAATGAATTACGAGTAGCATTACATGTTGTGAAGGAACTTTGCCATCTTGGTCTGAGTTTACGTATGGTGATTTCAGGATGCTCCGACTCATTCTCAAAGCCTGTTGTTGCGGACTCACCAGAATCCAAAGGTGAGACTGATTACCACCTGGGGTAGTGCATTGAGCGAAATTTCCCTCCATGTTCGGTTGAAAATTATTCTTCATGGGAGAGTGGCAAGCCACTGTCCAAGATACTACTCAAATTTTTAGCTTGAAAGGCTTATTATTCGGGGCTGTCACCCCTAGACAGTTTGCATTCAGTATGGCTAAGGAGTCCTGTCACCGCACAAACTTGTTCTTTCATTAATATGAGTGCTGCAAAGTTGCTGAATTGGTCGCTGAATGAAATGCCACTAGTCAAAAAAAAATTTTGATCTGACAAGAAGTTTCATATCAGCGCACACTCCGCTGCGGAGTAAAAATTTCATTCTACATTACGCTTTCTTGGTAGTCAATTCACGCCACCAGAGAGCAGTAAAGCATACATAGGTGCCGGCCGGTGTGGCCGTGCGGTTCTAGGCGCTTTAGTCTGGAACCGCGTGACCGCTACGGTCGCAGGTTCGAATCCTGCCTGGGGCATGGATGTGTGTGATGTCCTTAGGTTAGTTAGGTTGAAGTAGTTCTAAGTCTAGGGGACTGATGACCTCAGATGTTAAGTCCCATAGTGCTCAGAGCCATTTGAACCATACATAGGTGGTGCCGTATAGCGGCGAAAACAGAATGATAAATTTTAATTTATTTATACAAAATTTTTCAAATATCGGACATAATTTTCAGAACGATATACACGGCAAGAAAGTTAACAATATGCCGTAAAACAATTTTTACATTGGTGTAAAATTACATCAATAGAATAGACATACAACATACTATCTAAGATATACAACCAAATTATACAATATCGAAATTATGCAAAAATGACATATTGATAAAAAGTGTGAAGCATACCAATATTGAAATAAAAAAAATATATGAATCAGATTGTTAAAAAAAAAAAGAACATGAAAAAAGCAGTCATCGAATACAAGCACTAACGGAATTAGGTAATGTAAATAGTGCCACAGAAAGATACTAAAATAAATCAAGAGAAAGGCGAAATACATAAAATAATGTAACAGAACCCCAGGAACAGAAAGCTGTACGGAGGGCGTAATGCTTTGGAAGTGCTTAAGAGATAACACAACAAGATATTATAATAAGTGAGCAAAATCTTTTTACATTTGAAAGATGTCAGGAACTGAAAACCTCCAGAAAACACATCCGAACGATAAGCCTACTTCCTCATACCGGAACATAAAAATGCGACATTCATACAATTAGTGCAGCAACTCCCATTCTCACAGGACAAGATGAGGGAGATCATACAAGTAAGAAAGTAAAATAAATGATAAGTGAAATACTGAGCATAATATAGAAAAAATAACAACAATTCGTTAGTTGGTAAATGTAATACCAATAACTTTAATTGCCAAAGCTGTCAGGGACACAAATCCGCAAGAAAAATAAATTTAAAAAAGTGTGCACAGGAATAACGCATCGGCCTAAAAGAACATTGAGCAAACGGAATATACAACACTTAGGTATAATGAAGGAAGGTGCCGCAAGCTTATCCAAAAATATTTCTGTGTTTATCATTATTAATAAAATACGACGAAAGCCAAACGTGAAAGAACCAACTACATGGACGAACACATGTGTAGAGTATGGCAGGACAGTTGGGAAACACGAAGAATTACATGTGTAGTATTGCTCAAATATTTTAAAGAACCACTGGCGTCTTGAAGACGGCTGTTCATTCAACACTGAAGATGGGTTACGCGATTGGTGTACGACAATTTTTAACTCTTCCAAAATATTTAACTCAAGCCCATTTGTCTCGACATGGAGTATCTTACGCCATCTATCTATGGTAAGCACGAAAGTGTCCCTCATGTGCTAAACGACATCCAAATGCGGAACTATTTTTACAAGTATGTTCACGAAACCTAGAGGCAAAGCTTCTTCCAGGTTGACCCATGCAGATTGATTCACAGGAGCCATATTTAATTTTGTAGACAGCTGAGTAGTTGCATTTATCAGGTTTATCGTCGACAGAATTATGATACGCGTCAAAGAAATTCATTGTTTTTTTTAACTAGTGACATTTCATTCAGTGACCAGCAGTTTTGCAGCACTCGTATTACACTGCTGGCCATTAAAATTGATACACCACGAAGATGACGTGCTACAGACGCGAAATTTAACCGATAGGAAGAAGATGCTGTGATATGCAAATGATTAGCTTTTCAGCACATTCGCACAAGGTTGGCGCCGGTGGCGACACCTACAACGTTCTGACATGAGGAAAGCTTCCAACCGATTTCTCATACACAAACAGCAGTTGACTGGCGTTGCCTGGTGAAACGTTGTTGTGATGCCTCGTGTAAGGAGGAGAAATGCGTCCTATCACGTCTCCGACTTTGATTGCGGTTCATCGTATCGCGACATTGCTGCTCACGTTGTTCGAGATCCAATGACCGTTAGCAGAATATGGAATCGGTGGGTTCAGGAGGGTAATACGGAACGCCGTGTAGGATCTCAACGGCCTCGTATCAGTAGCAGTCGAGATGACAGGCATCTTATCCCCAAGGCTGTAACAGATCGTGCAGCCACGTCTCGATCCCTGAGTCAACAGATGGGGACGTTTGCAAGACAGCAACCATCTGCACGAACAGTTCGACGACGTTTGCAGCAGCATGGACTACCAGCTCGGAGACCATGGCTGCGGTTACCCTTGACGCTGCATCACAGGCAGGGGTGCCTGCGATGGTGTACTCAACGACTAACCTGGGTGCAGGAATGACAAAACGTCATTTTTTAGAATGAATCCAGTTCTGTTTACAGCATCATGATGGTCGCATCCGTGTTTAGCGACATCGCGGTGAATGCACATTGGAAGCGTGTATTCGTCATCGCCATACTGGCGTGTCACCCGGCGTGATGGTATGAGGTGCCATTGGTTACACGTCTCGGTCACCTCTTGTTTGCAATGACGATACTTTGAGCAGTGGACGTTGCATTTCAGAAGTTTTACGACCCGTGTCTCTACCCTTCATTCGATCCCTGCGAAACCCTGCATATCAACACGATAATGCACGACCGCACGTTGCAGGTCCTGTACGGGTCTTTCTGGATACAGAAAATGTTCGACTGCTTCCCTGGCCAGCACATTCTCCAGATCTCTCACCAACTGAAAAGTCTGGTCAATGGTGGCCGAGCAACTGGCTCGTCCCAATACGCCAGTCGCTACTCTTGATGAACTGTGGTATCGTGTTGAAGCTGCACAGGGAGCTGTACCTGTACACGCCATCGAAGTTCTATTTGACTCAATGGCCAGGCGTATCAAGGCCGTTATTACGGCCAGAGGTGGTTTTTCTGGGTACTGATTTCTCAGGAACTATGCACCTAAATTGCGTGAAAATGTAATCATATGTCAGTTCTAGTATAATATATTTATCCAATGAATACCCGTTTATCATCTGCATTTCTTCTTGGTCTAGCAATTTTAATGGCAGGTAGTGTATTTTGCAGTATGGTTGCAGTCTTCCTGCGTGACTTTATGTCACAGTTAAAATTTGTTGTTTCATTATACACCAATAACAGTCACCGTAAATCCTAATACAAAATGTTCGCTTTTAAAGAGAAAGAATATATCACGAAATTGGACATTTATATAGTATTGCAATAAGAAACATTTAACAGCCGTACTGCAGCAATACTACTTCTTTCTAGGTGCAATTTACGAAGGTAATTTGCATTGCTAGGTTCAAGCTCTCTTTCAACGGAATCGCTAACTCATCTTCGCAGGGATATTTTGATGCACGCCTTTGGTCGGTGAAGCAGTGCCCTGCCAGCGTTGTTCGCAGGCTGAAGCGCATTGGTGTGGACTGTGGAGCGCCGGCCAGGTGAGAGGACAAAGCAGCGCATCGCGGACACTGCACACACACACTCACACACGTGCAGCTCGCGGCCGTATTTTAAACGCCGCTGTCCGCGCGCCGCGAGTCACCGCCAGAAACAAATGTGGACTCCGGCCCGTGATCAATCTCTGTGAGCGCGTGTGACGGGCCGCCGCCTGCCCACGGCGGTCCGCCCCTCCCGCCACAGATTCTCTGCCGGCAATCATTGTTATTCCAGTTATAAATGGCCGCACAGAGGGGCCCACTCCGGCCTCCATTTATCACGCCACCTACAGCCCGCATTGTCGCCGCGGGCAACTTTTACTCTCGCCGCGTCTGTCTGCTGCGCTCTCTGCTAACGAGACGGAATTACGCATTCGCCTCCCTCTCTCCACCCCCCGTGCCGCCGACCGATTTTGTACTTTCCTTCCCATGCGGGTGTTTTATTTCCATCCCGCCCCGACGCCTTTTCCCCTGGCGCGGAAAGCGTCGCCCGAGTAGAAATGTCTGCGGGATAACGGCGCAGATTAATGAGCCAAACTCGCAGTACAGAGCGGTGCGACGTAAACGCATTAGGCGCGACGCGGTGTAGCTCGAGCGTCGTCAGAGGGTGGTCGGTATCACGTAATCGAAATGCTTGTTGCCAAGTTGGCGTTGTACTAAAGAGGTGCTGCAATGTTCGCTAAGGAACACGTAATTTCATAGAGCGTGTTAGTCACATGTGCTGTACGTCGTATGGCATTTAATACCACAGGTCAGTTCTCTCACCAGTACTCGTATCTTGGGTGGCTTGCATACGAGTAAACGACGACTGAATGAGTAAAGCTTTCTAAGAAACATTGAGTTGCTGGGCATGATGGTCATGTGAGTGAGATGTACCTGCTTGTCTGACGAAGGCTGCAGTCGAAAGGTAACGTACAGGTCTCTTTTAGTTGTGCCTGTCTGTAACTTAACTTTTCATCCTTGTGATAAGTAGCAGCCTATAGTTTCCTTACATTGTGGATATTACAACTTCGAGTTTCCATTTTTTTTAAAAAAAACGTAACTAATTTATTTTATGTTTAGATAGCTTTTAGATGATGTGTAATACCTGTGCAATCGCAGTTTATAAATTTTTTTGATTTTAGTTGTCATATTTTCTCTCTATGTGACTAGAGTTACATATGTTTTATTTGTATATGATGTAATGTAAAGCATAAAGAAGGATGGAGTATTTCGTCGCTGTTTGAAAGAACATAGGTGTATTACAAACTGCAATAAAAAAAAAATCTGCATTGATGTTGCCGGCCGGGTTGGCCGAGCGGTTCTAAGCGCTACAGTCTGGAACCGCGCGACCACTACGGTCGCAGGTTCGAATCCTGCCTCGGGCATGGATGTGTGTGATGTCTTTAGGTTAGTACAATCGTTCTAGGGGACTTATGACCTCAGAAGTTAAGTCCCATAGCGCTCAGAGCCATTTGAACCATTTTTGCATTGATGTTACACAATAATGTCAATAATATTTGATTTATACCTCGTTGTGAATTGGATCTCCTTGGAAATCCTCAGACAATTTAATACTCAACAGATAGTCCACACATCAACGCGTTTTTATAGCTGTACAAAGATTGTTTTCCAGGATGTGTGACCTTTTACGATTATATATCTACACGAAAAATATAAGCGTCCATAAGATACAAACAAATAAACTTATATTAAAATATACTACAAGATAATTATAATCGAAGATTAAAAGTATAAGAATCTAAAGGTCAAACCAGCATATGAGTGAGTACTGGGACACAGCAAAATCATATACGGACAAAATAAAGATGAATGTGATGAACAGGCAAAAAAGGGGTGGGGGCGACAGACGGTAGGAGGGAGCCAGTGGAATGTAGGTGAAGAACAATTATAAAGTTTACAACAAGCGTATTTTTTTACAGCGAGAAATTTATTAACTATACAGAATAAAACATTTTAATCATAAGACTGACATTCAGAGCGTGGTCAGCAAGGAAGAAATATTTCTTTTTCAGTTGCCAACTCCTTTCTCTTTCTATCAGTATACCAATTGTAGGCCCACATGATTGACCTACATATAATTTGGCACACCAGTTGCAGGGAGTCCTGTAAATTCCACTTTGTTCTACAGGTGGAATCTTGTCTTTATTGGTGAACAGAATATGGACGACAGTGTTCCTAGTGCAGAAAGCTGCTGTATGTTTCCTGGATTTTCTTTCGTTGGTAAGTGCCTGTGAGGTTCTATCTACATATAGCATGGGGGCCCAAATGTTGACAGTGTGATTTAGGGCATTCTGATTAAATTACTCGAGTTCTTTGTGATCCGTCTCTTCTTTCTACTATTTTATGAATCTTGATAGAGTTATAGCGATTACTGTTGCAATTTCTTTGATTATTTTTAATTAATTTTGAAAATCTGATTTAGTTTTTGGTGTAGATAGGAGGCGGGGCACCTTGGAGTGGAGTTCGGCAGTTTCTGTGTTATAGGATGGTGGTAACTGGCAGGTATTACTATGTCTGTAGGAGTCACTTTCCTGTATATCTTACATAAATATTTTTGGTTGGTGACTATGGTAGGTCTGAGAAGTTGGTTGCGTATGTTCCAAACTACAATGCAAAGTTATCTTGCTGCGATGTGAATGTAAATGTAGGAGAAATTTAGTGCCTCGTGACTGGGTTCACCGCTGCGATGAACTGTTAAATAATGTATTTGTCATTTTTCCTTTATTAGCTGTACGACAGTGCAGTTTTGGTCTTAGATCACAATTAACTACTTTATTAGGAATTCGTTAAAAATCGTGCGGCCGTAAACTGCTTGTTGAGAACGATGTGACGTGAAATGTATGTAGTTTTTAAAACTGTCACATCCTCCCATACTAGTATTACAAATTTTGTGTGCACTCACAGTCACAATAACGGTGGATGCTACATAAATAGAAGCATGAACAGAGACCTGTAAGGCATAATGCCCCATCTGTGAGTTTTTATGTTAAATATATGATAATAGTTCAACACCGAAATTATACAGTCGTATAGTCAATAAAGGAAAGAGACAGTTACATCATTTAACAATTCATCGGAGCTGTGACCCAGGCTCAATGAAGATCGTTGCAAAGTCTGTTTAGTTGTCTGCTGACATCTGACAAGCACGGTAGATCGTCCAGCTTGCACCTGACTAGTGCTCATCACTTTATCAGAGACACCAGTTCGTCGTATGTTCCGTTGGTTGGTTGGTTGTTTTGGGGAAGGAGACTAGACAGCGAGGTCATCGGTCTCATCGGATTAGGGAAGGTTCAAATGGTTCAAATGGCTCTGAGCACTATGGGACTCAACTGCTGTGGTCATAAGTCCCCTAGAACTTAGAACTACTTAAACCTAACTAACCTAAGGACAGCACACAACACCCAGCCATCACGAGGCAGAGAAAATCCCTGACCCCGCCGGGAATCGAACCCGGGAACCCGGGCGTGGGAAGCGAGAACGCTACCGCACGACCACGAGATGCGGGCATTAGGGAAGGACGGGGAAGGAAGTCAGCCGTGCCTTTTGAAAGGAACCATCCCGGCATTTGCCTGGAGCGATTTAGGGAAATCACGGAAAACCTAAATCAGGATGGCCGGACGCGGGATTGAACCGTCGTCCTCCCGAATGCGAGTCCAGTAGTCTAACCACTGCGCCACCTCGCTCGGTGTATGCTCCGTGAGAGATTTTTACGGACAGGAAGAGAATCAGTAGAGAATGATGATGTCGTTACAGAATTTCACGTCAGACGCAATGTAACACAAAGGAGATTGCAGCAAGAAAGGCGATAAGTCTCAGGTGAGGAATAAAATGAAAAACTGGCTTGGAGGATGTTCAAAGAAATTTTGGTCTCGCAGCCGGTCCTCGATCAGTACATTCCTTGATAATTTGACTGAGACCTTGCTAGTCATCCTAGGATGAGCCATCAAAGACTGACGAAGACGTCTTCCGTTCCACAATTTATCTGCGCACTGCGAGTAATCCGCGCATGCGTCAAGAAATTGGTGACCGACTGACCGCAATGCCCTCGGGCAGCGCCCTCGCTGATGGAGCCGGGCAGATAACTTGTCGTAAGGCTTTCCGCTTGCCTCGGTCATCGGAGTACTCTGTTGTCTTCGATTAGAACAAATCGTGGATATCACAAGGTTCCACGCGCCGTCCAACTAGCAGCCTCTATCACGGTTCATCAGAGTTTTCGCCAGACGTATTCTTTAATAACGGAGTTGCTGTCGTCAGAATTATCGTTTTATCATTGAATGGCCGATGGAGATACAGGGGTTGGACAAAAATATCTAAGCATAAGATACACTCAGTACCATGCCTAATACTGTGCAGGAAACTTGTGACATTCGAAGTTTCCAGTCGTCTCGGAATGGATAAATACACCTGTATGGTTTTCAAGGGAATCTTAGACCATTCCTCCTGCAAAGTAGTGGCCACTTCAGGTAAAGATGATGGAGGTGGATAGAGATCGCGTCCACGTCTCTCCTAGCTAACAAATATTAAGATTTGGTAACTGTAGTGGCCAGGTGAGATGCGTCAATTCGTCCTGGTGCTCACAAAATCAGTCTTGAGCATCGCAGTTGGGCAACAAACAGTGTCTAGTATGATGGACATGATCAGCCAAAATGATCACGTAATCCTTGTTTATAATGCGACCTTGCAGAATAACTATGAGGCCGATGGAATACCACGATATGGCTGTCTAGACCATCACCGAACCCCTGCCGTGTTTTGCTCAGGGGGCGTAAACGCGGCCAAAAGCTGGAAACAGTGTGAAACACGTCTCATGACTTTCTTCCACTGCTCCATGGTACAGTTTCTGTGCGTTCCATACCCCGTTTTCCTATTACGGGCATTTGTATCACTCATAAATGTTTTTGGGATTCCAGATTGCGCTGCAATTTCCTTCTTATGGACCTCCCTTCGGGTAGTTTTGGTGCTGAAAGGTTTCGCGAGTGCGACATTCAGTTCTACAATGACATTAGCAGCCGTCATCCTCTAACTTTTCATCACAAACTTTTTCAAAAAAATGGTTCAGATGGCTCTGAGCACTATGGGACTTAACTTCTAAGGTCATCAGTCCCATAGCACTGCTTAAACCTAACTAACCTAAGAACATCACACACATCCAGGCCCGAGGCAGGATTCGAACCTGCGACCGTAGCGGTCGCACAGCTCCAGACTGTAGCGCCTAGAACCGCTCGGTCACTCCGGCCGGCACAACCTTCTCAGTGACCATCTGTTACGATCACTCATGACACATTTTCATCCGCGTTGTGATTCACCGGACGGAGTTTTTCTGCTTTCCCTGTATGCGGTACTGAAAATTTTCGATACGGCGCCTCTTGAAGTACCAAACATTTCGGCTGCCTTGGTTACTGAAGCACCTACCATGCGAGAACCAATAATTTGCCCACGTTCGAATTCACTTTGCTTCGAGATAATGCCCTCAAAACTACACAGATCACTGTTCTGATAACGATTGGCACTGTCAACGTATTCGGGACATGGCACAGGTGTCGTTCGTGGTCAGATACAATAGTGAAACCTGCAGGCTTAGCTACCGTCAGCATTTATGTCTTACGCACCATATTTTTTTCAAACATCCGGTGTTCTTGGTCATTAATGGGCCTTCCAGGCCTAGGTTTTACTCTTGCATCTGCAATTGTCTTGGTTCCTTTCGAAATGGCACATCGCAGCCATTCCGTGTGGTGACCACGATTGATTAATAACTCCGAATCATGTAGCGTTTACAGATCCAAGTGTTTTGTTCTGCTACATCATACGTGCTTAGGTGCAATAGGCGAGTGCTGCGTTGAAGTTCAGTGCAGCGTTACTCCAGGGGGTGTGTTGTCTGACCTACATAAGTCATACAACACTGTCATTTTGTTTCGTAAATTCCGGCCTTCTGCAATAACAAATTGGTCTTTAATGATCCCAGAAGGTCTGAAGTGTCATATGGCGGTTGCAAAACCACTTTCACCCCAAATTGACGGATGATTCCTGCTGTCTTAATGAAAAGGTTCCCGACAAGGGGCAGAAAAGCTATAGATTTTGCTGGAGTTGTATTCTCTTTATCTACTTCCTGGTTTTAACTAATAGTACACTCTTTCGGTAGAAGATTCATTTTCCCTCAGCACTATTTTTAGATGATTGAGCGCCTTACGCAAACTATCTTCATCTGAGACTGTGAACTACAAATGCAAATGCTTTAAGCACACTCGTAGCTCGAGAAGGATAATAATTCTAGTCTTGTAAATGTAAAATACTAAACAGATTCTCCTCGTAAAGCCAGTATCCTTAGAGAATGGATCTTCTATCCACCAGATTATCTGGACACTACCAGTTAAAACCAAGAACCAGGTGGCACGCCGACAAAAATTTTTAGTCTTTTCACCATCCGTTTACAACACTTCGGTAAGATAGCTAGAGTCATGCGTAGATTTCACGTGAAACCGTTTTCCGCCCACCGTGTAAAACTTCAGGCCTAGGATTAATGAAGGACAACTGGTTATTGCGAAAGGCACTTTAAAAGACACTGTACTAGAAATCGACGTATTCCGTTGAGCATATGTGTCGCATGAAACCCTTGATGAGCAGTATCTATTAAGCGTTTTGCGAAGACAATATCCACTGAATGTCCTAGATGACTCTCAGGAGAGATAGCCGGTATTTATTGAAAAAACAGTCAACATGGTTGGTTGGTTGAAAAGGGGAGAAAGGGACCAAACTGCTTGGTCATCGGTCCACCAACATGGATTCAGAAAAATATCGTTCTTGTGAAACACAAGTACCTCTTTATTTACATGAAGTTATGAATATTATCGACAGGGGATCTCAAATAAATTGCATTTTTTTTTGTGTCCAGAAGGCTTTTGACACCGTTCCTCACAAGCGGCTACTAATCGAATTGCGTGCCTACGGAGTACTGTCTCAGTTGTGCGACTAGATTCGTGGTTTCCCGTCTTAAAGGTCACAGGAGTGTGTGTCAAATTCATGGCATTATATGCGCGCTGCATAAGCTCGACACTGCACAATTTAATGAATGCTGCTTCTAACGGAGAGTGCTTCGTTAGCATACTAGGAGGAAGGGATAGGAAGAGGATTTGCCCTGTTCAAGTAATCTAGAGACCTAATCGTTATAAAATTCTCGTGAATTTACGGAATGCTGTTAGTGATTCCACTAAACTTTGCAGAAAATCACCGAAATAGAGTTCCCAATCTCTTATGACTCTTCTTTGTACAGTTCTTAACGATTTGCAGAACGGTACCGTCCCAACACCGTGGAGCATGCAAGCGGATGCGAATTCCCAGCACAGTATAAACATGGCTGCAGTACATTGATCACACCGTCCCTAATTTCCTCAGCAATATTACAGCTGTATTTTACTATTTGTATAGGACTACTGCACAAAAAAAAAAAAAAATGCTGTGGACCATCAAGGTCGAAACGATGTCTTCTCCAGGAGCTGGCACCTCGTCAAACTGTATGTAGTGGAACTCAGCACAGTAAACAGTTACGAGGTTAGGAGCTCCGCAGTCCAGTTAGCAAGGCCGCACTATACCATATCAAACTGTGAATACTAGGACTATCTTCTTTCAGTGCCAGGCTGTGGAGAGTCGATTCCACAGGTAAATTTGAAGATTGTTCAAATGTTCAAATTTGTATGAAATCTTATGGGACTTAACTGCTAAGGTCATCAGTCCCTTATCTTACATACTACTTAACCTAAATTATCCTACGGACAAACACACACACCCATGCCCGAGGGAGGACTCGAACCTCCGCTGGGATCAGCCGGACAGTCAATGACTGCAAATTTGAAGATTATTTTGGGAGTTTCGAACACTGGCCATGGGCTACACTTTACCCTAATAACCTTGGAGAAGTAGCTTTCAAAATACACACTGTTCAACTCTAATTACGACAGTCAGCGATGAAAAATGGCACATTAGCTTAAGCACTAGCACCATTAATGTAATGGGATTTTAAGTTTTGTAAGCAGTTCGTGTACATATGGCATCAAATTTTAATAAACGTTTTTTAAAGTCTACTTGGTGCTTCTATACATAGCAGGGTATTTATAAATGGCGTATTTTGATGAAGAGTTCTGTTGCTATCTGATGTGTACGAGTCGCTTGAGCAGAACGGCTCACACACGTCACATAGGTGTAGGTGCTCAGAGGTCGACGGAGGAACTGTGACAGTGCAAAAAAATTAGTGACACACAAATGTAAACTTTCTTTCGCATAGTGTTAATCACATTTTCCTCCAAGTCTGGTATCCGAACATTTCGGTTACGTCCTCCACGATTTAGTTCTTCCTAAATCGAGCCTGTCGCAGACAAACGGCGAAACACTGTTGCTAACACTGAATGCCGTGGTTTTTGTTGGCGGGGATAAGTCTCCTGATACAACCTTGCTGCCCGTCGCCCGTTACTATTTGTCTTTCCGTAAGTAAACGCCATGTCAGCAAACTATGGATCCGAATACGGAACCATTGAGTACAACGCTGTATCACATCCAGCAAGGTGACTCAGCAAGAGCAGTGAATGGGACATATTATCAGTTACTGAGGCAGGAGACAGCGCTAGGGCATGACGTATAAAAAACAGTACCACCCTCTAGAGTCTAGGAGGAAACCATGCATACTGTAACTATGGCAACATGGTACAGCGCGCATTAGACCGCAGTCTCTGTAACAAAATATGGATCAATAAATGGTCTCTAGCATGGAAACCATGAATTTCCGGACATAAGTTCAATTAGATATCTTGCCAGTATCTGTATGAATAACAGGCAAAAATCGAAATCTTTGCGATTCTCGATTTCCAGGATCGATGAACTACATACAAAATCAAGTTTGCAAGGAATCGTCAGTCCGTGAGTCCTACTCGCACTTGCCCAATTTTTAATGATGGTATCGTTGTATTGCTGTATGCATAAAATATCTTTGGTGACTGTTTTAGAATTTCAATTCCAATTATATAGATGCACTGGTGTAAAAAGAAAACGTCATTTCACTTCACTGAAATTATTTAAAAAATGATATCTGTATGATGGAAAAAGCGGCAATTGGCTCTAAATCACGAAAAGTTTTATCAATTACACGATAAATCACAGAAATCTGAAAGCTGCAAACTCGACTACACACATCGAAAAAGGTTTTGCATCACCTCGGTTCCGAGAGTTCCGTAACCTGTACAGAAAATTGGAATAGAAATCAACATAAACATCATTTCCGCCCTATTTATTGCCCATGGAAATCACACATTGTATATTGTACCCCCATACAGCGAGACCTTCAGAGGTGGTGGTCAAGATTGCTGTACACACCGGTACCTCTAATACCCAGTAGCACGTCCTCCTGCGTTGATACATGCCTGTATTCGTCGTGGCATAGTATCCACAAGATCATCAAGGCACTGTTGGTCCAGATTGTCCCACTCTTCAACGGCGATTCGGCGTAGATACCTCAGAGTGGTTGGTGGGTCACGTCGTCCATAAATATCTCTTTACAATCTATCCCAGGTATGTTCCATAGCGTTCATGTCTGTAGATCATGCTGGCCAATCTAATAGAGCGTTGTCGTTATCATGAATATGTGCACGATGGGGGCGCGAACTGTCGTCCATGAAGACGAATGCCTCGCCAATATACTGCCGATATGGTAGCACTGTCGGTCGGAGGATGGCATCACGTATCGTACATTCGTGTCGGCGCCTTCCATGACCACCAGCGGCGTACGTCGGCCACATTTAATGCAACCCCAAAACTGCAAGGAACCTTCACCTTGCTGCACTCGCTGGACAGTGTCTCTAAGGAGTGTTGCGCATCATGCAGCCTATTGTGCACAGTTTGAGTCGTAACACGACGTCCTGTGGCTGCACGAAAAGCATTATTCAAGATGGTGGCGTTGCTGTCAGGGTTCCTCCGGGCCATAATCCGTAGGTAGCGGTCATCCACTGCAGTTGTAGCCCTTGGGCGACCTGAGCGAGTTCCTGTCTCTTTGTATCTCCTCCATGTCCGAACAACTTCGCTTTGGTTCACTCCGAGACGCCTGGACACTTCCCTTGTTGAGAGCCCTTACTGGCAGAAAGTAACAATGCGGACGCGATCGAACCGCGCTGTTGACCGTCTAGGCGCGGTTGAACTACAGACAACACAAGCCGTCTACCTTCTTCCTGATGGAATGACTGGAACTGATTGGCTGTCGGACCCCCTCCGTCTAATAGGTACTGCTCAAGCATGGTTGTTTCCATCTTTGGGCGGGCTTAGTGGCATCTTTGAACACTCAAACGGACTGTGTCTGTGATACAATATCCACAGTCAACGTCTATCTTCAGGAGTTCTGGGAACCGGGGTGATGCAAAACTTTTTTTTGATGTATGTAAATACTTTGGGATTAGAATTGCGAATAACTTAATTTGGAACTATCGGATGGATAATGTTGTGGGTAAAGCAAACCAAGGACTACGATTTATTGGTGAAACACTTAGAAAATGTAATAGGTTTACTACAGAGACTGCTTACACTACGCTCGTCCGCCCCCTTCTGGAGTACTGATTTGCGGTGGGGGATACGCATCAGATACCATTGACAGTGAACATCGAGAAAGTTGTTTAGAGCAGCTCGTTTTGCACTATCGCAAAATGGAGGAGATAGTGCCACAGATTTGATACAGGAAATGGGTTGGCAGTCATTAAAGCGAAGGCGTTTATCTCTGAAGCAGGACCTTCTCATGAAATTTGAATCACCCTCTTTGTCCTTAGAGTGTGGAAATATTTTGTTGAGTCCGACCTACGTAGGGAGAAATGATCTTCGTAATAAAGTAAGAGAAATCAGAATTCGCTCAGAAAGATCTGAAGTTTTCACTTTCCTACACGTAGCTCGAGAACGAATCGGTAGAGAAGTAGCTTAAAGGTGGTTAGATGAACCCTGTGCCAGGCACTTAATTGCACTAGTTAACAAATTTAAACTTTTTTTCTGCATCTGGTTTGTAAATGGGTGGATTTCCCTAATTTTGAGGTGCTGAATACACTGGTGAAAACTGTTTTTCTCTATGATGTCACATTTCCTAGATACACGTCAGAATACAAAATGGTAATAGCGAAATTTGGTACAATTAAGGCAAAAGAAAATACACACTCAGAACGTTTGAAATCAATACCATTTTGTATGTATATATGTTCATGATGCCAATAAAAGGTCCAAATTAGTTCAGAAGATTGTCACCTGTAATCGTCTTTGATTTTTGAAAAATGAGACGACGGAGCTCTTCTTTTGTTTGCCGTTTCATCACTCTAGCTAAAAAGACCCGAGCAGTGTTCGCCCATCATCGAAGGGTTTCAATGGCCCTGGTAACGGTGTTCCATAGCAGGAATGTCTTGGTGAAAGCGTTCACCATGCTCATCGCTTACGGCTCCCAAATTTTCTGGGAAGAAAACGAGGTGATAATGTAAAAAGTGAATTTTAACCGACATTCTACACCCCATGTTCTTATAGTTGTCCAACAGATCATTCACAATGGTAACATAGTTTTTGTCTTTTCTTCCTTCACAACTGCTTTAAAAGAAGACCAAGCAGCTAATTCCATATCTGTGAGTCTGACATCAAAGGTTGGATCTCTTAGCAATTTTCTTGTTTGTGGTCCAACAAATATACCCGCTTAATTTGGGAAACTTTTCTTTTAAGTGAGTGAAGGCCTCACCTTCTTTATTCAGAGCGTTTACAAAGTTCTTGATAAGACACAACTTGAAATGAAGGGGAGGCAAAATGATTTTATCGAGCTCAGCTAATGGGGTATTATTCACATTTACGTTTCCAGGAACATATGACTTCCCTATAGGCCATTTCTTGACTGTGTAGTGATTCTTGATGTCACGGCTGTCCCAAAGGCACAAAAAACAGCAGTATTTCGTGTATCCAGGCTGTAAACGCGTAAAGAGTGCAACAACTTTTACATCACAGCAAAGCTGCCATTCATGATCCTTATATTTGATTGCCTCTAGCAGCAAATCCATGGTTTCATAAGTTTCTTTCATGTCTACTGCGTAATTCAAAGGTACCGATGGAAATGCATTGCAATTATGCACTAGTACTGGTTTCAAGCTGGTTTTACTGGAGTCAGCAAATAGTCGGCACTCCTGTGGATTAAGTTGTACATCTAACTGCATCGTCAGACATTTGAAATCTCTACATGCACATACTGAATTCTACATATCGAAATACTGAGTGAAGGAAGCACATCTTGATCTGAAACAGGAAATTTTTGTCCCTCGAGCTAGAAGGTTCCGTTGTTGAAGTATCGATCCAAAGAGTACAGCTGGCTGTTTCGAAAAGCTTAGATCGCGAAACAAACCGTTCAGTTCCTTTCGATTAAAGAGCAGAGGCGAAGTGCCATGATACTGAGGGCAGTACTCTTCTATATGTTCAATACTTTCTGATTCACTTGACATGGTATCTGGTTCCGTGGCTTTCAAGTTGCAGACAGGAACAGGCAACGCCTCATCATGGGGCATAGGCAAATACACTGAAGATACGTTTGGATGCTTCATTTTTATGTCTAGTTTTGCTTGAATGTCCCGAAATATTTGTAAGACAGAAGTAACAGTCCGAATAATGGTCATTAGGCTCTCACCATACCATCGGAACAGTGAATGGCATGTCTCGGCGTTTTCCTTTCAGCCAGTCTGTTAAGGTTGTAGTACTGGTTCTGCGGTAATATGAGGTGCAAAATTCTTATCTTGGTCACCAACAGGTCAATCAAAAGACGATTTATATGCCTTCTTAACCGAATCAGTGATTGGTTTTCCTTGGGTTTTTGGAGTGAATTTCCCACACACATAACAAAAGGTGGTTTAGACAGCAACGAGATATACTAGTTGCTATTTTTCTTAGTGTAAGCTTTAAACACAAAGAGTTTATAACACTGCTACTGTATTTACGTAGCTTGTACTATGAAATACCAAGTTTGGTTTATTACGTAGTATGCCCCAACAGAACAAAAAGTCCTGTCACGGAAAAGCCACGTATAACACTACTGTATCTACTGCTATACCATAACCTTAAAGTAGGAGGCAGGTCGTGAAATAAAACTATGAAGTTAAAGCAATTATGGTATAAAGCAACGGAGCAGTTTACCCTCTGAGAGGAATTTTGTTATGTTGACCGTGTTGTACCTAACGGGGGTGGCTTATCGGAAATGAAAGTCAGAATTACGTAAATATTTGAAAATTACAAACAATACTTTACCTATCTACACTGTTCAAAGAACAAGGAAAATGGTCGCCAGCCTAATTAGGCAAGAGGATGATTGACATTCTTGTTCAAGAAATTAAGTATGAGTAACCTTAACGGAAAAACACAACCTATATTTTGCCACACGCGAGTGCAACTGACTCTGACGCTTGCATATGTTCACGATTAAGATTGGAAGCTAACAGAGCAGAACAAACTATTTGCGTAAATATAACAGATCACGAAACACACGATTACTTTCAGGGCTTATTCAAACTAAACGGTCTTTATAACATTACTATTAATATTTATTGCACAACCATAAATTGGATATAGGTTAAGTATTATTTTTCAAACACTTTCCTAATTGACATAGAATTATAAATGTTGTTCACTGCAAAATTATGAGATAGTAACAGGTTAAGTCTCTCTCAGTTAAATACTTTATTATTTAAAATGAAAGTTAATTGGAATCCACTAACAGGTTACTTCTCACAGTCTTTTGAATAAAGAAATTATTGTTTTCATAAATAGTGGTAAAGGATAACCTGTGGATCTTATTACACTATTTATATGCACTTTCAATACCCGAAAGAAACAAGTGCTTAGCAAGCAAATATAACTTTCCACAACTGTAATTCACGACTTTTGCTGCAGTGAGACACAATGTTGACAAATTTACAAGAAACTGACTCACCTTTGAAAATTTACTACAGGCAGCACTATGATCATTAACTAAGCAAAACTTTATAAGCATCAGTTTTAAGAACCTTTAATTTTTAAAAGAAACAGCAAATTGTCTTTATTACCACAGTCTTCTACTCTCAAGTAAATGATTAAATAGGTGTCTTTGACAGTCCAAAAAAAAGTTTAAATTGGACTGTTTCCATCACTGGGAAGCTTTCATTTTTTCCACAAACTAGGACACTCGGTTCAAATGGAGAGGAACCTGAGAGGTGTTGTGGTACGGAAAAAATCAAGGTAGGTACATGAATTCAATTATAAGTTACCTTATATTTGAGCACACTAACACATCCAATAAGCTGATCCCTCACTGTACATTATTATAGTACACCGTTACAGTGGTTGCGCAAGGTGGTGGCAACTGCATGTTGGTAGGTGGATTTGCAGGCAGAATTGCTGGACTCTGTCCCTTCTTGGTGGTGATGATGGATACCATTTCCAGAATCGTTCCAGCTATTTATCCATCCATCCGAGGCATTGGAAAGTGGCAGAAAAAGCCTCTCTCTTAACCAGCACAATATACAACTTTTACATGGCAGTGTACAGTTTGGTAGCTCGTCCCCGACTGACTCTCGTTCCACCTTTTCTAATAGGGCAACCACAACTTGCGTGCGCTACTAAGTTCCGTTCCCGAGGGGAACCACACTACCTTTTACATACAGAATAATTAAGAACCCTAAGTGAGGATCAGCAGTTTACATAAACGCAACCAAACACTTTAAATACAACAGAAAATTTGCACATATTGACATTTCTACAAAAAATTATTCACACAGAAATTACAATTATATACAGTAAGTTTTGTTACCTCTAAATGGGACAAAGAATTTAAATGACAGATACACTACATTGCATTGAATCAAATCATGATATCAAAGTTTTTTTTACAAAGAAACGAGTATACAATTTTGTGTTATCGATTCAATCAAACAACATTTACAGAAGCTCAACGATGTAACATTAAATAAAAAAAAGCAAAATAAATCAGTAGAGTATTAGAGATATGGTGTTACAAGTTTGCACTATTTTTCACAGGAAACACTCACTGAGGATCTCTTTCACACCATTCGATTACCACACCTACCATTTAGTGACGATTTGTAGATCTACTTCTCCTCTGCAAATCAAAAAGAAACAATTAAACATCAGTCCAGAAGAACAGCAAAAAGCGAAATACTGAATACAAAAAATAAAACACCTTTAAAAACTCAAAAATTGTATGTGCTAAAACATCTTTAAATGTGTATTCGGATTCTACACACCAAAATACTCTAGTTGATGTATCGCATCCCAGATACAAAGTGGCTTGTTGACTGGTATTATGAACTGCAGAGTAATCATGCAGATTTAGATGTTAAATGAAAAAGGGAGCATCCATATTTACATTGACAACATTAAAAGATGCACTTTGTATATGCTAATGAAAGCGTCAAAGAAACTTAACCTTCAAAAAATATACTGAATGGATAACTACAAATAACCTTCGTGTATACCCTGGACAATATCATTCCTGGAGGATGACACCTCAAATTCACATAATGTTTACATAGAAAATGCCAAAATTTGGAATTTCCTTCCCCTTGGGCAAATTTCTGCAAGCGCCCCTAGTTCCATTAGGAAGAAAGATTAACATTTAGGTGATTGTTTTCAGTAAGTAGTTGACGGTTTATAGGAACTGTTGCCTTTGACGAGGTAACTTACCGAGTATTTTCGGTATTTTGAAACGTTTCATTACATAGCAGTCGATCAGTAAATATAATCAAGTGGCTGTTTACAGTTTCTTGTTTCCATTGATATCTAGTACGTCGCCACAACAAACGAATGGAACTTATTGGCAGCTAATACAACAGTCACGTTAGTAAAATAGAAATTCACTATTAACAACACTGTTCAACTATGTAAACTTTGACTTTACTCGTAAAACACAGGAAACATGTTTTTTCAAGAATTACGCAATGTCACGCAGTGCTGACTACACAACGTGCTGTTTATCCTGTTTCCTCCCTCGACAGTTCGGAATATTGCTGTATGTAGACCGTTAATTAAACAATCTGTTCTCTCTAAGTCTATAGCTGTCTCCCATGTGTATTTATTCGAAAATACGCACAGTCAACCAGGAGTGCTGCTTCACGTTTGTTTAAAGTAGGCTTTCGTGTTTATTTTCCCATCCTTTGTACAACCTGAGCTACGTAGTTACTGGACACTCCACCTGCATTCTCTAGCTTTCGGTTTTCACTGTTCATTTAATTAGCGGTGACGAGCCAGATAAAATATTCTTTACACAAATTTCACTTGTGTGCTAGCTATTCACGCTTTGAACTCTAAATGCAGGGCCAACGAACATGAACAACGTCAAACATGACAGCACACCCACGGATTCAAGTTCGTGACTTTAAGTTTGGATTAATTATTCGTCCGACAAGTGCACGCGATTTTTCTGGACTAATCATTCTGGCAAGCGAACCTGGCACGTGAAAAAGGTCATACTATAGCGATCTGTACTGCATTGGACAACTGCAGTTGTTCGTGCAGAGCTCATGGGCTTTGTCGTTGTTCCACATCATAAAAAACCTTTTATGTAATGCACGGCCGACAACGAGCTTGTGCCCATCTTCAGGCAGTTTTACATTCAGTTACACGTTACAGTGCTTAATGTTGGAGATCGCTGTTTAAATAAAAAACTCGACTAAATAGATCAATCTGAAACTATTGGAAGCTACTAAGCAACATGTGTTGTAAAGTATTATAGTACTTATATACAGCTGGAGTATCCACGTCGTTTCCATATTATATTCATCACATTTTTACAAAAATATCTCGTTTTTTAACACATTACTTTATATTATACATGATGATAAATATTGGTACCTCCAAGTTATGCCTTTGATGCAGTAGATGTCAATAATTTCAGAAGCACGCTCTCTCACAACATATAAAGCGTGTACATAAATTGAGTTTACGGTCAAGACGTTGCAACTAAGAAGCTCAACGATGTTACACATGCAGAAACGCAACAAAGATTACAGATCACGTAAATGAAATTGTTACACGATTAGGGAACCACACTGTCATTCATAATAAATAGAAAGATTGAAAGATTGCTGGAAAATTATGTAACGTTGTAATCTTTTTTGTGAGGGTGTCATGAGTTATAGTTTTAGTTTTTAAAAATTTCATTTTCAGTTATATAGAAGTGCTTTTTTGCCAGGTCTGCTTGTTCACTGAGAATGAGACGTGGTGAGTTTGAGATATGGATGTAAAGCAGCTCAAAAAGATTAATATTTTTCCTTTGCCGACAGTGTTTCTCCGTAATGGTTGTGGCTGAGTGGCCACGTTCTCTCAGATGTGTTGCAAAACTGGATTTAACTACTTAGCTGGTAGACACCCACGTATTCCCGGTACCTTGTAGTGAGACTCCTTCCTTCAAATAACTTACGGAAATGCATCCGCGTGGCGTCGTCGGCAACTGCCGATATTTTCAAAGCAATACTGCAGCAAGTAAGCGCTGTGCAAACAAGTTTAAATCCTCTGTTTTCATAGAACTCCTTAAAGATAACAAACACACACACACATACACACACACACACACACACACACACACACACACACACACACACTCACACTCACTCTCTCTCTCTCTCTCTCTCTCTCTCTCTCTAAATACTAGCGCCGTCACAAACCAAAGACGAAACTTCAGAATTTATGAATAGCGAAATTAATAATCACTGGGTAAGGTATCATAAAGTCTGTCACTGTTTAGATACCATGCAGAATTCAAACACAAACTTGCTAATTTAATTTCAATAGCTTCCTTTATAACACCATGCCAATAGATGGAAGTGCATGGCAGAATCTCCGTGTTGTTATATTCCATAGGATGACTGGTGTCAAGACAATGTTCTGTAATGGCGGATTTTCTCGGCTGTTGTAACGTTCAGCACACCAGTCGTTCACAGCCTTTATAGTCTGATCAATATAAGCCATGCCACAACTGCAAGCTGTAGTCACAGGTCGTATGCAAACCAAGATCATCCACTACGGAACCTAAATGGACCCTCCCACTCTTAGACGGTGATCGAAGAAAGCACTTCACATCATATATCTTCAAAATACGACCAATACTGTTCGAAATGCGCCCTACGTAAAACAAAAAGGCCGTAGGCTTTGTTGCCACCTCGATATTATCATGACTCACCTGGTGTACAGTCGGTCGGTAGCCGAAATGTGAATTTGGCTAACTCAGCTGACAAACTCTCAGGGTCCCAGATGATATGGGACCTGTAAACCAAGAAAAGAGGTACCCTTTCACGTTGAACCGGGTTGTTGACAACTGTCAGGCTGCAAATACAAATCACTGCAAGCAGGCTTCCTGTAAAGACCCTTTCCTGACGCACTATTCGCCTTCATCCAGACCAACACATCAAGTAAGGGAAGATGGCTCTTAGCACTATGGCGCTTAACATCTGTGGTCATCAGTGCCCTAGACTTAGAACTGCTTGAACCTAACTAACCTAAGGACATCACACACATCCATGCTCGAGGCAGGATACGAACCTGCGACCGTAGCAGTAGCGCGGTTCCGGACTGAAGCGCCTAGAACCGCTCGGCCACAAGAAAGGGAAGACAGTCATCCTTTCCCACCTCCACCGTGAAACGAATATTCGGGTGGATTGAATTCAGATGTTTTGAAAAGTCATTCAGTTTTTCACTGGCATGGGGCCAAAAAACAAAAGTATCGTCTATATATCTGAAAAACCATGCACGTTTGAAAGCTGCCACCTCCAAGGCAGGCTCCTCGAAATCTTCTATCAACAAATTGACAAGAACAGTTGACAAAGAGCTTGTCATCGCGGCACCATCTGTCTGATCGTAATACTTTGTCACCGAATAAAAAGGTGAGTAGAAGTCAACACATGTTGGAATCGTTTAATTAAATCAGCACCAAACCTAACCTCAACTAAAGTCTCAAAATCCTTTCCTGTCTGTCCACTGTAGAACTGTGGGTAGTTGTCACATGGAATTGTGTAAATACATTATCGTTTACACATCTGAAAAACAATGCAGGTTTGAAAGCTGCCGACTCCAAGGCAGGTTCCTCGAAATCTTCCATCAACAAATTGGCAATAATAAGTGACAACGAGCTTCTCATGACAACACCATATATCTGGTCGTATTACTGGTCACAGAATAAAAGAGTAAATAGAAGTCAACACAAGTCAAAATAGGTTCGCTAAATCAGCACCAAACCTAGCCTCAACTAAAGTGTCAGACTCCTTCCTGTCAGGCCTCTGTAGAACTATGGGCAATTCTCACATGGAAGTTTGAAAATACATGATTTGTAGTGACATTAGCTATTTGTCATTCTCTAACGAATGATGTGTCGTTGTTGCTTATTGTTAATCCTGAAGGATATTTGAATTCTACTGTTAGGAAAAGGATAACACCTTGGTATGAAATTTTTCCTGTAAAGGAGACACTAGCAAAATCTGTATTTGTTCTTGTGAATATGATTTAGGAGGTGCTCATTGTTTCTTTTCGATTTTGTTGTTAAGTGTACCCGAGTATTGTCTATTCCAGTGTTGTTTATACAGTGATCTCCAACATGTAGCACTGACACACAGAAACATGTAATTGAATGTAAGACCATCTGAGGATGGGCACAAGCTTGAAACTGAACGTGCACTAAAAAAGATTACTTTCTGTTGTGACTGGTAGCTATTACTATTCTGCACACTATAAAGAGACAGCCAAAAAGTTCAACAGCCTTGTTGTGGATAAAATTCACGTAAAAACCCTGCTTGTGCTATCAGGACATTAAGCAGTTTGTATTGTTTCCAGTGTACTGTAGAGCGAGCTTCCTAGCAAACACAAGTCCTCTGTGAATATAATTTCGTTAATATATTTATGCTTTCGTGTGATCGCAAGTTGTCATGCGAGCCACACTGAAATTTACAGATGGTGAATCAGTTATCTGTCTCTGGATAGTTTTGTAATCTAACCACTGCAGATTAATGTAACTCGTACTCTTAAAGACATAACGGGCTGAAATATCTCTTTGTCTTGACTGAACTAATCAGAATTAATGGTTTACATGTGCAACACGTTACTAACTAGAAGGTATTGTGATCATGAAGCGGTAGAAGTACAACACCTGAACGTCATGACTCGCAAAGGTCTCTGCTATTTAATGAGATAACTTACAGACACAGTTCGAAAACAGAACAACATGAAAAAGGTTTGGCTACGCGAACGGAACTTTAGTCAGCAATTTCAGGTATAAGCTTTCATAAACAGCACTGCAGCTGTAAGTGCCCTGCCACACTGGGACGCCAGGGCAGGTCTATTGGTAGATACGCAAGACAGAAGCATGGAATGAAACGGAGCCTGCCGCGCCTGGGAACAACCTGGGTGTGGCGGCTGTACCGGTAGAGCAGCAGTTGCGAGGTTCTGCTACAGATGGGCAAATACCAACCGGTTGAAACCGATGCCGGTATTCCAATTTTGAATACCGACATTTCTCGGCATGTGTATAGTCTCGGCTATATCAGGTGTTCTTTTATTTTTTATTAAGAAACGAGTACAAACCGAAAGTTCAATTAGCCTTAGGAGCACTATAAAAATTTATCGTTTTTAAATAAACTTTTCCTCTAAAAATGAGTAATTTTTATTCGTAAAATTTGCATTGTTTTTAAATATTGTTTTAGTAAAGGAAATGGGAAAAGTGATCAGTGCTATTTTAATAATAATGCCGACAGAAACGAGCAGTAAACACATACCATGTGAATTGGTACAGAATTGCTGAGGCAATTATGTCCCTGGTGCCGCACGTCATGGCTTGCGTTATGCGTGTAAGCGCAGGGTGGCAGGCTTGTCCTTACACCCCCTCCCCTCCCCCCCTCTTCCACCATCTGTTGCGGTAATTTCTCGCTGTCGTCGTCAGTCATCCGTTGTACTGCAGAATGGCACCCACCCTAGTCTGGAAGTATTTTTTTGAAGTGTCTTAGCAATGAAGTACAATGCTTCAGATACTTTAAAAGATAAAAGATTTGTCTGCCGTATCTATGACACTATGAAAGATGGAAGAAATTATGGTAACAGCATTAAATTAAAGACTTGACAACAATTCCTTCCTAGTATACAACGAAAGTGGAATGTAGCTGATCCACTGCCTGTGTATAAATAATGTGCTTTTATCTATTAGTAGATCTTGAAAACGGACAAATTAAAACGAAAAATAGAGTTCTTCAATCTCAGTTTTCACTCTTTAACACTGACTTTTAGTAATGCTCAAATACTGGTATAAAACTCGATTACAACATTAGTTTCGAACTGAGTTTCAAACAATTACAATCAGTAGGAGAATAGCAGTGACCTTTTTTCCTTTTTTTGTGGTACTCAATCACTTATCACCTTTCGAAAAAACCAGCGATCGGACTAAGTCTTATTTTATTTGTCTATTTAATTCAATATTTCGATTCTATGTATCTTGATACCGAGAGAATCAAAATTTTTCAGTCAAAATTTTTCAGTCTTTGTTTGATTTCTACATCTAATACAGGAACAAAAACCGACATCTGTGATTTAAGAAACCAGTTATTCTGAGCTGTACTAACGATGGGGTTAAACTGGTGTGGAGAAAAGCGAGAGTCTATAGTCGAGAACCGGTTGTTTGAGCGCCGGCAGGACTGCCCAGCTGGCTGAGCTGCCACTCGAAGGCACGGCGGCTTACGGCCGCTCTTGCACTAGAACACACGTGGTTTCGTTCGCCCACGTGAGTGATGTGGATAGTTTTGACACCGAATTTTTGTCCGTGAGATTCAGATTGTATTAGAAATTTGGGGCACTTCGTCTCACGACTATTCAAACCGAAACTGAAAAGCAAGGGTTGGGAATTGTGAGTGCCATTAATGAAGCCCAGTTCGAAGATCACACCCCTCTATGTTACATCACTTTAAAACTAGTCTGAACAGCGCACTTCCTGCACTCTGGATGGCTGCACATCATTGAAATGATCGGTCTTCAGTTATGTCGCAACCTGTTCCTCATGCTCCATTTCAGTGAAAAGAACTTTACTCCACAGGGATAGTAAGTAGCACAGCTGTATCTCCAGCTGTTGCAAGTGAGGCTAACGGGTCTGATACGTCAGACACGCTAGAACTATTTTAAAAAGGTAGGCCAGGATGGCACTCGATTTTGGAACTAATGTTCATGATTTTTTTAACAAAGTAACAAACAAATTATGAAACTGACTTTGTAGTTCATTGTACTTCCATGAGATTGTAATATGTATTTTTTTAAGAAAAAAACTTTTACCACGAAGAAAGTACACGACGTGGACGAAAGGCTTTCGCGGAGTGCGAGGGGAGTTGGTGAGAGATTGCGAGCTAACATCCCAAAGGTGTGTTCGGGCTCACATGCTGTTCCTCTTCGTCCAAAGGTTTTTTCTTAAACTCGTCCAGGGGTTGAACCGCACGGGTCTCATTACACGCGTTAAATTAGGCGCTTGTGACCTTTTTGTTAAATTGCCTGGCTGATGCCAAGTTTGCGAAATTGTATGAAACAAAGTTAATATGACATGTAATAACAGTAATAATAATATCTGGAACTAAATTAACGACCCATAAATAATGTAGGCCACACAGTTGCGATTTGGTTAGAATAATGTTTATTCAGAAAGAAAACTAATACCGAAAGTGGTCGTATTTAGAATTACTATTACTCTCGAGCCCATATCCATTTGACACAGTTAGATCATTCACAATCTCATCGCGAATCACAAGTCCAATACTCCACCTAGATATTTACACGAAATGTTAAGAGTTCACACCAGGCGCGCAGCTAATCACCGCTCAGAGAATAAGTCCCGCGATACCACACAACGCGAAATTTTCTAAGTCTTTTCACTTCCTGGCTGCCTAAAGACCGACTGCCCGCTTTCGCGTCTCAATCCGAACTGTACCCTTTGGTGTCTCCAACCCAATTGTACTCTTTGGTGTCTAGACCAGAACTGCACTCTGCCCGTCTCCGACCGCGTTTCCCGCCCCCCGAACATCGTCACTCAACTGTCTAAGGCAGTTCCCTTTCCTGAGGCCGTCTATCCGATTGGAAACAGCTTATTCTACATTATTTTACATTCTGACATATTTCAAGAATCAAATCTTAACCACCTTCACGGTCTAAATAGAGTAACAATAATATCCATTACCTAACAAACGTTAAATTATTTTACATAAAACCAATACAATTTCCTTCTTAACTCTGAATATGACGGCCAGTAGCCTCGCACCCATGTGCTTTCTTATAAATAAATAAAGAACAAAAGTAATTATTATGCACTAAACTGTACAACAAATATTCTATTACCTAATGATTCAATAAGGTGGCATGTTGTCATCGTTCAATGTGTTTTGTGTGGAGATAATGATCTCATGCTTAACTGAAAATACTGATAAATTAAATTTACTATATCTTGTAAATAAATAAAGTTACAGAGTTGATATTTACAACGTTTGTCAGTTTAATGATGCGCTTCTATATGAAATGTCGCTCGTTAAGATGGACCAAAGCGGTCAGATTTTATCACTCAGGTCTTTGTTACAAAACTTGTTAATTTCACTTTGACAGTAAATCCTAAACTATAATAGATATGATCAATATTCAAGTTGTATTGGGCTCACCATGAAAATTTATAGAGGATGGCAGATTAAAATTACTGTGGCCTCATTTCCTGCATTACTACAGAATTAAATAGCTTTCATAAATGTTTTCCTTCATGGCCGATCTTAGGTCTGCCATATTTAACACTGCTGGGTCTCCATGCCCACACACTGCTTCTACTGGGTTTCCATGTGACGTAGGTTCTCGTCTGTCTCACTAGACAATAGACACCTGTGAGTTTCCCTATCTCGTGGTGAACGTGTGCCCTTTGTGGCACGCGGTCCTAGACGACAGGGTTCGTTTCACAATTCATTTAGGCTGACTCTTCCGGCTATATATTTAAATGAGGGCGCAATGCTGCTTAATTCACAATTTCTGAACGCCATAACCTGGAACAAAATTTCAAAAAACTGCTTTCAAAGTGGTGATATTGTCATATTGTCTAACGCAGTACGTAATGATATTGAAAAATGGTATTTAACAATATAGCAGCACTTTGAAATAATTGTTGTAGAGGAAAAAAGGCGTTATAAAAACTTGTACAACAATATCGAATTCAATATATATCGCAAAAGTCCTGCGTACCAAAGTAGAAAAAAAAACGACTGACAAGTTACAAAAAGGCATAACGTAACTAAATAATTTAACTTCAAAATTGTTGTTTTGAAAATACAAGCTCCTCAAGTTTCAAGTTTTATTTTTTAATATTGAAACTGAACAAACCTTTATTCAGCAATGCAAGCTCTGTAGGGCTGGCCTCTTTTCACGGATGTGCAAACACTGTCAATTTCAGAAAGTATACAGACTAACTGGCTTCCGTTTACCAACTTAAGCGTTTGTAGCACGTCTGGGATTACTTTCTGAACCTTTTCTATCCCTATAAATACATTTGTTTGTTATTTTCAAGAACTCGCGTTTTAGTTCGTAAAAATTCAAGCGAAATGACAAGTTAAGCAGACGCGAGGCAATAACTTGCTTTCAGACTGTTTTCCATAAACGAATTATCTTACAAAGAGAAATCTTTTTGATAATAGTTTTTTAATTGATACTAACGCCGTCTGTGGTACATCCGAAACTAACAGGACTCCTGTTCAGTCGGTAACTTTACAGTATTACATCGACTGCATTCGAGCGTTCGGATGCGCGTTTATAACACATTTTAACATTTATGGCACACTTTATATGAATGAATCTTAAACATTGACTCTCTAAGAAACATTTTAAGCCAGTAAAAGAATTAGCCCCCCCCCCCCCCCCCCCCACCAAGAAAGAAAAAAAATCTTCCCTGGTCTACCCCGTTAAGAAATTACATATGGAAACTAATGAGGCAGGTTTCCTACATTTTGTCTAAAACATTTATACATAAAATTTCATTTCGTAGTAATGCACTTTTCAAATAAAAAACGAAAAATCAGCCCTATTTATACTTTAAAGTTACGACTAAAACTGTTAATATCGCTGCATACAACAAGTAATTAGCTACAAATTAGACAGGTCACGAAAATGTTTTCTTCTGGCGAAATTTTTTCCTTGAAACATTGTCCTGTTTCATCAGTTCATCTCGCGAGATCTCCGCTAACTCGTCAAATGACCGTAGTGAAATTCTCACTAAACTAAAAGGAAAAAAAGAAAACAGCTCTGTTTTCTTGAATCATTACACAGAAAATGAAATAAGCTATTTATCTAACAATAAGCAATGAAGCCGCGTACCCAGAACTCCTTTTCCTGTATTCCCATTTTATCTAGAACCTACCCACAAAGCTAATATCTCTTTCACTGAAAGCAAACTGAAGGGATTCCCTTGGAGTCTCTGCTGGCAGACGTACCGGTAGACCGGAGCGAAGCCAATAGAGTGGCCAGCAGACGTGCCGTGTTGCCCCATTGCGCTAGGGCCCTAACCAGTGTACTGACCCTGCGCTTGCTAGCTGCCTGTGGATTCTGCTAATACTGTTCTGATATGCGTCCACAGCAACGTACAAACAAATACTGGCGACACTACAGAATGAAAACATTCATTCAAGAGAAGAACATTCTTAGGAAATTAAAAATATAACTGAAATTTCAGTATTAAAAACAACGGAGGAGGACTGCCGTTTAGTGTCCCATCGACGTTAGGGTCGCTAAAGATTACCACGACGGACGATAGAATGATTCGTATTCGTACTGAACGAACCATCCCGCGATCCCCATCAAGTAATTTATGGATGTAGTGCAACTCAAATCAGGATGGCCAAAAATGGTTCAAATGGCTCTAAGCACTATGGGACTTAACGTCTGAGGTCATCAGTCCCCTAGACTTAGAAACTACTTAAACCTAACTAACCTAAGGACATCACACACATCCATGCTCGAGGCAGGACTCGAATTTGCGATCGTAGCAGCCCCGTGGTTCCGGACTGAAGCGCCTAGAACAGCTCGGCAACAACGGCCGGCTCAGGATGGCTAGATGGCGGTTAGAGCTCCAATTCTCTCATTTGAGCAATGCCCTGCCCTATAGTCATCGGACTACCACAACTGGCTCAATTATTGAATTCAGTAACTTTTTTCGTTATTGTTGTTATACGCTGCTCGCTCTGTGTGAATATTAACGTATGTTTATAGCGCGTGAATTACGAAGTGTCGTATGTGAATACTGATCAGATAGTATCAAACCACTGCCCACCATCAAGAGAAGTGGATCCGCTAACCGACTAATGCCTGCCCTACTGTACCAAGTATGAGTAAACACTTTACTCGGACACGGTTCATGAGTTTATTATTATAACTTTCGTATTGTGCTCAAAATATTGACCCTCAGCGGCGATATGTGCTCTAAAGCTATGGTCGCTGAACTTCTCACGGCACTGGCCTTGGGAGGTACCGGTGTTTCCTTGTATTACCCCTTGTTTTAATTTTTATTTCAAGATTTTAAACATGGCTGCAGCAGCAACTGTTGAAATTCTTCACGATAATGGATGACAGCCAAAAACAGTTGCAGGATAAAAATTTATTATTGACGACGCCTTTGGCACAATTGTTTTATTAATCTCCATTGCATGATGCAATTTTAGATTTTTTACTTCTAATGAAGGTATATTTATATGTACCGAAACCTTGGCCAAGAATTTTAATAAATTTTTATCCTGCAACTGTTTTTGGCTGTCATCCATTATCGTGATTAATTTTTATTACTGATAAACGGCCGGAGATGCGAGTGACAAGCACACTTTTTGATTCTCTAAATACCGTTCCAGTGATCTCCAAATCTTACGTCAGTTTCTGTAATTACTCCTACCTATGCGATATGACGGGACATTCATCATATTGATACCGCATGGTTTGCATAGAGGGATGTCTTACAACATGTCTGTTAGAACACGCCAGTAGTGTGGCTAGAAGGGGTCTCGCAGAAAACGCAGACTCGTTGTCTGTCAGCACTTTTTTACCTGTCGTGTCACATGACAGCTGAGTTAATCGCGCGTGTGACATTTCGCTGACATTATCATTAGCACTTCCTCGTCTCCAATTCCTGCCAGGAATCATGGCAGCCTGCCACGTGCTGAGCTTAAGGAGGGGAGAGGTTGGGGAGGGTAGGTCCCTGCCACAGTTCACCAGCACTTCTGCAAGTTTTTATGAAGTATATCCTACCCTGAGTGAGCTGCCCTGCAATTATGTTTGTATTGCTGACTCCCAAAATTCGTTTAAGGTCTCGTCCACCACTCACTTTGGTAACTGTTTTTTCTTCTTTGTCATTTCATTTTCCTCGCGTCATAGGGGCGGGGGGAGGGGGGGGGGGGTTTCAGCAGATACAAGTCACCGCTCGTCAGCCATATGAGAACAAAATTTTAAAACACAGTATAAAACTAGACATGGCAGTTGGCGAAATGAATGTTTGACATAATAAAAAAACATAGATTCAGTTACATAATTTAAAATATAAAAGGCGGATTAGTTGATTAATTAAAAGACTGGCATAGATGAAATGGCAACAGAATGTTTCTCGAAAGATAAAAGACAGAGCCACAAGAGCATGAGTTAAAAGAAGTAAAAAGTCAGTGTGAAGTAATGAGTGGGCCTAGACTTCCAGGAAGAGGGGTATCATGGGAATATGGCAGTGGGTGTAGTGCTTAAGAAGGTATATTTGTAGGTGGGTGGGTAGAGAAGGAATTCCGGAAGGTGAAGAGGGCTGCCATTCCGGACCAAGTCTGAGGATGTGAGTGGAGAGGAGTTGAGAGGAAGAGAACCCTGACTGGGGGAGGTGGGTTGGATTCGGAGAGAATGTGGAGAGTTTGGAAGTGTAGCGCTGGGGTAATGTGGTTGTAGAGACGTGGCAGAGTGTCAGGAGCAGTTAACTGAGGGGAAACGAAGGACTGGATAGTGTCGAGCCTGCTGAGTAATGTACGATGTTCGGAGATGTTCAATATGGAATAAGAGGGAGGGAAATTTTATAAGTTGGTAGACGATGCGGGTGGGCGACGTTAAGCAGATTCGAAAAGCTAGGCGGAGAGCATGGCGTTAGAGGATCTGTATGGCGTGATAAAAGGAGGGAGGAGCGGAAGCCTATGCCGCATTTGCATAGGAGAGGATGGGTCGAATCAGGGATTTATAGGTGTGGAGGATTATGGAAGAGTGTAATCTCCATGCTCACCAGTCAGTAGTTTTGGCAATTTCAGCTTTTTGTGGGCTTTATGTTGGATGGTTAGTAGATGGGGGTTCCATATTAGTCGGCGATCAACTGTTAGACCGAGATATTTTAGCGTGTTAGTTAACTGGATAGGAAGGTCGTAAATGCTAAAGTAAAAGTCGAGGGGACGAAAGCTGTGGGTAGTTCGGCCTACGATTATTATCTGCATTTTGGTAGCGTTAATTTTGAGGAGCCACTAGGTGCATCAGAAGGTGAACTGAGTAAGATGGAGCTGGACGGATCGTTGAGATATCTGACGGGTAGTGTAGAAGGCAAGGATCGAGTGTCATCGGCATACTGGAGGATATGAAACGTTGGAAGGAGCTTTGGTATATCGGCAGAGATACGAGGACAGAACCTGATGGTACACATGCAGTGGGATGGAAGATACAGGAGTCAGTGTTGTTGATGTTGACATGTGACGGACGTTTGAGGAGAAAGGAGGCCATGGGGCAGACATAACATATTGGAAGGTTCGCATCGGTAACTCTTTTTTGATCAGTCAATAAGAAATTCAGCCTTCAGTTGCAAGGTCTGAGCAATTCACGGTTGCTGAAGCGCTGCATTATGTTAAAGATTTGTAACTCTGATCTGTAGCTATATGGTTCTTCATTGAACATTGGAATGAGTAGAAAGCTTATTTTTCTATCAATAATGAAAAATAATTGAAAACAAACATTTATCTGTGAAATATAAATAACGAAATTGGAATTTGTATTTGTTAAAAATGAGTTTTTTACAGTAAATACTATCCAACGAGTTCTGGAAACGTAAATAAAAAGAAGTCCACTTTCACATCCTATAACGAATACTTGGTGCATCCAGCAGATGGCTGCATAGTAAAACAAGGAAGTTTGTTCTCTGTACCACTACTTCGTACTACCGTCAATAGATTGCTGCGCAGTAATAAAACGGAACAGCGTACTAAGTTAAGTATTTTTCCGCATCTCAGACGAAAAATTTCTAAAATGCCTGCAAAATACATTATCAAAATGCATTTCGTATTATAAATTCTAAAAAGTGTGACGAATATATCGCTTGTTGAGGCTAACATGTAAAAAAAAAAAAATGTTCAATGTCACAATATTGCAAAAAAATGTCAGCAATGTAAAAGAAAGCACGAGTTAATTTCCACATAAACACATCTTCATCAAATCAGTTTCCAAAATTCAGAATTATGTATCCCAGTGGTAGATTTCAATGCCTAGTAACAGTTCACTTTTAAAAGTTAGGCCTAATAATTTGATGTTATAAACTATCCTGGCTAGGCTTATAGCTGAAGAAAAATACATGTTAGCTAAACTGTCAAATACACAGACTGAATGCAACTAATCATGCTTTCCCACAACACGAGTCCAAAGTATACTTTGCTGAATTTAAACACTTTGTCTAGCATAGTTTTATGAGGGAAAAGGATAATACATAGTGTTATTCATGGGATGGCAACGGCCTTGCCGCAGTGGCTACACCGGTTTCCGTGAGATTACCGAAGTTCAGCGCTGTCGGTCGTGGTCGGCACTTGGATGGGTGACCATCCAGGCCGCCATGCGCTGTTGCCATTTTTCGGGTTGCACTCAGCCTCGTGATGCCAATTGAGGAGCTACTCGACCGAATAGTAGCGGCTTCGGCACAGAGTACCATCATAACGGCCGGCAGAGCGGTGTGCTGACCCCATGCCCCTCCTATCCGCATCCTCCTCCGAGGATGATACGGCGGTCGGATGGTCCCGATGGGCCACTTGTGGCCTGTAGACGGAGTGGTGGTTATTCATTGGAGAAAAATATAAATATTCATTGTCAATTATTGCTATTATTACAAATGACACAGACCTACAGCAGTTTGCAGTCAGAAGGCTTAATCAAAACTTTATTAATTGCTTTTGTCCGATGTTATGACTCCCAATATTCTGAAAAAATACTACAGAAGCATGAAAATAGCGCTTTACTTACCTAAATATGTAAAATGTTTATTTAATCTGTGCAGTTGCATTTCTAACAACAGTGGCTCGGGAAAATTAAATCCTCTAACGGACTACACCATCACAAAAACACACGCGTGCACAGACACGCACACACACACACACACACACACACACACACACACACACACAAACACACACACAACACAATTTTCTTATTAGGGACCACGGGAAAAACAAGTTGGTTTTAGTACCAGAATATGACTTATACAACAGAAGAACATTTAGGCCTACTGCTTACAGTAATAGTGAGAGATGTGAGATTTCCATAGACTCTGTCAGAGTCGACATCTCTCAAAAATGTCTTATCATATAATTTGAGATGTCTCACACTTTTTTAAACTCAAAATAAATATTGCTCCATTTAAACAGTCTGTTCAACTCATTCACATACATGATTATCGTAATATAAACTAAGTCAAGACGGAAATTCGATTTCGTACACTTTACAGGCACAAAGAGCCATCGTAATTCGACCAACGCCTAACTAAAGACATTGTATGACCACCCTCCATTGTCATAATGCTAAATGAATGACAAAGCAGGTATTAAACTGATGTTATTCTCTGTAGCGTACAGGTATGTAGATGCAATGACGTTAGAGAGTCTGCCAACCCGTGATGCTGCTCCAGCAGAAATATACTCTTAATATCAAGCCCTCAACCACATCGTCCATGTTAGGACTTTCAGTAAGCAAAGCTCAAACAAAATGGCAGTAAATATTACGAGGTACGGTGCCTCGAGATTCCAGTGTAACAGCATGACAGTGCCAGTTTGCAGAGGCGAAGATATCGACTTCGTAATACACAGAAACCACAGACAAAATAATGTGGCTGCGTCACCAATAGCGGTACAGAATCAGCAATAATTTTCAAAGTTAAGAAATACTTTCTATAACAGAGTAGTTGAAAAGGAAGATACAAGTTATCGTGTGCTCACCGAAATAGTTTCGCACAGGGATCAAACCCACGATCAGTATCTTGTTTGAACTCATAAGGAATCTCCTTGAAAATAGAAGATTATATGTTGAATTACAGGGCAAGAGAAGCAGATGGAGATCACAGAAAAACGGATTAACCCAGGGAAGTGTGCGTGCTCCAGCTTTGTTTAACATCTACACGAAAGATCAACCACTACCTGAAGGAGCACAGAGCTTCGTCTATGCAGATGATTGTGCTATCACCGCCCAAGCCCGCTGCTTTGAAACTGTTGAAGAGAATCTGTTCAAAGCATTGAGAGAACTGTCAGCTTACTATAGGGAAAATCACTTATCGCCAAATCGTGGAAAAACACAGACTTTGCTTTTCCATCTTATAAACAGGCAGGCAGCTAGAGCCCTCAAAAACACCTGGGAAGAAACATCACTAGAACACTGTACGTATCCCAAATACCTAGGGGTCACCCTTGACCATGCATTAACATATAAGAGGCATTGCCTAAATACCAAGCAAAAAGTGGCAGCCAGGAACAATATCATCAGAAAGCTAACAGGCACAACATGGGGAGCACACGCCAGCACTGTGAGAACCTCTTCCCTTGCATTGTGTTACTCCGACGGAGAATACGCAAGCCCAGTGTGGTTCAATTCTTGCCACGCCAAAACAGTAGATGTCGCTCTTAATGATACTTGTCGTATCATCACCGGGTGCCTGAAGCCTACTCCTCTGGATAAAGTGTACAGTCTCGCGAGAATTGCAACCCCCGACATCCGCCGAGAGGTAGCAGCATAAAGTGAGAAGAAAAAATTAGAAACTTCTGAAGCTCACCCCCTATATGGCTATCAACCAGCAAACCCACGACTAAAATCCAGAAAGAGCTTGCTCAGATCTAACGAGGCTCTAGTTGGGGTACCACAGCAATGCCGAATCGAACTATGGCGTGCAAGGCTTACCAGTATTGTGGGATGGATTACAGCAAGCGAAAGACTACCACCCGGCTACACAGAGAATTGTAGTACATGGAAATCCCTCAACAGACTACGCTAGGTTGTCACGGAATGTAAGAGCAATTTGAGTAAATGGGGTTTCCTAGAGGAGCTGCCACTCTGTGAGTGCGGAGCAACGCAGACGACCTTCCACCTGCTCCAGTGTACCCAATGTCCAGCAACATGCACAACAGAAGACCTGCTACATGCATCGCCAAATGCAATAGAGGTTGCTAACTTCTGGGCAGCAAAACTGTAAATAATTGTCTTGTACATATGTATACACACGACATGTAAATATTGTACATTATTTTATACATCGTAAATGCTTCTGCCACGAATAAATAAGTTCTGCAGTGGTCTACCTCCAGGTAATATCACTACTTCTACTTTACTAACAAACTTTATGTACAAGAAGATGACCCAACAATGAGAATCTGCCCAAATAGTCTGTTGGCTAACATATAAACAAATCAGTTAGATGCAAAAATTTTCAGAGCTATTGTACAAATATTGGGAAAAAGATATTACAAATGCTAATTGCATGACACACATTATCTTGATTGACATTATCTTGTTTGATGGGAATAAAGAGGAAACATAATAAACAGTTTATTGCAGAAAATGAAACAGATATTGGCATAAAATTCCTTACCTTACAATTTAGGGAATGTAGTCGCCAAGATAAATTTAAATACACGAGGAACATATTACAGCTAATGTTCCAGTCTATAACAGATCATGTCATCTTGAACGATATAAAATGGCATACACAGTACTCTAAAAATGAAATAATTTCCATTTGATACTGAAAATAAATCCACATAATTTTACAAAATTAACCATATAACTCAGAATAATACTTACAGCTTTGCCATAATCAATTAATTTCACAATAAAATTAAAAATGTAGTTCCATGTGTAAAACAAACACTACTTGCGCATAGTTGCCGTCCCCTCCTCGCCCCCCACGACAGCTCTGTGAGATATTCACTGGTAACTTTTCATATTAGACTGAAACAGGTTCCGTGCTAAAAAGCTCATATTAATTTTTTCAGAGATAATAAAATGAAGGATAAACTAACTCGTAATCTACGTCTACAAAATGCACCACACCACAAATTCCACATTTATAAACTGAGCTGCTGTGCATATCCCAAATTTTCTATTTGCCAATGTGGTATGAGTTTCGCCGTAAGATACGAGGGTTGCTCAGAAAGTAAGGTACGGTCGGTCGCGAAATGGAAACCACAGTGAAAATCAAAACTGTTTTCTTTGCACATTTAGCTACACCTTCCAGAAACTTCTCTACATAGTCGCCGCTCCGACTTAGACATTTGTCGGAGCTTTATACCAAATTTCCAACACCATCGACATAGATGGCAGCTTCCTGTGCATTCCGATAGTTCTCTACGCTGGTCTATAGCACGTAGCCTGCGCCCAAGTGTTGTCTTCGTATCCAGCGTTTCATGGGAACAGAGATAATAGGACGAGACAATTATGTCTGTGTTGTGGGTGATCGAACACTTCCCATTGAACAAGCTGCAGGAGCGTCTTCACTGCCCCTTCAGAGTGTGGCTGAGAATTGTAATGAAGAAGAAAGTGCATTGCAGTTGTCTTAGGTGGGCTGCATTCATTAAGGCGAAGCCTCTCAGTGGGGCCTCCTATTTGGCGGGAGACATTGTGGTTCTAGGCACCTTTACTCGCTCACAGTGCGCTCACAACTGAAAAAAAGCGTCTTGATGCGATCGACAGGCATACTATAGACACAGCCCAAAACGTCTGTGAAAAGCATCGTCGGATTTTCACAGTGGTTTCCATTCCGCGACCGATCGTTCCTCACTTTCCGAATATCCCTCGTATTTAAATACATCATCTTCTGATTCTTTTAATGCTCAAATGGACGTGCAGTGTCTATCAACGAAGGTATCATAGTGATACTTCATATCTTTAGGTGGCGGCCTGTTCCAGACCTTATCTCAGATATCATCCTGCTTTGCATATGCGATTAGCGTGTCGAACTTTCATTTCTTCAATGCTTTCCAGATCGTTCTGTGTTTACCGTACATTACTCGCAATTTTATGAAGTTCCTCGTGAGTGGTTAGGACGTAATTGCTAGAAATGTAGAACGGTTATCATATTGAGTTTTGGTATCAAGCTCACCTGTGGTGACACTGAGATGTCTCTGTCCATATCTTTACTCGGCAGGTGGGTTTTCCTCTAACTGTGAAACGACAACGTTCTAATGCTCCGTAGAGCGACACGTCGGTCAAGCACCATATTCCCCTGAACCTGGCTTCCCGATGAGAGGGAACTGTTGCGAGCGGCGGCCCGGAGTGTATCCGCTGCAACGTGTCTGGTCAATACACTCGAGTGAACTTTGCGTGCAATACCGGCCGGTACCTCACGGATGGTCGGCTTGAGACTCGGAACTCGTTAAAGCCATCGACGGGCGTTTTTGGCCGTCCACATTGAGGCTTCCTGCAATGTCTTCTCCTGCACCTCTGTCTTACTAAGCCAGCAATATTGCCATATGTCCCCTTCCATGGGAACAAGGCTGGTAATTTCCGAAAATTGTAGAATTTCCCATCATGGAGAAATGGCCATAGAGTTCTTGACCCGGTCCCTACTGGCTAGTGAAACTAATGTTGTCTTTGGGTGATGCATGTTAAATCATGTGGTGGAAGACAGGTATCAAATTTCTATGTTTAGGACTGACGGTTCATGTACGCTCTTTTGCTTAATGGTCTCGGAGGGGTTTTCACAAGTGCTGTTCAGAGGTGGGGAGAAAGTCTTGGGGGCCTTGGCAAGGCAGTTGGTTGCTTGGTGGATCTGCAAACACTGCTAGTGATTTGTTTTGGGTTTCTGCCTTCTGCTAAGTCATTCCGGAGCTATACTTCAACTGTTTTGAGACTTGGAGATTATTCAGCTGCGTCGATATAGACAAAATGAAGGGTTCGGTTTCACGATGTCAACCCGCTACAACCTATGGCATATTCAATTAACAGCTCCAAAACTCAACAGTAGGCGCCTCCATCTTCGGCAACGATTGCTCCAGCCACCGTAAGACTGCAGTGGAGAAAGCGAGGCTTAAACTCGATTTACAACTCAGTCAGACATTCTGAGGCACTGGACCGGTTCATAGTTAAGTAATAGTAAACATCAGCAAAACCAATTACATTGATTTCCTTTCTGACCACAAAAGTTCATAGGAGACAAATACTGCACATGAGAGCCAACAGATACAGATGGTACATTGTTCGAAATTCGTAGGCGTTCATACAGATAGCACTTTAACTGGGAAGATCACATCCATTAAGCCCTGAAAAGGCTTACCGCAACAGCATTTCCCATCCGGATAGTCGTCAAAATCGAGAATATCGACGTTTCAAAATATGTATACTTTGGCTACTTCCATTCACTTATGTGTTACGGAATAACCTTCCGGTGCAGTACAACGCTGTCGAAAAATGTCTTTGCAAGTCAGAAAAAGGTAGTTCGAATTTTGTGTGGCTTACCTCCAAGAATTTGATGTAAAAAAAAAATTGGTTCAAATGGCTCTGAGCACTATGGGACTCAACTTCTGAGGTCATCAGTCCCCTAGAACTTAGACCTGCTTAACCCTAACTAGCCTAAGGACATCATACACTTCCATGCCCGAGGCAGGATTCGAACCTGCGACCATAGCAGTCTCGAGGTTCCAGTCTGTAGCGCCTAGAACCGCACGGCCATTCCGGCCGGCATCTGATGTCATATTCTTTTCAAGTAAACAGGGAAACTAACCACTACCTCACAATATCTCTTTTAGTCATTTTGTTCACGCTCTACAATCCTTCTCAGTATGATATGAATGATCCATACCATCATCATAACACAAGAAGGAACTGTGACACACACTATGACCTGAAAAAATTATGTCTGATGAAAAAAGGTGTAAAATATACAGACACTAAAATCTTCAAGGCTCTTCTAAGTAATATTAAGTACCTACGAAGTAATAACATACTATTTAAAAGTAAACGAAAGGAGTTCGTGCCCGAAAAAAGTTTCTATCTCTAGAAGAACCCTTTAGCAGTGATAGAAAAGATTGTTTTCCTTGAATTTCTATGTATCCCTACTTTAATATATCTTGCTGCATCATTTACATTAATGTCTGTTCTGTAAGTGAAGAAGAAGGTCGTTTTTACTTTATAAATAATTTAAGCATTTCCAGCATGCATTATAGTCCTTTGGATAAGGATCGTCACGATTTGTTTCTTATGTGGAGTAATATTTACTCTGATTGGACGAATGATTCGGGAATAGATAAGGAATAAAAACACAAAACTAACCATCATCAAGTAATAAAAAGAGCTATTTTGCAACTTTGGCTTTTTGTCCTATTGAAACCGTTATAAATAATTATTTAGTTAACATCATAAAATTGTATCTTAAGCTCCATTTGTGAATGTACATTTTACTATTATTTTCTAATTTATATTGTTAATCTTTGTTTGTGGATCTTAATGATCTGAACATAACAATGAGTTAAGTGTTTTGACTCGTTCCATTTAAAAGTAAACGAAAGGAGTTCGTGCCCGAAAAAAGTTTCTATCTCTAGAAGAACCCTTTAGCAGTGATAGAAAAGATTGTTTTCCTTGAATTTCTATGTATCCCTGCTTTTATATATCTTGCTGCATCATTTACATTAATGTCTGTTCTGTAAGTGAAGAAGAAGGTCGTTTTTACTTTATAAATAATTTAAGCATTTCCAGCATGCATTATAGTCCTTTGGATAAGGATCGTCACGATTTGTTTCTTATGTGGAGTAATATTTACTCTGATTGGACGAATGATTCGGGAATAGATAAGGAATAAAAACACAAAACAAACCATCATCAAGTAATAAAAAGAGCTATTTTGCAACTTTGGCTTTTTGTCCTATTGAAACCGTTATAAATAATTATTTAGTTAACATCATAAAATTGTATCTTAAGCTTCATTTGTGAGTGTACATTTTACTATTATTTTCTAATTTATATTGTTAATCTTTGTTTGTGGATCTTAATGATCTGAACATAACAATGAGTTAAGTGTTTTGACTCGTTCCATGCCTTAGCACACAATCATTGATGTATGGAATATTTATCACAATAAATAAATAAAAATAATAGTTAAGTTTTCTTCTTCTGGGATTTTCAGTCTCTAATCACTCATGAATCAACTAAGCGCGCTATCAGCTGTAGGTCTATTCTAGCGGCTTTTCAGCTCTTTCATTCCGACCGACGACCTCAGCAGTTTGGTCCCTCAGGAATTCACACACACACACACACACACACACACACACACACACACACACGGCTCTTTCATTCCAAATTGTACTCCGACTGCGTACTCTGTTGGTGTCATTCCTCTTCTACCAAGGTTGAAATACTGATTTGGGTGTCCATAAATTATTTACTGATCACTCTTTCAGTTGATTTGTCCAGGGTAATGCCTAAGGTGACCCGTTGTAATTCTTTGATGTTCTTAGTTTTTTAATGAATAAAAATAAAATGTAATCAGATCTAAGTCGTTTAGTACTTATTAGATTACCCAAAATAGTGATTGCCAGACTTCCCTACTCTTAAGCCAGTTCACGAGGCAACCTGACAGTTTCAGGTATTCAATTTCAGCGTTTCTTATGGGTAACAGTGGGACATCCGTGTTGCCCACGTGCTTCGTGGGGGTATTTTACTGTGTACCAATATCTGGTACGATAATTTAGTAAGATATGCTCATTTGTGAGTCCGCAGTGAATTCGTTGAGGCGATGTCTGTGCTCACAAAACACTTCCTTCTGGCAACATTCAAGAGAAAGAAAGTTCAGTACATTTGTTGGAAGGATTATAAATACACAGCCACAGTTACAGCAGTTCTGACAGCATCCTGGGTGAGCAGCTACAGAAACCAACGGTCCCTACAAAGTATCATCGAACATTGTAATTTTATTGCTTGAGAATACGTATATACAACATTCATAGATCAGTACAATATTTTCTTATATACATTTCACATGTAACTGTATTTCTTCTGCCTAACGCTAAAATTATTTGGATTGTATAGTACTTAAATAATAAACAAAAACATTTAAGTGTCTTCGTAGTCTAGGCTCAGAATATGATTTCTGAGACATAACAATAACTGAGAATTATTTCGTCAGTGTGAGAGTTTACTTCAGCTTCTACTCCCGCGTAAATAGCAGTGGATAATTTAGCTTTTTAGGATCATAAATTATCAAACCTAATAAGGAAATAAAAACACTTAATACGTTTACTTGGAAATAAGGACTAACACTGTAATTGCCATTGTAAATATCATATTACCTAAATGCATCTGCTATTTTACCACGTTATTCTTTACTAGAACCTGCCAAAAAGATAGACGTGAATACCTGTCCAACATGTGTACAGTCTGACTCGTGGTTCAGATTTGGGTACCCTCAAGGAAGCTGCCTTCGGTGTGTTGATATATAAAGGAGGTAGAATGTGGAGACATTGCGAGCAACCTGTAAGTTTTGTATATCACAACTCATGTTAATTACTTTATATTGCAAGACATAAATGTAGAAATTTTTACAACAAGCTCTCGTTGTCGTCTCTTTATAGGCGGAGGTTCGAAGTATAATACTTATGAAATAATAAATTATTATTCTTTCAAAAAGGGCGTGGCTTTTAACCGTTTTCTCCTTTACTGATATTACAGTTTCTTCTCTTAATGCAAATTCAAGTAAAAAAAAACATTATTTTTGCTTTAGAGAGGCGCAGACACCTTCGAAATTGCATGTTAGTGAGGTGTTTATTGAAAATACGTATACGTTATTACTGCGACATAGTTACCAACATTCGATCTTGGGACGTTTCACATAAAATAGCTCCGCTGCTGATGTATACTGTCATGTATTCATTAAAAGCATGTGCCACCAATTCTATTGTTAGAAATGTGCAACGTCATTAACACTATCAGTCATTTACTTTTTAAATACCGTAAACCTGACTGCCAGCTGATTGGAGCTGCCAAAATCAATTGAACAAAAATCTTTCGGAAGCGAAAGACCGTACATTACGCTGTTCTGCCTTTAACTGCAGATAAGCATCGATTAGTGACAGCAGCCATAGCTAAAGTGAGTTATAACACATGTTATCTACGAAAACATGACACTACATGTCCTTAGTGGAATAATTTTATGTGAAATGTTTACATATTTAATGTTACGGTTTGTGTTTCAGTAATAATGTATATTTTGAGAATACATCCGTCTATGGTATACAGTTTCCAAGGTGCCCACGTTCATGTTAAACGACGAGTCAGGTATTTTGTTCACATAAATTTGATTTCAGAAGAGAATAGGCGTTTGTAAATCCAGAAAATCACTCATTTTGACAGTACGACTACTAATAATTGTACTATTAAGATGAACTATAAACCATAAACTGCAACAGTAAGGAAGCAATAGTGTCCCCTTTTTTACAAAAATGTTGTTATCTTCGGGTATGTCGTCTACAAAATACTCGCTAAGTACAGGACTGCTCTATTTTCGTTCGGGATACATCACATCACAGTGGTGCCCTTATGGACACGGACAAACTTCGCACTGACAGACCGTATGAAACTATGATAAAAGTAATAGAAGTAAAAGGAAAACCGTCTCACTGTTTATCAGGATTCATTTTCCTCGTCTCTGCCTCTCTCTGCCATGCACGTTTCAGTCGTCCTCTGTGGGTGAGCCCTAGGGTAGAAATACGAGTAAAATTATTTCCATAATCATTCATAGAAATTATACCACGGTATTCCATGTAACATGTTCATAGTAAAGTTTCTGGCTTTTATGAAAGACATGGTTTACACGGCGCAGTATATTTGTCGCTATGTTTTGCGCGAATAGGAGAAGTAAAATTTTAAATTGCACAAATATTACGGGAGTAGACGAAAAATTACTATAATTATACCTTACTTGATTTTAGAGAATTATACTCATCTATGAGGTATGAATTAATTAAATTGTATTCGTGGTTCTCTGTTTGTTTAACATTACAGTAATATTTGAGTGCTCGCGCATCCATTGGAGGGCAGGAGAATTGTGAATACAGTAATTCAATGATACTTGCTGAAACGTCCCCTTAGAAAAATTAATGAATGACAGTGCTGTTAAACCTCTTACATTACTTGCTTTTCAAACAGCTGAGCAAAACTGAACGTACTCAGACATTACTCTCTTTACTTATTCTGATCAACACTAAACTGACACACAATATTTTTAGCGCAAAGCAGTCTGACTTTTAAAATCCCTACAAAAGATTGGCCCTGACTAACAATAACCTATACCCTTCATGAATCACTTACCTCACAAAAATCTTCGTTACTCAAACTAATGCAATACAGCGAGCGCCAATACTGCCAGCTAAATAAAAGATTCTAACTACTGCAGTCACTAACTAGTGATAGGCATACTTAGCAAATGAAAGATTTTGATAGAGAACAAACAATGTATTTGCCTTAATAGTGTTCGAAAGTCATAATATATATAGCAGTTCATGACATCCATTATTACAAATGTACTGTTTCTGTCCAGATCATCCGCTCTCAAATATCCGCCATCTCACTTCCCCACATCCACCACTGCTGGCGGCTCACCTTCAACTGCGCAACGCTCTATGAGCTAGAGTTCTGGACGGGTCACATGAAGTACTTTTATTTTTTGGCTTCAGGTTGCTTCGGGCCTGTGATGGTATGATAGCATGCCTCCGATTTATTGACAGATTTTTTATAGTAGCCATTCCACAACAGGAATCTTGGTGTATTCCTTCTATTTCATCCCTTTGTAACAAACCGATACCTATTTTTTCTCTTTAGATGTGGAAGCATCGTAAAACGTTTAGTTGACTGACTTAAGATATCCGATACCGATAGAACCAACAAGAATTTATCCTATTTCAAGTGTGACTGGCTATTATATTTCGATTCCTCTTTTACTCAGGCTAATATAACTTTTTGACGCTTGTTGCAATATCGGAGCTGCAAACAATTCATTTAGTGTCTATCGTATAAACAAAGTAGTCTACTTCCTACATCATAGATTGATAAAGATTTCTTTTAAATTTTGTGCCTGTGCATTCGGGAATATTTTTTATATTGATTACTCAAGATCTTTAGAAATTTGCAATTTGTAAAAACCTTCTTTATTTCGTAGGGACAGATGAAATGGACGTAATTGATGTTAATACTTCAGGTTTGTCAGCAATGTATATATGTTCGTGGAAGAGTTAATGAGAAAGAAGAGTCGAAAGAATTTCATACTCCCTAATTAAAGCTTACATCACTGAAGCGAAATATAGTCACAATTTGATAACAAATAATGAATGAGAAAATTAAATTACCTGGTACATGGGTTTCATATTCCGTATTTTCGCGGAACTGATAATGATCACAGATACGTGGAAGAGACTTTACTGAGAATCATTGGCCGTTAGCAGTATTTTTATCTTTTGTTACGTCCTGTCCATAAATCCGTAGCAAATTGTGGGTGTGATGCTGGTCCTTGTATTAATTACGTGCTCTTTTCTGCTAGTCTCATTTTCAGTTAATGCCGTTCGCGCTGTGAATGAATCGTAATCCTGCGCATCAGGAATTTTTCATTTTATAGTTACACAGTACATTTTGTGACCTTCAGAATGGTGAATGCAATGAGTAACAATGAGTACTGATGCCTTTGGGTTTATGTACCTGGAACAGTCACAACGAAGTGGCAGTACGGACACTCGTGGAGTGTGACACAGAGAAGTAAATGTGTTACTCGATCTGCTGGTTCACACAATTCGACAGCTTGTTAAGGCACTTACGAACACATAAAGTTCGTTCATTTTTGACACAATCACTTTTTATGACACAATCGTAACCTGTTTTTGTCCACAGTGGCCATCATCAAATAATCCTACAGACATTATTTATTACCTAGCAGTGCACAAATTCCCTGTGACAAAAACTAACACGTGACCCTCTGAGCATTTCTTATGTTGCACTTCATAGGAAAAGCAAGTGTAGGGAGCAAGTGTAGCTCTTGCTTATAATCCAGTAGACCTAGACGTTTTACAGCGAAGTTGAAAAACGAGCTTTCAGCACAAATTACGTTGAAGAACGTACCATTACTGTTTAACCGAGGTTCTCGACGTAAACTTACCTTCTGGAACTTGTAATAAATCTATCAGAATATTTCAAGCAATCTTTCGTTTTTTCAAAAATCTGTGTAGCGTGAGAATCATTCTCATGGATATAGTCATCATGCCGATTGCCCAAAACTGTGATTAGTTATCGTAGCGGCACTGTACAAACACACCTTTCCTCTTGCATTTCAAAGGGAAACTTTATAAAAAATGTACTTTACAATTTAATTGGCTGGGGAACGACGTGTAAAAAAATGCAAGAGATGACTGATTATTGAAAATCCAGAAGAGACAAATACTTTTGCAAGCAATACCGTAGGTGCTAACACAAATGTCGCGTTGGACTCTCATTCACTATCAGACAAAGACTAAACCAACGGTGTAGCTGTGGAACTAACAAAATACAAGACACATTTGGCGAATCGAGAACTTGTTTGATCAACTCCATTACCAATTAAATCTATCTTGTAAATAAAATGGAAATCGTAGCAGCAAGTTACAGACATCCGGCAGTTCTCACGAAATTTTGTAGAACAGAATGGAAATAGTCCCTATTAGTCGTCACCACTAGTTCCAGTCTACTATTCACACTGCTGCAGCTCTCAAAAAAAAAAAATCGGCAAGTTAATAATTATAGGAAAACTTTACCCTGTCTTCTAAAGCAGACGCATGGAGAAACGTTGTACATGACACTCAGCGTAACCTCATGCACAGAAACCCAAGATTGTGTTCACACGTCACTCTCTTTCCTTCTAAATATAATTTAAGGCAGCCAAAATTATTACCATATGTAACACACACAAGCAAAGTGCGGCCCATCAAACACCAGAACAGAGTCGAAAATAATAGGACGATGGTAGCTTTTGTCTCTTGGAACATGCGGGCCATATGGTCAATGATCGCCCTTTCAATTATAATTGGCCGAGTCGTCGCTCGCCTCAGAAATCTTTGACAAGACAAATCAGAGCATTAGAAACAAAAGCGAGTACACGCATAATCGACCAACGGGCGAAGATATTAAGGCAAAGATTGCTGGTGAGAAATTAACATGTAAAACATTACCATGGAAGCTGGAAAATCACGTTTTAACTTAATGTAAGAACATTTTCCGTGAATGTGTCGATGGACTGAAACGCATTATGTGTCTGGCCTAAGCAGAACTTATGCCAGTTACTGGAAAAGTCATGCTGTGGGCCAAGAGCATATGTATAGATACAGATGACTACTTATAGTTACATGAAGCTGAGGAAGGGAGAATCTATGGATCTAGAAATTATTTTTTATGTCACAATTATTCACTACCTGATAATATGAGTCTAAATATTGAACTTATGTCAGAAGAATGGAAAAACTAGTAGAAGCCGACCTTGGGGAAGATCAGTTTGGATTCCGTAGAAATACTGGAACACGTGAGGCAATACTGACCTTACGACTTATCTTAGAAGAAAGATTAAGGAAAGGCAAACCTACGTTTCTAGCATTTGTAGACTTAGAGAAAGCTTTTGACAATGTTGACTGGAATACTCTGTTTCAAATTCTAAAGGTGGCAGGGGTAAAATACAGGGAGCGAAAGGCTATTTACAATTTGTACAGAAACCAGATGGCAGTTATAAGAGTCGAGAGACAAGAAAGGGAAGCAGTTGTTGGGAAGGGAGTAAGACAGGGTTGTAGCCTATCCCCGATGGAAGCAGTAAAGGAAACAAAAGAAAAATTCGGAGTAGGTATTAAAATCCATGGAGAAGAAATAAAAATGTTGAGGCTCGCCGATGACATTGTAATTCTGTCAGAGACAGCAAAGGACTTGGAAGAGCAGTTGAACGGAATGGATGGTGTCTTGAAGGGAGGATATAAGATAAACATCAACAGAAGCAAAACGAGGATAATGGAATGTAGTCGAATTAAGTCGGGTGATGTTGAGGGTATTAGATTAGGAAATGAGACACTTAAAGTAGTAAAGGAGTTTTGCTATTTGGGGAGCAAAATAACTGATGATGGTCGAAGTAGAGAGGATATCAATGTAGACTGGCAATGGCAAGGAAAGCGTTTCTGAAGAAGAGAAATTTGTTAACATCGAGTATAGATTTAAGCGTCAGGAAGTCATTTCTGAAAGTATTTGTATGGAGTGTAGCCATGTATGGAAGTGAAACATGGACGGTAAATAGTTTGGACAAGAAGAGAATAGAAGCTTTCGAAATGTGGTGCTACAGAAGAATGCTGAAGATTAGATGGGTAGATCACATAACTAATGAGGAAGTATTGAATAGGATTGGGGAGAAGAGAAGTTTGTGGCACAACTTGACCAGAAGAAGGGATCGGTTGGTAGGACATGTTCTGAGACATCAAGGGATCACCAATTTAGTATTGGAGGGCAGCGTGGAGGGTAAAAATCGTAGGGGGAGACCAAGAGGTGAATACACTAAGCAGATTCAGAAGGATGTAGGTTGCAGTAGGTACTGGGAGATGAAGAAGCTTGCACAGGATAGAGTAGCATGGAGAGCTGCATCAAACCAGTCTCAGGACTGAAGACCACAACAACAACATGTCAGAAATGTGATTAGAGTTCCTTTTAGCATTCAGATGGCTCTGAGCACTATGGGACTTAAGATCTGAGGTCATCAGTCCACTAGAACTTAGAACTACTTAAACCTAACTAACCTAAGGACATCACACATATCCACGCTCGAGGCAGGATTCGAACCTGCGACCGTAGCGGTCGCACGGTTCCAGACTGCAGCGCCTAGAACAGCTCGGCCACACCGGCCGGCACACTAGCATTATGCAGCTCTATTCTACCTCCACAAAATAAAATTCTACGACTAGTCCAATCTAGACTGGAAACTACCTCATTAGTTTTTCATGGTGGATCGAAGTGTTGTAAAGATCTCGGTGTTTCTGCCGAATGAGTTCGTCGGAATGACGAGACATTTTGATGAGTGTTAGTCCAATCAGGAAATTAGAAATTGCCATTTAGAGTCGTATGTTGCAAAGATAAAAAAAATCTGTAAATGTGTGAGCACAGGAAAAGGAGTACTTAACTAGTGGTGTGATTGGTTTATCGAAATGAACTAATATGTTTATTACTTCTGACACATCGGTGACATGATACGTAAAGCGTTAGAAGCAAGACAAAAACTACATACTGGAGAACTATTATCGCAGCCTACACCTATAGAATACTTACATTCTTTGGGATGGCGTTGAAATGCAGATGTGTAGCCTCAAGTGCGTTACAGGGCTAATATCGAATATCGGCAAAACCTGGAAACGACGTGGGAAATTGTGCAGTTGTCAGACTGATTGCGGTGTTTACTGGACACCGACTAATTTAGTTTCACACGTGGTTTGTCCCCTCAATTAAGTTACAAATTCGAATAACGGACCAGAATATGCGATTTAGCAACATGTTTTCCATCCATTAAATCGTTCTTCGCTTTCAGTATCGTTACATCCACTATGCAGTTATTCATCAATTTTTAGTAACGTTTTAAATTTCTTATTCATAGAATTATTGTTATATATTAAGTTATAAATTAATAGTTTTTTTTATGAAGTCTGCATTGCAACTGGATGTTCAAAGTTTAATATTACATGAATGGAAACATTCGTGATTCTTGGACAAGTTGTATATTTGTATTTTACTATTTCTAAAATTGCTACACCACGAAGATGACGTGCTACAGACGCAAAATTTAAACGAAAGAAAGAAGATGCTGTGATATGCAAATGATTAGCTTTTAAGAGTATTCACACAAGGTTGGCGCCGGTGGCGACACCTACAACGTGCTGACATGAGGAAAGTTTCCAGCCGATTTCTCATACACAAACAGCAGTTGACCGGCGTTTCCTGGATGCTCTGGCTCTGGCTCTGAGCACTATGGGACTTAACTTCTGAGGTCATCAGTCCCCTAGAACTTAGAACAACTTAAACCTAACTAACCTAAGGACATCACACATCCATGCCCGATGCAGGATTCGAACCTGCGACCGTAGTGCTCGTGCGGTTCCAGACTGTTGCACCTAGAACCGCTCTGCCACTCCGGCCGGGCGTTGCCTGGTGAAACGTTGTTGTGATGCCTCGCGTAAGGAGGAGAAATGCGCACCATCACGTTTCCGACTTTGATAAAAGTCGGATTGTAGCCTATCGCGATTGCGGTTTATCGTATCGCGACATTGCGGCTCGCGTTGCTCGAGATCCATTGACTGGTAGCAGAATATGGAAGCAGCGGGTTCAGGAGGATAATATGGAACGCCATGCTGGATCCAAACGGCCTCGTATCACTAGCAGTCGATATGACAGGCATCTTATCCGCATGGCTGTAACTGATCCTGCAGCCACGCCTCGATCCTTGAGTAAACAGATGGGGACGTTTACAATACAACAACCATCTGCACGAACAGCTCGACGACGATATCTGAAAATGACTTACAAGTCTGTGGCGCCCTCCATCCGTAATACTGGAATTCAGTATGGTGTCGACCCACCCTTAGCCTTGATGAGAGCTTCCACTCTCGCAGGCATACGTTCAATCAGGTTCTGGAATGTTTCTTGGGGAATGGCAGCCCATTCTCCACGGAGTGCTGTTCTGAGGAGAGGTATCGATGTCGGTCGATGAGGCCTGGCACGAAGTCGACGTTGCAAAACATTCCAAAGGTGTTCTATAGGATTCAGGTCAGGACTCTGTGCAGACCAGTCCATTACAGGGATATTATTGTCGTGTAACCACTCCGCAACAGGCCTTGCGTTATGAACAGATGCTCGATCGTGTAGAATGATGCAATCGCCATCCCCGAATTGCTCTTCAACAGTGGGAAGATATAAAGTGCTTAAAACGTGAATGTAGACCTGCTCTGTGATAGGCTCTGAGCACTATGGGACTTAACTACTGAGGTCATCAGTCCCCTAGAACTACTTAAACCTAACTAACCTAAGGACATCACACACATCCATGCCCTAGGCAGGATTCGAACCTGCGACCGTAGCTTCTGTGATAGTGTCATGCAAAACAACAAGGGGTGCAAGGCCCCTCCATGAAAAAACGACCACACCATAACACCACCGCTTTCGAATTTTACTGTTGGCACTACACACGCTGGCAGATGACGTTCACCGGGCATTCGCCATACCCAAACTTTGCCATAGGATTGCCACATTGTATACCGTGATTCGTCACTCCACACAACGTTTTTCCACTGTTCAATCGGCCAGTGTTTACGACCCTTACACCAAGTGAGGCGTCGTTTGTCATTTACCGGCGTGATGTGTGTCTTATGAGCAGCCGCTCGACCATGAAATCCTTGTTTTCTCACTTCACGCCTAACTGCCGTGGATCCTGACGCTTTCTGAAACTCCTTAGTGATGGTCTGGATAGGCGTCTGGCTATTGCACATTACGTCCCTCTTAACCTGCCGGCGGCCTCTGTCAGTTAACAGACGAGGTCGGCATGTACGCTTTTGTGACGTGCGTGTCCCGCTTCACTATCACATCGGAAACAGTGGACCTAGGGGTATTTAGGAGTGTGGAAATCTCGCGTACAAACATATGACGCAAGTGACACCCAATCACCTGACCACGTTCGAAGTCCGTGAGTTCCACGGAGTGCCCCATTCTGCTCTCTCACGACGTGAAATGACTACTGGTGTCGCTGACGTGGAGTACTTGGTAATAGGTGGCAGCGCAGTGGACCTAATATAAACACTAATGTTCTGGGGGCGTCCGGATACTATTAATCACATAGTCATTTCTACATGTGTTAAGTGCATCTCTTTGTATTGAAGTATAGTTACTCAATTTCCCCAATCAATGAACATAGCTACTTGAGTAATAATTTCTTGAAATTCTATTTCTTCAAGTATAATTGCGTGAACAGTCACATAAGTGATTCAGATTACTTTCTAACAATGGTACTTGTTTAGCTATGCAGTTGTTTTCCTGCAAGGACTGAACCAGAATGTATAAATTTATCGAAGTTCCACTCTGATATGAACATAAGACTTCTTTTCCGAAGCACTATATATTGTCATTTTCTAAAAATATTTTAGGTGTATTCGAGATTTCATTTTCCTTGCTTTAATAGCTAGAGCTATTAATATTCGGAAGTCTATGTGTCTTGCAAAATAATTAGTCCATTGGTACTAATATTTAGGTACAATACCATAAATTTCTTAACTTTTAGTTCGCTTTAAATTGCACAATAGTCTGCGTATTGTTTGGTCTGTTCTGTTCTTATTCTTCTTCTCCTCCCTGTTTTTTCCCTCTTCCTCTCTCTCCCTCGCCCCTTCCTTCACTCTGGTCCAGTAAAGCGAAACAGCTGGTCGGAAGGCAGTGGGTAGCGTGCCATCCTTCCTTCCCTTCAGACATTTAATGTATAAGTCTGCCTCCGTAGTTGAGTTACCATGTCTGACTGGCAAATGGGGAACCTTCTTGAATTCCAGAACTGTTTCCTTGGTGGGAGGATTGGAATGGTGTCAACTCAGGTTCTTGATGCCAATCGAGGAGCCTCCTGAATGAAAGTAGCGACTCAAAGGCTTGAGAAGCTGACGTCAGTCGGGAGTGCGGGAGTGTGGTGTGTTGACCATTCAGTATGCTCATTCAGATACAGTTAAGCTGACGCGAAAGATGGTGAGAGGAAACGTACAGGGGAATATGAAATACGGATAACTGAAGACGATGAATATAATGTTTGGGAAGAAATGGAAAGCAAAAACAAAATCAATTAGAAGGCCTATAAGTTAACGTGATACAAGTCGAAAGACAACGAAGAAATAACTTAGTATCAAAATGGCACCGCGGTAGTTACTGTAGCAACATAAACTCTTCCATTTAGGCTAAAGGTATTCCATCGCTGGCAGACAAGGTTTTTGACGTCACCTGAGTTATTATTTTCATGTCACATTATCACTATTTTTAAGTGCAATTATCTTCTAGTCTAGCTATAATGGGAGTCAATGAAGTGAAACGCAAAGAATATACGGAATCTGCTCAGGCGAATATAGGGAAATGTCAACAGCAGGAGAAAATTTAACGAGAGTAGAATTCGTCATCAATACGAAGGTAGGGTACAGACTGAGTGTTTGTGAACAGCTTAGTGATAGGATTATTCGAATCAGAATCGACAGCAACCCAGCGCCAAGAACATTAGCTCAAGTATACATGCTGACGTCACAAGTAGAAGACGAAGTGACAAAGTAAGCACATCGTAAGGTGTCAGGCAAATTCAACACCTTCCATGAAAACCTGACATGACATAAATCCCCTAGTATGTCACATACCTCCGAATAAATCGTGACTTTAAATTAACCAAAGTAATACGAGTAACTAGTGAGCAAATGGAATACCACAGACTAACACAAGAATGCCTAAATGCATGTCATACCTTCCCACCGTGAGACAGACGCAGTTCCGAGGGGAGAAACGAGAACAGAAGCCGAGAGCAGAACCGTGTTAAGCTAGAAGGCCCTACGATAAGCGACGGACACCCACGTAGCCAGCTAACCGCTAGGACCACCCCCCAGCCCATGTTAAAAGCTAGAGCCCTCCAGAAGAGTAGTATAGATCTTACGATAACACTAAAAGGGCCACCCCAGCCGCAAGTTTTAGCGTGAGACTTTTTCGCGTCTCTGTTACGTCAGGACCACCCCCCAGCCCATGTTAAATGATAGAGCCCTCCAGAAGAACAGTATAGATCTTAAGATAACGCTAAAAGGACCACACCAGCTGCAAGTTTTAGCTTGAGACTTTTTCGCGTCTCTGTTACGTTCCAAACTTTAAAAACATTGGCCCACCACGAAAAGTATAACGTTTCTCATTGGATGGACAGAATTTTTGTAGGCGGAGCTTAAGGTTAATATTGAGAACCTGATTGGTCAGATGAAAACACAGCCAGATAGTTTTTTTAAACCAACTTCGGTAAACTGTAGTAAGGAGAACTTAAGAGAGAGTTGCTTCCGAGACGGCGAGGTGAGCGGAGCTGTGCTGCCCGCTGCCCCCTGACGAACACCGACAAGGTAATGAACGCACGCGATGCCGCATAACAGCGCATAAAGCTTCACTCAGAACTGCAGAAGTCTCATCTGTTACACTCCCTTTTTTGCGTAATACTAGTGTCGATCGTCAATTAAAGCTCATGGTGTTCACATTTGCCACTTGAAGTAAAAATCTGAAACGCGATGATTTTTCTGTTATATAGTTATTGAGAAGCCACATCAGCCACTGTAATTTACGACAAGTTAGATAAGTAATTAAAGATAATTGAGGGTCACTGTAGACCATTTTGATAGTTTTCTGTTTTGTGAAACCTAATTTAAACCTAGGTTATAGATGTGAAATGGCATAGGTCATCCTTCGATCCATTGTAGAACTTGGAAACCTATTCAGGGAATATTCGTTCACATTTTTGTTGAACGCAGTTGATTTTTTCCATCCTGTATTAAAACATTTCCTTGCATCAATAGTGCAATTTATAAACAATGTTTTGTGGGTAGAATAAAATTTCCAGTTGTAAACTTAACTGCTTTTTCGACGTTATTTTACCAGCTAACTAAAAATAGGAAAGCCTTGAACCCCTTCCACTAAATTTAGTTCGTATTCATTTACAGGGAGTGCAGTGGAGCTGACGCTGAAGTCATTAAGTTCAAAAAAGGTTCAAATGGCTCTGAGCACTATGGGACTCAACTGCTGAGGTCCTTAGTCCCCTAGAACTTTGAACTAGTTAAACCTAACTAACCTAAGGACATCACACACATCCATGCCCGAGGCATGTGTGGTCTCGCGGTTCCAGGCTGCAGCGCCAGAACCGCGCGGCCACTTCGGCCGGCTAAATCATTAAGTATTTGGTTATATCATCACTAGTCTCACTGAACTCTTCTGAACTCTAGATGTCATGTGTGGTCTGACGTCTCCTTACCAGCAACAGGTCCCAGGTTCAAACTAGTCAAGTCCCTAAAAAAACACGCTCAGAGCGCCGTTGCGCGAAAAAAAATGGTTCAAATGGTTCTGAGCACTATGGGACTTAACATCTGTGGTCATCAGTCTCCTAGAACTTAGAACTACTTAAACCTAACTAACCTAAGGACATCATACACATCCATGCCCGAGGCAGTATTCGAACCTGCGACCGTAGCAGTCACGCGGTTCCGGACTGCGCGCCTAGAACCGCTAGACCACCGCGGCCGGCGTCGTTGCGCGAAAGTGGTAGGGAGACACGATATAGAACAACAGACACCACGCAGAATGTTAGAACATGAGGATACGAAATGTAATAATCTTGATCATTTTGTGCACGACCGCTACGGTCGCAGGTTCGAATCCTGCCTCGGGCATGGATGTGTGTGATGTCCTTAGTTTTGTTAGGTTTAAGTAGTTCCAAGTTCTAGAGGACTGATGACCTCAGATGTTAAGTCCCATAGTGCTCAGAGCCATTTGAGCCATTTTTTTTATCATTTTGTACACCCACAGATGAACAACGTAAACTTTAATAAATAAGCACCACTGATGTTATTAAATGTGCATTTACTACTTTACAACCGGATTCGTTTTAAATGAATATCTTCAGCTGACAAAATGTACTGGTGTCATAACTCAAAAAATGCCTAATAACCAGACAGGACGTCGAGAGGTATAAGCCACAACACTACTCTCTTGGCCAGCCAGCTGGGATAACCGTCGTGTGTGGGGAACACAGATGGATGCTGTTATTTTCCTTGCTCCTCAGGTTTTAACAGAACTTTGGAAGGCTTTTATCTGACAAGGTAGTTAGTGTAGATAGCATTCCATCGGAATTGCTGAAATCACTGAGGGAAGAGGTAACCAAACTATTGAAATTTTATCTTAGAATGTTTACAGAGACATAACATCAAGCTTTCGGAAAAAAACATAATGTACACAATCTCGGAGAAAGTAAGAGCTGATAAGAGCAAGAACAATCGAACAGTCAACTTACGTCACAGGCATGAAAGTTACCGACAAGAATAATGTACAGAAGAATAGAAAAGAAAATTGAGGGTCTGACACATGATGATCAATTTCTGTTTAGGAATTGTAAAGTATTTCACCCTGCGATTGTGAATGGAAGCAATAATTAATAAAAATAATAGGATCTGTCGACCTACATAAAGTTTTCGAGTGCATAAAATAGTACAATATGTTAGAAATTCTCAGAAAAACTGTTATAAACAATAGGGAAGGACGGGTAGTACACAATACGTACAACCAAAAGGGACATGCAATAAAGGAATACCAAGAAAGAAGTGCTTGAAGGATACGAGATATGGATTCCTAGAACGCTGGCACCAAAAAGTGGTGATTTCAGTGATTTGCGCCAGAACCAGCAACGCCCTCCTGTTATAGTAGGTGAAACGATCCCAATGATATGATTGGCTGATTACTTTGCTGTCCTCAGAGGAAATGAATGCAACCAACAGTCTAATGAGTACACAATATGAGTTGAGAGCAAACCGAAACAAGACGGATGTATTGAGGAGCAGCAGAATCGCGATTATCGCCAAAATTATGGACCACGAGGTGCACAAAGTGGAGGAATTCTGCCACCTTTAAAGCAAAATGGCGCGTGACGGACGAAACTAGGCGGACATTAAAAGCAGACTAGCACAAAGAAAGAGGGAATTTCTGGCCAAAAGAAACCTGATAGTATTGAATTCCGCCTTAATTTGAGAAGCGTTTTAGTTGTGGAGATGCAGAAGGATGTTGAAAATTAGGTGGAATTATTAGACAAGTAATGAAGTTCTTCGCAAAATCAACAAGCGGAGGAACGGATGGAACTCATGGGCAAAAGGAAGGGAATGTATGACAGGTGCTAAGATATCACAGTTCCGTATCCCAGGCGGCATAAATGGGAAGACCTCCCCAAACTAATGGATGAGATAAATACTGCTAGATGGTTGGGATTCATCTTAGTATTTCACTCTGTATGAGACCATGGGAAGCCATGGACTACGGGAGCCACTGATCTGAATGGATATAGGTGAAAGGTAGTTGTAACCGCAACACTAATTCATGAAAGATTGAGAAAGAAAACAAAGAAGCATATTCTGAAATCAGTAGAGACCTAGGTAATCTTAATCGAGGGCGGCCTCATTTACATAAAAACATTCACAGAACGACACACAGAACAGTCTTCACCTGTTACTACCCAAGTTTAACTGAGTATTCTGCGGAGAGAGAATACTGAACCATGAAAACTAGATCTTGGCAACAAATAGGCGGCCGGTGGTCAAGGGAGGGGGGGGGGGGGGGGTGGTGACAGACCTCAGAACCTGGCTGGCGCTGCTTGTTTTCCCGTATCATCGCGAAATACTCACGGTTGCCGGATTGCAGAACGACCGAAACGGCGATCGAATCCGAGCATTGTTACTAGATTATGCTCGAAGTAACGATCCGTTAAACTTTGCCGCAGCATGGCGGAGCGTACCTATATACACTACTGGCCATTAATATTTCTACACCAAGAAGAAATGCAGATGATAAACGGGTATTCATTGAACAAATGCATTATACTAGAACTGACGTGTGATTACCTTTTCACGCAATTTGGGTGCTTAGATCCTGGGAAATCAGTACCCAAAAAAACCACCTCTGGCCGTAAAAACAGCCTTGATACGCCTGGGCATTAAGTCAGAGCTTGGATGACGTGTACAGGTACAGCTGCCCATGCAGCTTCAACACGATACCACAATTCATCAAGAGTAGTGACTGGTGTTTGTGACGAGCCAGTTGCCCGGCCACCACTGACCAGACGTTTTCAATTGGTGAGAGATCTTGAGAATGTAGCTGGCCAGGGCAGCAGTCGGACATTTTCTGTATCCAGAGAGGCCCGCACAGGACCTGCAACATGCGGTCGTGCCTTATCCTGCTGAAATATATGGTTTCGCAGGGATCGAATGAAGGGTAGAGCCACGGGTCGTAACACAACTGAAATGTAACGTCCACTGTTCAAAGTGCCGTCAATGCGAATAAGATGTGACCGAGACGTGTAACCGATGGCACCTCATACCATCACGCCGGGTGATACGCCACTATGGCGATGACGAATACACGCTTCAATTGTGCGTTCACCGCGATGTCGCCAACACGGATGCGACCATAATGATGCTGTAAACAGATCTTGGATTCATCCGGAAAAATGACGTTTTGCCATTCGTGCACCCAGTTTCGTCGTTGAGTACACCATCGAAGGCTCTACTGTCTGTGATGCAGCGTCGCACCTAGTTTCGTCATTGAGTACACCATCGCAGGCTCTCCTGTCTGTGATGCAGCGTCAAGGGTAACCGCAGCCATGGTCTCCGAGCTGATAGACCATGCTGCTGCAAACGTCGTCGAACTGTTCGTGCAGATGGTTGTTGTCTTGCAAACCGGTTGGAAACTTTCTCCATGTCAGCACGTTGTAGGTGTCGCCACCGGCGCCAACCTTGTGTGAATGCTGTGAAAAGCTAATCATTTGCATATCACAGCATCTTCTTCCTGACGGTTAATTTTCGCGCCTGTAGCACGTCATCTTCGTGGTGTAGCAATTTTAATGGCCAGTACTGTACAAAGGCAGCTGGTGGACCTTCCAAGAACACACTGCAGGGTGGCCCGGAGCGGTGTCGCTCAGGTGTTCTCTTAGCTGGTCGGCATCTCAGACTAGTGTGCCTACGGCTGAAAAAAAGTTATTCTCGTTCCAACTTGCTGGGTGGTCGAGCGGTTAGCTGTCGCCTGCTGGGCCATAGAACTGGCCGCTTCCTTTTTGCCGCAGAGGTTTCCTAACATGACACAGCTCCGGACGTTAGAACAACGGGCTCATGTACTCGTGCGCGCTTCGAGACCAAGCAGGCGCTCCGTTTAAACTTGAATCATTTTAACGACTGCCGGGATACTGAACAATTTAGTAATTCCTGAGAAATGACAGCAACCGTAATCTGTTTACACGTGTCGGTTCCACTGTTTGTAGGGAATTATTATTATAAGGTTCCCCTCCTTTCTATACTTACTTATATGCTCTAATAAACGGTTGAATTTTTAAATAGAGCGAAATAAAATTGATTTGCAAATTATGAAGAGAGGAGCGGTTTGTTTCACATCAGGTCCCGAATCTGTCACCTGATTTTGTATTCATTAATTACTTCTCAATTTGTCCTTTGTTTCCAACCTTACGCGGTCGCCCAGTCTCGTCAATGCGTGTGGCGTTGTTCGGACGGTTCGTAATACGAGTGTTATAACGTAAGTGAGCTGTAGCAACAGTTGATGTCTGTCGCGACAGACACACATTTTGTCTTTAACGAAATAGAAATGTAGAATCATTTGAATCAATCCAGAAAGATAACAATGCACGGCGTCGAGATTTCTAAAATTATATTCCCTACTTGAAGCACATTTCGGGGAACATCGGACAGCAGAGTCATTGAATTTAATCTAGGAACGCAATACACGGCGTAAGATTTCCAAAATATTACTCCCTTCTTGAAAGACATTCCGAGGAAAGGATGTGGGATTTAACCGAGGATCGACGTAACGAAAAGACGGAAAAAGAGCACACACTCGTACAATAGATGGAGTGGCCTTATTGGTGCGGCCACGGTGGACGTGCCCCGCTGAGGAGCGGGTCCTCCGCGGCGCGGCGCCACTATCGACCCGGTCTGGTCGGCAGTCTTTTGTTGTCATCCGGGCAGCCAGCGGTGCGGTTATCTGGAGCCGCGTCTACCGACTGCCGCCGCCGCCGCCGCCGCCGCCGCCTTATCGCAAGACGTCGCCGTCCGTCGCCGCCACTGCCGCCACCACCGCCGCAGTTACCATCAAGGCGTCTCCAGACAAATAGTCCGATGTCCCACTTCGATGCAGACGCGGCTCATTCGTGGAAGCGTCTCCAGCAGTTTTGTTGCTGTGGTACATTAGAAAGGATATAACAGTAACGCAGGACGGATCAGTTCCTCGTCATCAGTGTTCATAAGATCGATTAATGTATCTAGAGAAGATAGGCACGACAAGGCTCTCTTACAAGGGTAGTCATAAAGTTTTGACAACCGGAAAAATAGTTACGTAACTAATATTTGTTCTTTTGCAGAGACATATTTTTAGTCCTGTTGCCGCACGGGATTAGCCGAGCGGTCTAGAGCGCTGCAGTCATGGACTGAGGGGCTGGTCCCGGCAGAGGTTCGAGTCCTCCCTCTGGCATGGGTGTGTGTGTTGGTCCTTAGGATAATTTAGGCTAAGTAGCGTGTAAGCTTAGGGACTGATGACCTTAGCAGTTAAGTCCCATAAGATTTTACACGTGTTTGAAAAGTTTTTTGTAGTCTTGGTAAGCACCGAAATCTCGGCGGCACACTACTATCCGCCCACGATGGTACTGCAGTTGCCTTCTTCGTTCGTTCTTGGAAACACGAAACGACATTAAACAAATACAATAGTGACTAACGAAAACGCATCTCACTGTGAATGGTTTCAAGACAGTTGCTGAAATGATAATAGGTGTTTCAGTCTGTCCTCGTGCAATATGACGATAAAAACTCGCATTAAGTCGACCCAAACACACCCACTCCCAAATGCAACACCACTGCAGGCGACTAATACGGTAAATCGTTGCTACAGCAGCTAAAACAAAACTACGCAGACCACTTGGGAAGTGAACTTCGTGCAGTAAATCGTTTTCAGTGGTGCCATTTCAATCGAGATGACTTCTCTAGCGCCATGGGTTGGCCTGACAGCTGAAATGTTTCCACTGCTGACGAAAAGGAATCACCGTATCGTCGTACTATTAATTCCACGTCCCCACCACGCAAATTCAGATTTTCACAGATTTTCTTAAATACACTACTGGCCATTAAAATTGCTGCACCATGAAGATGACGTGCTACAGACGCGAAATTTAACCGACAGGAAGAAGATGCTGTGATATGCAAATGATAAGCTTTTCAGAGCATTCACACAAGGTTGGCGCTGGTGGCGACACCTACTACGTGCTGTCATGAGAAAAGTTTCCAACCGATTTATCATACACAAACAGCAGTTGAACGGCATTGCCTGGTGAAACGTTGTTGTGATGCCTCGTGTAAGGAGGAGAAATGCGTACAATCACGTTTCCGACTTTGATAAAGATCGGATTGTAGCCTACCGCGATTGCGGTTTATCGTATCGCGACATTGCTGATCGCTTTGTTAACAGAATATGGAATCGGTGGGTTCAGGAGGGTAAAACGGAACGTCGTGCTGAATCCCAAAGGTCTCGTATCACTAGCAGTCAAAATGACAGGTATCTTATCCGCATGGCTGTAACGGATCGTGCAGCCACGTGTCGATCCCTGAGTCAACAGATGGGGACGTTTGCATTACAACAACCACCTGCACGAACAGTGGACTATCAGCTCGGAGTCCATGGCTGCTGTTACCCTTGCCGCTGCGTCACAGACAGGTGCGCCTGCGATGGTGTACTCAATGACGAACCTAGTTGCACGAGTGGCAAAACGTCATTTTTTCGGATGAATCCAAGTTCTGTTTAATGAATCATGATGGTCGCATCCATGTTTGGCGACATCGCATTGAACGCACATTGGAAGCGTGTATTCGTCATCGCCATACAGGCGTATCACCCGGCGTGATGGTATGGGGTGCCATTGGTTACACGTCTCGGTCACCTCTTGTTCGCATTGATGGCAATTTAAACAGTGGACGTTACATTTTAGATGTGTTACGACCCGTGGATCTACCCTTCATTCTATCCCTCCGAAACCATACATTTCAGCAGGATAATGCACGACCGCTATTTGCAGGTCCTGTACGGCCTTTCTGGATATAGAAAATGTTCGACTGCAGTCATGGCCAGCACATTCTCCAGATCTATCAGCAATTGAAAACGTCTGATCTATGGTGGCCAAGCAACTGGCTCGTCACAATACGCCAGAGATGGTTGTTCTGGGTACTGGTTTCTCAGGATCTATACACCCAAATTGCGTGAAAATGTAATCACATATGTGTTCTACTATAATATATCTGTCCAATGAATACCCGTTTATCATCTGCATTTCTTCTTGGTGTAGTAATTTTAATGGCCAGTAGTGTACATCCTACCAGATCACAGGACGGCTCATTTGAACAGGGCAAGGCCAATCTCGATCTCAATCTTTTCATAATCGGAGCTTGCGCTCTGCCTCTGATGACTGTAGTGTCGATGGGACGTTAAACTCTACTCCTGCTTCCTTCATCCGTATTATCAACGGATTGCGCCATTCTGTTTTGGTTCGTCTTGCGGCATGACACGGTAATCTGACGTACGTGATCTGTCTGGAAAAGCTGTGTAGATAGCACATTCGTAGAATGTCACATTAAGCAAATTTTTCACTGGTCGATTGACGTGAAGTGCTGCCCTACCTTGCATGAAAACAGTCGTTTCCTTACAGTCGCGCTCTTCGAAAGCACGAATTTTATATCCAAACTGTTTATTGTAAATGTTTCACTTCCATACAAGGTTACCCACCAAATAACTTCTGTAGGGTATACAATAATTATGTTAATAGCTGTGTGTTATTTATGGTTGTTATAAGGTGAAATTTGGCAGAAAAATACGTAAAGGCTTATTACAGGCTAGGTGAGCATTTTAGAGACTTTGATATGTTAAGCAACAATATTCCTGGAAGTGGGAGCAATCGAACAACGAGGCCGGTGACCAGCAGAGTTTGTGCAGCAGCAGTCAGCACTTACACAGATTAGCGACTGAGCAGATGGGCAATGCTTCTAAGGAGAGCAACGACCAGAGCAGCTCGCATATCTGCGGTCAACGGTCCAGGAACTGGCATCATACTGAACTCACACGCGTGACGTATCCCGCGATGTGGAGGAGGACGACAGGGCAATGCGTAGAGATAAAACAAAGAAAGCTAGCACTTGTGGCGCCATTGGTCACGTTTCTGCTCAATGTGAGAAGCATAGATCAACGACCGAAGAGTCAGTTGCCGCCTTAGAAACGTCGCGACATTGGCGAAAACTCCTAATAAATACCTCCGACAAACGGGCACGAGTTGGTCCTTTGAGGGGAGCTACAAGAGCCGAAGAAACGTCTCCTGGACTGATGCAATGACTTAGCCGCTACGCTGCTCGACAGAAGATGTTAACGCGCCAAATAGGTCAACGCAGAAGATGCCATTCCACATGTTACTAGGAAGAAGATCGTGTGGTTCTTACCCAGGTGGCTGGTAAGGACGAAGGGACTGCGGCCTCACTAAACGGGTCACATGTGAACGTAGAAGTTGATGAAATCCACCAGAAGACGCCGAACCTGAGGGTCGCTGGTTCGATTCCAGGACGGAGCACTCCACACTACGCCGTAACCACTTGTTAATAACGCAACGAGCGACTTCACAAGGAAAAGACCGCGTCGCCGCCGCAGTGGATCACGGGTTCGGTACTGAAAGGAAGAACTCTCCGTCTGGCGCTCCGCTGCAACACGAGCCGTCATTGGAATCTGTACGCTACGACTCCGCGTCGCACCACTGCCTCGAGCAATCGAGGAAGTTAAAAGACATTGTGTTACTTTGCCTAAAGGGGACTGATACTGGAACCACCAATTTGCACTCACACCTCACCCACTGAACCAAGGAAAGAACCCATTCCACCGTCAACGAAGTTTCGCTTTCCCTCCCACCATCTCTGACAAACAATGACCTTTGCTTCCATCTGTCACTGCTGCTCAATATCTAGTTTCATGAAACCCCGACTCGCTACACTTCAGAAACAGTTCCTACCACTTAAATCTCCACTACTGGCCATTAAAATTGCTACACCAAGAAGAAATGCAGATGATAAACGGGTATTCATCGGACAAATATATTATACTAGAACTGACATTTGATTACATTTTCACGCAATTTGGGTGCATAGATCCTGAGAAATCAGTACCCAGAACAACCTCCTCTGGCTGTAATAACGGCCTTGATACGCCTGGGTATTGAGTCAAACAGAGCTTGGATGGCGTGTACAGCTACAGCTGCCCATGCAGCTTCAACACGATACCACAGTTCATCAAGAGTAGTGACTGGCGTATTGTGACGAGCCAGTTGCTCGGTCACCATTGACCAGACGTTTCCAATTGGTGAGAGAACATTTTCTGTATCCAGAAAGGCCCTTACAAGACCTGCAACATGCGGTCGTTCATTATCCGGCTGAAATGTAGGGTTTTGCAGGGATCGAATGAAGGTAGAGCCACGGGCCGTAACACATCTGAAATGTAACGTCCACTGTTCAAATTTCCGTCAATGCGGACAAGAGGTGACCGAGACGTGTAACCAATGGCACCTCATACCGTCACGCTGGGTGGTATTCCAGTAGGGCGATGACGAATAAACGCTTCCACTGTGCGTTCACCGCGATGTCACCAAACACGGATACGACCATCGTGATGCTGTAAACAGAACCTGGATTCATCCGAAAAATAAGACGTTTTGCTATTCGTACACCTAGGTTCGTCGTTGAGTACACCATCGCAGGCGCTCCTGTCTGTGATGCAGCGTCAAGGGTAACCGCAGCCATGGTCTCCGAGCAGATAGTCCATGCTACTGCAAACGTCGTCGAACTGTTCGTGCACATGATTGTTGTCTTGCAAACGTCCCCATCTGTTGACTCAGGTATCGAGACGTCGCTGCACAATCCGTTACAGCCATGCGGATAAGACTGCTAGTTGGGATCCAGCACGGCATTCCGTATTACCCTCCTGAACCCACCGATTCCACATTCTACTAACAGTCATTGGATCTCGACCAACACGAGCAGCAATGTCGCGATACGATAACCCGAAATCGCGATAGGCTACAATCCGACCTTTATCAAAGTAAGAAACGTGATGGTACGCATTTCTCCTCCTTACACGATGCATCACAACAACGTTTCACCAGGCAACGCCGGTCAACTGCGATTTGTTCAAAAATTGTTCAAATGGCTCTGAGCACTATCGGACTTAACTTCTGAGGTCATCAGTGCCCTAGAACTTAGAACTACTTAAACCCAACTAACCTAAAGACATCACACACATATATGCCCGAGGCAGGATTCGAACCTGCGACCGTAGCGGTCACTTGGTTCCGGACTGTAGCGCCTAGAACCACTCGGCCACAATGGCCGGCAACTGCGATTTGTGTATGAGAAATAGATTGGAAACTTTCCTCATGTCAGCACGTTGTAGGTGTCGCCACCGGCGCCAACCTTGTGAGAATGCTCTGAAAAGCTAATCATTTGCGTATCACAACATATCACAGCATCATCTTCCTTTCGGTTAAATTTCGCGTCTATAGCACGTCATCTTCGTGGTGTAGCAATTTTAATGGCCAGTAGTGAATATTCGATGTTAACAAATATCTCCTCTTCAGAAACACATTTCTTGCCTTTGTCAGTCTACATTTTATATCCTCCCTACTTCTTCCATCATTAGTTATTTTGCTGCCCAAACAGCAAAAATCGTCTGCTATTTTCTAGTGTCTCGTTTCTCAGTCCGATTCCGTGTGTATCACTTGATTTAACTCGGCTACTTGGCATTATCCTTACTTTTGCTTTTGTTGATGTTCATCTTATATCCTCCTTTGAAGACAGTGTCTTTTCCTTTCAACTGCTTCCAAGTTCTTTTATTGCCTCTGACAGAATAACAGTGTCATCAACAAGTCTCAAGCTTTTATTTCTTCTCCCTGAACTTCAATGCCTACTCCAAATTTTTCTTTGGTTTCCTTTACTGCTTGTTCAGTGTACATATTGAACAACATCGGGTATAGGCTACAACCCTGTCTCACTCCCTTTTCAACCACTGCTCCCTTTCATGCCCCCCGACTCCTATAACTGCCGTCTGGTTTCTGTACAACTTGTAAATAGCCTTTCGCTCCCTGTATTTTTCCCCTGCTACCTTCAGAATTTCAATGGTAGCATTCCAGTCAACATTGTCAAAAACTTTCCCGAAGTCTACAAATGCTGTAAACGTAGGTATGCCTTTCCTTAACCTATATTCTAAAATAAGTCGTAGGGTCGTTATTGCCTCGCGTATTCTTACATTTATCCGAAATCCATACTGATTTTCACCGAAGTCTGCTTCTACCAGTTTTTCCGTGCTTCTGTAAGTAATTCATGTTAATATTTTCCAACTATGACCTATTAAACTGAGAGTTCGGTAGTTTTCACATCTGTCTGCAACTGCTTTCTTTGGAATTAGAACTACTGCATTTTTCTTGAAGTCTGGTGGTATTTCCTCTGTCTCATACATCGTGCACGCCAAATGGAAGAATTTTGTCATGGCTGGCGGTCCCAAAGCTGCAGTAGCTCTGACGAAATATCATCTACTTCTGGAGCCTTATTTCGACTTAGAGCTTTCAGCCCTTTGTCAAAAATTTTCTTGCATTATCGTAGCTCCCATCTCATCTTCATCTGCATCCACTTACTTTTCTATAATAGTGCCTTCAAGTTCATCTCCCTTGCTTAGACTATATGGTTTTTCCCCTTGCAGCTTTCCGTTCTTTGCTTTGGACTGGTTTTGACATCTGAGCTTTTGATGTTCATACGGCTGCTTCTCTTTTTCCCCAAAGGCCTCATACAGTTTTAATACCTCCCAATAAAATGACGGTGAGCAAGTCGAAAGAGATGTAGAAAGCAACGAAAGAAGACTTTGTTAAGAAAATAAGTATTTCCGAATTGTGAGGCGATGGTTAGATAAAAAATTCCAGGAAATACAGCGGCGTCGCAGACTAACAAGAAAAGCAAGCCGCTGATGAAGAAGGGAGCACATTAAATGTGTGCTGTTCATCAAATGTGTACCGTGGAAAAGGTTAAAAGTTAGTTCATCAGAGAAAAGTAGAGTGGAAGAGGCGAAGTATTGACTGAAACAGAATAAACACTCGGTCGTAAGATTGCTGACGTACGAAAATACGAAAAATTTGGCCAAAATTGCTGAGTTTAAATAAATATTACGGAACAAGGACAGCGGTACGATGACGTTTTTAGAATGTGCGGTATGCATAAACTCTTACGAAGACCCGTACCAAGGGGATGATTTACCACTGACAGAGATAACAAGGTTTCCCTCCCCCATACCCCCCCTCGAACCCCCTCCAGCTACAAAGAAAAACAAATCGAGCGAATTTCGCTGTTTCTGCAGTTTTTTTCCTTCTGGATTTGTCAAATTTTGAATGTTATATGTGAGTTCAATAAAAATTAAGCATTACTGACAAATATTACTTCATAGGTTATAGTATTTTACACGCACTATATGCAGTCTCTGTAAAGCCTATATATCTGATTCTATAGATATGATTGCTATTTACGTACTTAAACTTTATGGGTATTCTTTATTCATTATTCTTTTTCGTTAATACAATCTTTTAATTGAACAACAACGGTATGTATGTTAACCAAATCAATATTTACATACGTAACTTTGTAAGAGTCTTGCATCATGATTCAGCAAAACACTGAATAAAAGATTGTTTATCCGCTGCACTGAGTATGGAGCAGCACAGTATTTCTTCATACTTTCCTCTGAGTATTGAGCCATGTTGTCTCTATATACGTCCATAATTGCGAAAATGTTGCCGGTGCAGGATGTTGTGCACAAGCTGATCTCTCGATTATGTCCCATAAATGTTCTATGGTATTCGCGTCGGGCGATATGGATGGCCAAATTATTCGCTAGAATTGGTCAGCATGATCTCCAAACCAGTTTCAAACCGTTGTGGCCCGGTGACATGGCGCATTGTCATCCATTACAATTCCATCCCCGTTCGGCTGCAAATGGTCTCCAAGTAGCCGAACATAACCGTTTCGAGTCATCGATCCGTTTAGTTGGACCACAAGACCCAGTCTATTCCACGAGAACACAGTCCACATCATTATGGAGCCACCGCAATGACAGCGCGTTGTTGACGACTTGTATCAATGGCTTCGTGTGGTCTGTGCAATACTCGAAATCTACCATCAGCCCTTACTAACTGAAATCGGGACTCATCTGACCAAGTCACGGTTTTCCTGTCGTCTAGAGTCCATTGGATACTGTCACAAGTTCAGGAAAGGCGCTGCAGATGGTGTCGTGCTGTTAGCAAAGGCACTTGCATCGGTCGTCTGCTGCCGTAGCACATTAACGCCAAATTTCGCGACATGTCCTAACGGATAAGTTTGTCGTACGTCCCAGTTTGATTTCTGCGTTTATTTCACGCGGCGTTGCTTGTCTGTTAGATTGACAACTCTCCACGCAAACGCTGCTGCTATTTGTCGTTAAGTGAAGGCCGTCGGCCACTGCTTTGTCCGTGATGATAGGTAACACCTGAAATTCGGTACTTTCGCTGAACTCATGACACTGTGGTTCTCGAAATAATGAATTCCGTGACGATTTTCGAAATGTAATGTCCCATGCGTCTGGCTCCAACTGCCATTCCCCTTTCACATTCTGTTAATTACTGTCGTGTGGCCATAATCACGGCAAAATCCGTTGCACGTGAATCACCTGAGTACAAATGACAGGTCCGCCAACGCACTGGCTTTTTATACTTTGTGTACACGCCACTGCCGCCATCTGCATATGTGCATATCGTTATCCAATGACCTTTTTTCGCCTCAGTGAAAAGTGACTTGAAACAAGATGAGCTGGAAGAAGTCACGCTGCTTTTCATATTGGATGAGCGAATTTTGCTAAGTACAATGCGATCAAACCGAGCGCCAGCAAATCAGATATTAGTTATCGGACCACACGAGCAGCAACGTACGGATAATCTTATTTGAGTAACATTTTGAATAGCCAGACTGGATGTGAAGGCTCAGGAATGAATAACTAGGAAACTATTGTGGTTTGTTTTTGTATTAATTTCAGCAGTTGGAGAATATTATCAGGGATACATTGCAGGTCATTATTGTTAACAATTACTGTAATTTGGGATGTAGGACAGAAAACATATGAACTGACCACTTTAGTTAAAAATTCCTCTTACATTCAGTACTCTGAAAAGGGAAAGGGTCACAAAGAATGATGTGATCCTTTACTTAGAGCTTAAACCTACAATGTTCTGACAACCAAGACACAAGTCACAATATTGAAAAATCTCTCTAAACGCGAATTTCTGTTTCCTGCAATGCCAGTGCACGCGAACGGATAGAAAGAAACTGTCTTGTTCGATATGTCCCAAAGGAGTTGTATTCCGAAATCAGTCCTGCACACCGGCACTGCCCAAGGCATCACATTTCTGTCTCGAAAGAGGTTGTGGGGGGGGGGGGGGGGGGCTGAAAAGCAATTCCTCTGAAATTTTTATTTGAAAACTCTTTAAAGTAAAGCTTTTTAAATGAAACAAACTCTATTAATGTTCTAAATATTTATTTTTCATGTCTACATATCTATTTTTCAATATAGTCACCCCGTCGACAGACACAGTTCTTCGAATTGAACGCACTATGGGACATAACATCTGAGGTCATCAGTCCCCTAGACTTAGAACTAATTAAACATAAGTAACCTAAGGATATCACACTCATCCATGCACGAGGCAGGATTCGAACCTGCGACCGTAGCAGCAGCGCTGTTCTGGACTGAAAGCCTATAACCGCTCGGCCACAGCGGCCGGTATGACTTTTTGATGGAGGAACACCCTCATCTCTGCTTGCACCGTTTCATCACTATCAAAGTTACGTTCTCTAAGGAGTTCTTTATGGACGCATTCCGAGGCGTTTCACACACATTGAGGTTAGTACCATCGCTACCCTCATTACGAGCACGAATAATACAACGTCGCACAATACTGATTTCGACACAATCATCACTCTACATACACTATGTGATCCAAAACATCAGGAAACCCCCAAAACATTCGTTTTTCATTTAAGGTGCACTGTGATGACATCTGCTGTAAGGTACTCGATATCAGCGACCACAGTAGTAATAAGATATCGTGAAAGAGCAGAATGAGGAGCCCTGCGGAATTCACGGACATCGAATGTGGTCAGGCGATTGGACGTCGCCGGCCGGAGTGGCCGTGCGGTTCTAGGCGCTACAGTTTGGAACCGAGCATCTGCTACGGTCGCAGGTTTGAATCCTGCCTCGGGCATGGATGTGTGTGATGTCCTCAGGTTAGTTAGGTTTAATTAGTTCTGAGTTCTAGGTGACTAATGACCTCAGAAGATAAGTTGCATCGTGCTCAGAGCCATTTTTGATTGGGCGTCACTTGCGTCATACGTCTTTACGCCGGATTTACACATTCCTAAACATCCCTGGGGCCACTGTTTCCGATGTGAAAGTGAAGTGGAAAAGTGAAGGACACGTACAGCACAAAAGCGTACAGGCTGATCTCGTCTGTTGACTGACAGAGACCGCCGCCAGTTGAAGAGGTTCTTAATGTGTAATAGGCAGACATATATCCATACCTTCACACAGGAATTCCAAACTGCATCAGGATGCACTGCAAGTACTATGACAGTTAGGTAGGATTTGAGAAAACTTGGATTTCATGGTCGACCGGCTGCTCATATGCCACACATCACGCCGATAAATGCCAAACAACGCCTCCCTTGGTGTAAGGTTCGTAAATATTGGACGATTGAACAGTGGAAAAACGTCGTCTGGAGTGATGGGTCACGGTACACAATATAGCGATCCAACTGCAGGATGTGGGTATGGCGAATGCCCCGTAAACGTCATCTGCCAGCGTGTGTAGCGCCAACAGTAAAATCGGAGGCTGTGGTGTTACGGTGTGGTCGTGTTTTACATGGAGGGGGCTTGCACCCCGTGTTGTTTTGCGTGGCACTGCCACAGCACTGGCCTACATTGATGTTTCAAGCATCTTCTTGCTTCCGACTGTTGAAGAGAAATTCATGATGGCGATTGCATCTTTCAACACGATCGAACAACTGTTGATAATGCATGGCCTGTGATGGACTGGCCGCACAGAGTCCTGACTTGATTCCTACAGAACACCTTTGAGTTGTTTTGGAACGCCAACTTCGTGCCATGCCTCACCAACCGATAGGGATACCTCTCTGCAGTGCAGTGGGATGCCATTCCCCAAGAAACCTTCTCTGATTGAGCGTATGCCCGCCAGAGTGAAAGCTATCAAGGCTAAGGGTGGGCAAACACCATATTTCATTCCAGCATTACCGATGGAGGGCGCCACGAACTTGTAAGTCATTTTCAGCCAGGTTCCCGGATAATTCTGATCACATAGTGTAGCTTTCTTTCTTCCGTGCACTTCACTTGGAGGCAGGTCAGAAATTACAGCTAGAAACTCGATTACAGCACGCCATTTTTCACGCACCGTCATGATTGCGTTTCGCACCGTCATGTTTCACTGTTCAATTTGGAGCCCTCTAGCGACAGAGGGCTGCAATTTACGTCAGCGACGCGGGAAAGCCGGCAGACTAATATGCGTGGCACGTAATACCTCGGTCGATATCGAGAACCGATTAGAAACTATCGGAGGCGTTACTTTTCAGCACGTTCTCGTACAAGATGTTGACTAGGGAATACTTCTGGGTCAAAAATTACAAACAAAACTGCTATCTGTCATAACATAGAAACCTTACAGTGCTAATCACGTGCATATCAGAGCATCAAATACATTTCGTGTCAGTTCGGTGTTCGTTCCATGTCGCTTTCAAAGCTAGCGTAATCCAGTGTGGGGAGTAAAAAGACAAGCGTCTCGAGGGTGGGACACTGGAAGAGAGCTCTGCCGGGTATTTTATTGCCTTTGCCTCTTTCGCCACGATGTCTGCCGGCTAGCCTGTGATCCCCACCGTCAACAAGATTCGCTGCGGGTCTTATCCCTTGAATCCCGTAGGATCTGCGGACTGCTGTCCAATTCTGTTTCGCTCGGAAAAATACGGCACAAAGGCACCTGGCTGATGGGGAAAGATCGGCAGCTCTCGGAGCAACAACTAATGGAGTATATCCAGGTGTGCTACAGTGTTGATAAGACAGATCGAGAGTGTGTAAAACAGTGAGCAAACAGCGATGACTAATGGTGAGCCCAACAATAACTTAAAGTAAGACAAACATGTAGATTTAATAATTACGAGCTGATTGGTTTGTTAGTTCAGATTCAAAAGTGAAATACCGGATTAATTTGCGACATCTGTCTCTCTGTTTATCTGTCAGATGAAACAGCGTGCAAATAAGAATAAAAAAAATACACTGTCACTGATTGCGAGACAGAAGACTTACGTGAATACCTCTACTTTTCTATTGTAATTTAAATTAACAGTATGTATGTATTGGGATCACCAACGGTCGTGGTTTTGATCAAAGATACGAGAGCGTATGATCGGTTCATCAGTAGCAGGCTAATCACATTGATCAGAAACACACGTGTTCACCGAATTGGACTGATAACTGTGTGAAGTGAAGGCTCACAGAAGTAGGTTACCATTATCCAAAATCAATATTATACAGAAAATAAAGTAAATTACGGTGATTTCAACTGCATCTCGCAGGCTTGCAGAAATATCACTGCAGGTTAAACACTGCGAGAATCTCAATGTTCTTAGACAGTTTGTAACAGCATAATGACAACACATACCAATAGTTGGAACAGTTACAAAATTCGCACGTGAATATGAGCCATATAACTTTACATCAAACTTGACTGCTTTGTTGTCATGTATTACATGAAACAGCGCTTTAAAGGAGCTACCACATTTGAGGTGTACTTATCATGAAGCTGCGTACATGTGAAATTCTTAAACCACATTAAGATTACATCAGAAGCAATCACCTTGACTCAGTTCTAAAATAGGCTGAACACATTTACCAAGCACTGCACACTTTAGATGGACTAATGACTATTGGCAGTACAGCGGGCACATAGAGCTGACTGCATACTGTCTTCTTGTGACCGGCCCATTCAAATGTCCACCACAAATCATCTCATCGCACATCTTATATTGAATCATACGCTGCACGCATGTTCTGTGAAGTAATGTCAGATGAACCAAAGAGTAAACCATTTCAGCCTTACAATTTTGTGTTACGTGTTACCAACCTTCCCTCCCAGATACGCCACAAGCTTTTCTAATATACATGGCTTGGTAAAAAAGGTGAAAACTGAAGGGGAGGACGAAACGAAATGAAGCTTCGTGAGTTGAAAGGGTGTGTGATGTTATTTCAGCAATTACGAAATCGACTAAAAGTCACAAAGAAGTGAACAGTACGAATCCAAATGTCAGTGTTACGTTGCACCCCATTTTGCCTGGATGAATGCTCTGATTCGGTTGGGAAGGTGTCATAAGCCCGCTGTATCCTCTCCGGGAGGCCGACGGTTCAAACCCTCGTCCAGCCATCCACATTTACGTTTTCTGTGATTTCCCTACTTGGCTCCAGGCGAATGCCGGGATGGTTTCTTCGAAAGTGCATCCTCAACACAATCCTAGCTTGTGCTCCGACTCTCATGACCTCGATGTCGACGGGACGTCAAACCAATCTGCCTTCCTTCCTTCCTGAGGCAAGCCGGCCCATAGCTGTTGTAACAGCCACTTTATGTCCTGGATACCGGTAATGGGACGAACATCGAAGCTGGTTCCACACATGTTCTATCTGTGACAGATCTGGAGATCTTGCTGCCCATGGGAATGTCTCAATATCACGGAGACAGCTCATAGACACACGTGCGTCGTGTGGACGAGCATTGTCCAGCTGAAAAATGGCGCCACAATACCGTTACATGAGAGGTAATAAATGTGTGCGCAGGATGTCTGTTACGTAGCATTGTGTCATCAAAGTTAACTCTGTTACTATCAGTCGTGACCTGAAGTCATACCTGATGGCTCCCACCACAATGACGTCATCAGTAACACCGCTTCGTCCAAAACACTGGAAGAATGTGGCCTTAACCCTGGTCATCACCACACTCGCCGACGACGGTCTTCTGGGGTGTTTCAGAATCATTCATCGTCGAACACAAAGCTATGCCATTCATCGGCAGTTGATGATTCCCGGTCACGAAACCAAAATATACACAGACGCTTGTGTTGTTAACAGCGACGTGCTCATGAGACAGTAATTCCATAGTCCGGCTGTTGCTACTCTCGGATCAACGGTGTGGGATATCACACATTGTTGAAGGGAGTCCGTCATTTGTTCTCGGATCGCGGATGCAGATGTGAAGGGTTACGATGTGCTTTGTGCACAATAAGGCGATCGATCCTCTGTTGTGGTGGTCAGGTATGAACGACTGGTACCTTGGCGATATGCCTGCCACCACCTTTCCACGCAGTCCACATGCCTCAGAAATCTGAATTACACAGTTAAGTCAACTAGCTGAGTGAACACCCAGAATGAGGCCACTGTCAGCCTTTGTCAAGTGTCGATAACGGTGACTCAAACGAGTGCGCGGAATCTCCGTCTCTTCCACTCAAAACTGTCGCTTTTCACTTCAGTTATATACCCTACTAGACTTGGTAACAACACTAAATACGAACTGCACCAGTGTAGTCTAGTGGCCGTTCTACCTGCCACGGAGAATAGCAACTCTGATCATTTACATACCCGCTGATAGTGTGTACGTGTACGAAGTTACATCGATGCCCCATCACATTTCTTGGTGCATCAGATGAGCCATATAAGCAGTAAGACCCCTTTTATTTGGTGAATGCTTAAAGATATCCAAACAATGAGTTCAACGAATGAAAGTATGTAGAGATGCAAAACATTTTGTTCTACGGCTAATACTCTAAACTCTTGGACAAACTTAAATCTCGAAATAAGTACGATTTTCTTTCAAATCGAAAAATAAATTTTTAGCTGAATTCTAAAGCTGTAACAGTTTTTAATGTTGAAAATTTTTGGAAAGATGTACGAGAAATTTCCTCAAACTGACTGGTGAGGTGGCTGTATCGGCTATTGCGGTGTAAATGCCGCCACGCGGGTTTCGTACGACAGGTTCTGTCGCAATGTGCAGCAGCAACGTAGCACTACCTAATACCACATAAAGTACTGTCCACAATTAAAGCAACTAACTGAAATTTTGTTAGGTTGCGTTTATTTGCCACAAAACTGTATAAACAGGTGACAGTCAAGTAGAAGCGATGTAAAGAATACAGAACGTAATCAGCTGCAACATGCATCTCCAACTTAACGGATATGCACACACGTTCTGACAACTGCTTAATATGCCCAGTATGGGGTGTGACTATCTCTGGCACCAGTATAGGCCTGACAACGACAAGACATGCTGTGAATGGCGTCATCAATCTCATGTTGAGGCAATAACTCCCATTCTTCCTGCATAGTTGCTCACAAGTCTTGGAGAGTGGTTGGTAGATGCTGGCGTGATGCAACCCTTGTCCCTAGTGCATCTCAGACATGCGCTGTAGGAATCAAATGGCGAGAGCGAGCAGGCCACGCCTCGCATGCAATATCTTCCGTTTCCAAGGAAACATCAACCACCCGTGCTCTATGAGGTCGAGCACTGTCGTCCATCAATAGGAAGTCTGGGCCCACAGCACAAAGCACAAAGTGAAGACACTTTCATAGGGTTTGTCGACCTGGAAAAGCGCTCGACAACGTCAAATGGTGTAAGATGTTCGAAAAGTTTTAACTTCAAATTATCATAAAACATTTCTCATTATAACAATGTGACCTGTGTGTCATCACATTCTTTAACCCTATCATTCTCATAAAATCATTATCATCATTAGTAGAACATCATTGTGCCTCAATTATTATCACTTCATAGAATAGTGCCATAATCAAATTGAAAATTATATCCAGCATACATATAAAAATCGTTAGTGCATGTCATTCTTAGTACTGCTATAAAGAACTGATCAGTGAAAGCATATAAATGAGTTTGTAGTATACCGATGATACCCTTAAGTTTACACTTGTTGTTTCCTGTAAAACCTGCAAGAAAAAATTTGTTTGTATATGACGAAGAATGACTGACCTACGTTGCACTTGTTTCGTTCATTTTCCATTAACGTATTGCGTAACCTTGATGCATCAAAATGTGTATATGTTTATTTCTTTTTATTTTACTTTACATGGTAACAACTTTTTCTGAAACAGCGAATGAGCACGATGGGTAAATGATAATGACAACGGAATATACAGTAAGCACATGAAATCTTGTCTCTACCTAGAAGGTGCTTCCTGTAAACACATAGTAGTGCATAAAATGGGACTTAGTTACAAGACAAATAACAAAATCATAGTGCATAGTGTAAATAAAAATGCTAAAACTAGAGAAAAATTCAAAAGGAATTATTATGTCACGCTGTGACAGTGTAGTATCAAATATCGTCTCAGTCAGGAAAAAACATGATTCCATTCAATAAAATGTTCTACATTACTGATGTGATGGTTCCCTTGTGTCTTTTTCGTAGGCAAAGTTTCTACATGAACAACATTTGGGTACGGAATATGTCTTATTCTGTACGGACTACTCCACAGAAACTCGAACTTATTGCACCTACTTTTGGCTTTGTTGGAAAGATGATGAGTACGTAATAATATTCTTTAATCGATTTTAAATTCATGGTGATGACTTCTCTGTTTCTGTTGTTTCGTTCTTAGTTCAGCTGCATGCTTAATTTTGTGACAGCAATGTCGACGACTTCATGGTGACGTAGTCGTTGTGATGCAGGAACAGTTCTGCTATTGTGGTCATTAGGGTTTTGAGGTGGGTGTAAACGTGGGTGAGGTTCATTCAGAATAATTGGAGGTTGTTGCTGAAATTGCCCGTGATTCTGGAAAAAAATTTTATTGCTATAATTATGCTGAAATTTCTGATTATGATCTCTTCGTTTGTTGCTGTAATTAATCTGATACGGAATATTTTGGTTGAAATGCGATGTCTGATTTCTAAACACGAAATTACTGCCTTGTGGTGTAGTATTATTGCTATGCTGTCGCGTTTTCACCAAAGTTTGCGGCAAACCATTGAAGTTGGGTTGAACTAGCGGAGATTGTAGTCCGAAATTTCCAGCTTGCAGCTTTTGTCGTTGAAAATTCTGGTTTTCGCTACGAAACTGTTGGTTCTGGTGATGGTTTTGTGAATAATGATTATTATAATTTTGACGTCTGTGAAAATTATTCTGATAGTTGCTGCCACTCCTAAACTTCTTACGTCTATTACTAAAATTTATTGATGAATTTCGATATCCATAAGTGTTGTTACTGGTGCTGTATTGGGAGAAATTTTTATTGACAAAGAAATGGTCAGAACGTTGTACTTCAGAAAGTTGTAAAAGATCGCGAAATGCAGGAATGCTTTCTTGTTGTTGTCCGGTTAACAGTGAGACTCGTAATGAACGCGATAATTTAGAGATTCATAGCTGTATTAATGGTGATTGACTATTTGCCTCGGTAAAGTGCTGATTCTGTTGAACCATATGTTCAAAACATTGTGTAATGGTTGGAAAGTTAGAATTTTCAAAGGACGGCAAACTGATTGACTGAGCTTTAGTTCCTTAGTGTGTAGTTTCCGACCAATAAGCTGACAAAAACGCATTTAGAAATTCTTCTAATGAGTAGATTTGTCTTGCAATGGGTTGCATCCTGGTGGCGGGCTAGCCCTCCAAAAAGCTGCAAATGAGTTCTAATTTATGGGTAATAGACCAATTGGGGGTAACGAGAATGAAAACTGTTGTACCCAGTCTAAGGTACGGAGATCTGTTTTGTTACTGAGGAATACTTTGATCTTACGTACTGACAAGAAATGCTTGTAATCGAAACCATCGTGTCGGAAATTTTGTGTCGGTTCATTACTATTGAAAAATATGTTTTACGGACGCTATTTCTCTCACACGTCGTAAATACCAAATTGTGCCCTAGTGGTGTAGTGCCAATTGTTCTGCCTGATTATATTCAAGGTTGCTATGTACTTTATTGTATGATGTCTGATCTTTTAACATGGCACTTTCATGGTGCAAACTGTTAACTTTACGATTCAGCTCCTTAATATCACGGTTCTTAGATCGAAATTGTTCAGACCGAATGAAACGAGAGGGCAATGTGTCTTCAGATTTAGTATCGGTAGTACTTTCTAAAATTTCTACTCTGTTCGAAGGGTCGTCAAGTTTTTCTGTAAGTGATGAAATTTGAGCTGCATTTTTGACGTCATTTTCGTCGATCTGATTCTGCAGTTTCTTTATACACTTAATAATTTTGCGTATGTCAGATTTCACTGTGGTAGAATCACTATCAAGTTCTAATTGTTCAAGTCTACTGGTGACAGTTTGCATGTTTTCTTGATGTTTTTTGTGTTGTTGACTCAATCGAGTTTCTACTTGCGTTTTATGCTCTGTAAAATCGCTTTGAAGCTGAGTGTTCGCGTCTTGCTCTGTGTTAAGATTACCGAAAACATTCCTTTAGCAATTGTCTAAGTATTTTTCTACGTGAGGTATTACATTTTTGCTGATTTCTTATTGCTCGCGAACAAGAGTTTCGCGTATCGGTTCTGTCGTGCTGTTTTGTTGGTAAATGGTCTCATTTTGCTCTTGGATTTCAAGTGTAACTTGCTCTTGAAATGGATTACATGCCTCTATGTGCTGATTGAGGCGTTCATTGAGTCGAGTTTCTTGTTGTTCAAAATAATCGTTAATCTGTTGTTCTATACTGTGTGTCAGTTCCTCCTGTTTCTATGAGACTTTATTAACTTCGTCACTGAGTTTTTGTGTCTGTTGCTTCATCACGTCACAAATTTAAGTGAAACTTTCGTCTTTTTTCTGCTGTGACTTTTTGTTGCTATGAATGGTTTGTTGAAACATCATCATAATGGCATTATTCGATAACTGACCATCGGTGTTTAAAGTATTTGCGTAAACTGTTCAACAGTGTCAGCATTTGACATGCGTGTTGAACTATGGGTATCGTCTTTTAGATTTCATTCTAAAGGTAAGCGATCAGAGTGCAAATTTTGAGCATGGGAAGTACGTGTATCAGCGGCTTCCACATTTTTGGAATGTGACTTCTGATTAATTTCGACATCGGTAGGGAAAGCAAAATTAAGGCTCACCGGCCGCTTGACCATCTTCTTCTTCTGTGCGAATGCACAAACAGTGCCCGAACTCTTACGGGATCGGAAACGCGCCGCGAGTAATGACTATAATGGGCAGGGGCACTACGAATGTAGTGCGGGACAATACGTTGAGAATGTGGGTTTCGCGGGAGGCGTGCCAGAGATAAATCCCTGCAGTCACGCTATCCTCTGTGTCCTCGGTGGCTCAGATGGATCAGTGCGGCTCTTGCAGCCGAGCGAAGAAGACGTGCGGTGTGTGCTCTCCGCTGTCAGAGAGGGCCCGCGCGCCTTGTTTACTTTCTTCGGCCGACACTAACGTGACGCCGTAGCGCTACAAGACAAAGGCAAACCAATACAGAAGATCAACCTTGAAATTCACATTTCGGAACGACTTTACCCGACCAAAGGCGCTCGAAGTCGAACGCTTTTTAAAAGTGGAAGCCAAGATCCCGGCTGCCGACATTGTCGGCATTCACTTTTCGATCGTCAGTAGCACGGTCTATGTAAAGCTCATAAACGAAACTACATGCGACAAGGTGCTTCGTGAGATGAAACAAGAACTCCGCTTCTGCCACGCAGATGGCAATGTTGGCAACGTCGAGGTCGGCCATGCCGCAATGGGACTGCGGACTATACGCATATTCAAACTTCCATTTGAACTCCCGGCGGCAGAAGTTGTAGCGGCGCTCCGCCCCTACGGCACGGCACACGAACACGTGGCTGAAAAACGGACCCAGTTTAAGACGTATCCAGTACTCAATGGAGTACGCCAAGTGCGCATTGATCTCCAACGACTCGTGCCATCCTATCTACAGATAGGAGGATGACGGGCCATAGTTATTTATGACGGCCAGCCGAAGACGTGTTCCGGATGCGGCAAGGAAGGTCACCTTCGTTCCGAGTGCCTCCAGCGTCGGATCACACAACTCCCACCGAAGGACGTTGCACCACCAGCTGCGAAGACTATTCTACCCGTGACTTACGCGGCGGCGCTCAAGACGTTCTCCACACAACAGACACGGCCGACCGCTTCAGCGGTACAAGAATCACTTTCCACGGACAAAAACCTGGATGATCCGCCGACCTGGCCAGTGGTGGAAAATAGTACTACGACTCTGGAGCTACCGAACGCGACAGACATTGACGCCAGCAAAATGGCAATTGATTCCCTTATTGTACCGACCGAAGCGTTTGTTCCGGCGGAGCGTGAGTCAGTGCCGTCTTCTGACAATGAAGGCCATGTACGGAAACAGCGATCACCGAAACGCCGAAAGCTCCGTCGTCGGACCGTGTCGGAACACAGCGGTTCGCATTCGGGCGGGGAAGAACAACTGACCACTCAAAAAGCCAGCCGCGAAGCTGAGGCTGTTTCCACTGACTCCAACCATGCAGAACAGACAGAAAAACATGCAGCTTTCGACCATCAGCCTATTGTCAGAAACAGTGAGCAGCGGGAAAGTACCAGTGCAGGCAGCGAAGTCCCCCGGTCCCTTACTATCAAACATTCCGAGGCTATGGAACATGAACAGACATCCGCGCCCGCTTCGTTGGCCGAGGACGTCGAGACACAAGATCCCGATCCGCGGCCAGCTGAGGCGCCGCCGGATCATGCAGCATAAGCAGCACAAGGAGGACCGCGTTCGGCGGGGGGTGACATCACTTCCGATGTTCGCTTCTCTCCAACTTCAGCATGGATAACCTCGCCCAAACAACGCGTTGCCAGGCTTTCCGCCTGGCGACAATGAATATCAACATGATCAGTTCTCCTGTCAAGATCCAACTTTTGAAAGAAACCATACGAGCCATGGGAGTTGACTTTGCTTTCCTACAAGAAGTGAAAACGACTGCACTCCCGCACTTCCCTCCGCGCGAGGAGTAGCATTTACGGCACTCAACACCCGATTCATTAATGTTTACGCGCCGTCGGGTACCACAAGGCGTCACGACCGCGCCAGATTCTACTCCACAGATGTCGCTCCTCTTTTCCTTGGACGGTACGACCACAGCGTCTTCGCCGGCGATTTTAATTGCTTACTTCACCCCAAGGACCAAATCCCACATTACATGCCTTGTCCGGAACTGGGTGCGATGATCCAAGAACTTCACTTGTGCGACACGTGGGAAAAAGTCCCGGTAACCGCTCTGGCCACACTCATCTTACCAGTGATTCGGCCAGCCGACTTGACCGCATATATGTGTCACAAGATCTCACACATGGTGTGGTGGACGCCGAACTATGACCTCAAGCCTATTCTGATCACAGTGCCTATATCTGCACCATACACCTACGCCCCCAACAAATCTGGCGCAGCAATGGCTATTGGAAGCTCAACATAACTCATCTCCTGGACCTGGATTGCCGTCGGCAAGTTGCAGCAACGTGGACTGACTGTGAACGCCGCCACCCACGATACACCTCGACCCTGGAGTGGTGGCTCCTCTGTGCCAAACCAGCAATCCGTAGGACACTTACGCAATATGGCAAGGACGTGACTGCGTGGCATCGACAGACCCTCGATTTTTACTGCGCGGCACTCAGGGACGCCTTACCCCCTTCCCCGGAGAGACAACATGACCAAAGCAGAATCAAGGCTCACATACTATCATTGACGAAGCGCCGACTAGAAGGTGCAGTAGTCCGCTCGCGACGGCACGACCGAACGGTTGCAGAGGAACCCATTATGCACCACGTTGTTGCGGATAAGCGCCGACAACGCCAACATTTAGTCACACAACTCAGGACACACAACGGTCGCTTATGTACGACCCAAGCAACCATAGTAAAGGCGGTGGAGGATCATTTTCGTCATCTTTACAAGGAAAGAACCGTCGATGACGAGGCCACTACTGAAGTGTTACAGCAGGTAACACGTACCATCGACAAGGCGACCGTGAATGCACTAACAGAGGAAATCTCACTCGAAGAAGTCGAAGACGCCGTGGACAAAGGTGCGGCCAATAAGTCTCCTGGACCTGATGGATTGCCCATCGAATTCTACCGGACTTCCCGTGACATCATGATGCCTCGCTGGTTTATAATGTTCCGCGCACTTATGTCTCCAGACTGTGTTGCGCCGCCAGCGTTTGTAGAAGATCTTCTCATACCGGTACACATGCCAGGTGGAGGGCTATCGATTAACGACTATCGGCCGCTTACAATGCTGAACGCCGACTACCAGATTTTCACCAGGATTATGGCGAGCTGTATGAAGACGACTTTGCCGATGATCCTCGCTCCAGAACAGACGTCGCAGGGGGGAGAAGCCAACATACACATGGCCACCGGTGACTGCAGGGACTTAATAGCGATCGGTTCCGCGTGCCGTCTGAGAGCGGCGATCGTCTCCGTCGATTTCAACCGCGCCTTTGATACAGTGCACCACAACCTCCTCCTACGAGTGATGGACTGTATGGGATTCCCCCCGGGCCACATCGACACTCTACGGCGTGTTTGGACCGCAGCCAGCTCACACGTCCAGGTCAATGGAAGGACGGTAGGACCAGTACCCATTAAGAGGTCTCCACGACAGGGTTGTCCCCTTTCTACCTACCTTTATGCAATCGCACTCGAACCACTCCTAGGTGGCCTTAACCACCGCCTACCTGGCATCACGCTGCGGGACGTCACCTTTCGCTATAGGACATAGCTGACGACCTGCTATTGCTGGTTCGTTCCAATGACGAAGTTCAAAGCGTACTAACCTGGATTGAGCGATACGGACAGGCCGCAGGCAGTTTTCTGAACATCAACAAGTCGGCGGCGTTGGATATTGGGCGTGGTCTCGGACCGGAAGCCCTCGCTCCCCTCCCACCAGTTTCTGATCTACGATATTTGGGAATCACCTTCAAGAAAGATGTACGTAAAATCTTCTTATGAACGCCAATTTGCGGTTTTTCCCACATTCGGCAGCACTGTGAACTGAACGCATGATTTAATGCAATAATTGCATTAAAACAAGTGTTCAGTTCACAGTGCTGTCGAATGGGGAAAAAAACCGCAAATTGGCGTTCATAAGAAGAAAAACAACACATAAAATGCAACAGGAGCGTAATATGTAAGAGATTGTCCACGCAACCTGCCACTGACGATGCCTTGCAGAAAATAAAGGCGAAACGCGTATGGCACTAAAATTGTGTTTTATTCAGTTGCTGTCAGACGGTCCATAAGTAAAAAATTATCAATATACCGTAATACTACGCGCAACTGAGGAAGACAGGACTACAAAAAGTTGAAGAGATCCACTATCTATTCTTTGTCGACTCCTGTTTCTTCTATTACGTCATGAGACAAGTCCTCCCCCACATAGAGGCCGTCAGTGTACTCCATCCTCCCATCAACTCTCTCCTCTGCATTGAACAGCGGAATTCGAATTGCTTTGACTTTTCTATATTCTGGGTCACTCATTCTGACAATCAAAACAATACTTGCTTCAATAACACTGTGCAAACAAAAATCAAGAAATTTGAACATATTACAACAAAATTAAAGTGTCATGTTTGTAACGTTATTTGCCGTTTACCTTATTTCGAAATCTTCAGTTTTGCTCGAAATGAAATGTGTTTTATCTTTTGCATTACGTTTCACCATAGCAGAGCGTGAAAGGTACACATACGTGCATAAATAATTGTTTTATTCATGATGGTTCCGTGTAAATATTGTCCATTTCTTGTGATAAAAGGTTGCAAACGGTACAGCCACATTTCACTGTTACGAAGTTTAATACTTGTGAAAATATCAGAGCGACATTCACGCCAATTCGTCGTTGATCAGGGAAATTACACACTGGAGGGATTTGTGATACCGGAGTTGGTGCAGCAGATAATGACTTAGGTGCACTGATTAAAAATGCTGGCGCTAATTAATTGTCAATAACGATGTGTGTACTCTGCTGGAGGGAGCTAAATTATTATCCACGGTAACTGCTAATTAAGAGGCACGCAATTTTGAATGGATTATGTTGGAATAGTGGCAGACATTATGGCCGGAAGTCAATATCTGCGAAGGGAGTAGGGTGACGGGGAGGAGTGAGGGCGGGGGAATGCAGCTTGTTGGTCAGGTGTGTTTATGATTAAACGTTCTACTAACCGTTATGTCCTCGAAATTTAGGCAAAGTTTTTCATAAGGCATTCGATACTTCCTGAAATTACAGGTCCGTTGAGAAATTAATTACCCACTTCACTTGTTTCGCACTGGAGCAGATAAGTCTTGGCATCTTCGAGTAAGACAAATTGTACCCATACGCTTCTGCGAGGATATAGCTCACAACAGTGACATGTTTCTGTCCTTGCAACTGGAAAATAAGATCATTTCTTTGAAAATGACTTTATTAACGTAAACCACAGGAAGACGTATATCTTGGTAAATTTAAATGAAAAACGTAGTGGTTAACTAAAGGCGGAAAAATTAATGAAATAAAATATGTTTCCTTTTCTAGAAACTATAGGTGTGTAGGATGTAGAAGTGCTTTTCTGCATCAATGGCATGCAGAGCTGATCACGCAGTCCACTAACTTAGCACCACATCTCAAATAGTTCGATCCTCTTCTGTTCCGGTTTTCCCAGACTCCATGTTTCACTATCATACAATGTTGTACTCCAGACGTACATTCTCAGAAATTCCTTCCTCAAATTAAGGCCGACATTTGATATCAGTAGACTTATCTTGGCCAGGAGTGCCCTTTTTGCATTGCTAGTCTGCTTTTTGTGTCCTCCTTGCTCCGTCCGTCTTTGGTTATTTTACTGCCTAGGTAGCAGAATTCCTTAACTTCATTGACTTCGTAACCATCAAGCCTGATGTTAAGTTTCTCGCTGTTCTCATTTCTGCTACTTCTCATTACCTTCGTCTTTCTCCGATTTACTCTCAACCCATACTGTGTACTCATTAGACTGTTCATTCCGTTCAGCAGATCATTTAATTCTTCTTCACTTTCACTCAGGATAGCAATGTCATCAGCGAATCGTATCATTGATACCCTTCCACCTTGTATTTTAATTCCACTCCTGAGCCTTACTTTAATTTCCATCATTGCTTCCTCGATGTACAGATTGAACAGTAGGGGCAAAAGGATACACCCTTGTCTCACACCCTTTTTAATACAAGCACTTCGTTCTTGGTCGTCCACTGTTATTATTCCCTCTTGGCTGATGTACATATTTTATACGACAAATCTCTCCCTATTGCTTATCCCTACTCTTTTCAGAATTTCGAACATCTTGCACAATTTTACATTGTCGAAAGCTTTTTCCAGGTCTGTAAATCCTCTGAACGTATCCTGACTTTTCTTTAGTCTTGCTTCCATTATTAAGCTCAACGTCAGAATTGCCTCTCTTGTGCATTTACCTTTCCTAAAGCCAAACTGATCGTCATCTAGCGCATCCTTGATTTTCTTTTCCATTCTTCCGTGTATTATTCGTGTAAGCCACTTGGATGCAAGAGCTGTTAAGCTGATTGTGGGATAATTCTAGCACTTGTCAGCTCTTGCCGTCTTCGGAATTGTGTGGATGATGCTTTACCGAAAGTCCGATAGTATGTCACCAGACTCGAACATTCTACACACCAAACTGAATAGTTTTGTTGCCATTTCCCCCAATGATTTTAGAAATTCTGATGGAATGTTGTCTATCCCTTCTACATTATTTAATCTCGAGTCATCGAAAGCTCTTTTAAATTCTGATTTTAATACTGTATCCACTATCTTTTCTAAATCGACTCCTGTTTCTTCTTTTATCACATTAGACAAATCTTTCCCCTCATGGCGCTTTCAATGTATTCTTTCCACTTATCCGCTCTCTCCCCTGAATTTAACAGTGGAATTCCCGTTGCACTCCTAGTGTTACCACCCTTGCTTTTAACGTCACCGAAGGTTGTTTTGACTTTCCTGTATGCTGAGTCTGTCCTTTCGACAGTCATTTCCGTTTAGATATCTGCACGTTTTTCCTGCAGCCAATTCGTCTTAGCTTCCCTGTGAAATATGGCATCCCGGCTAAGACACAAGTTGAAAATATGATCACTATTTTTTATTTACTTAAATTTGCCATATTTCGTGACAGTACCTTTTCCGTTAGACGTTTGCAAGGCGATATTAGTCTTGGCTTCAGTTGTCTAAGTATGATTCCACAATGCATCGTTGTCAGCTGCAGAAAAGACGTGGTTTAACGTGTTTCTCTCATTTTGGTGTTTCAAATACAGTTTCTTCAAATGTAGTTTCTTCTTTTTAGTTAATACAAAAATAATAGTAACATAATTCAAAATTATTTATGACTGCGACCTTCACATTGCTCTTCCGTCAACACACACCAAGAGTTAGTTGCCGACTCACTATTGTCAAAGACGACTCCAACGTCAAAGATATTTTACACAATTCACAAGTTTCCATTTGTAATCAGTCTCTTTGCTATTCTTCGATACATTTTCTGATAGTAATCAATATGCTTTTACTCTCAAAAACAGAAGTAAATTAACATATAATAAGACAAATTATAATAAATTCTGACAAAAAATATAAGAAAACATTTACAATTCGGTATCGACAAATACGGTAAAAAAAAAACATCTCCCAGATCCATTACACCTGCACGTCCTATACATTTCATTTCTCAGCAACTTGTATTTCTGTATTCCTGAGTTTCCCGGACCATTTTTGTACTTCCTTCTTTCATCGACCAATTGAAGTATTTTTTCCGCTACCCATTGTTTCTTCGCAGCTACCTCCTTTGTACCTATGTTTCCCTTCCCAACTTCTATGAAGGCCCTTTTTAGAGATGTCCATTCCTCTTCAACTGAACTGCCTACTGAGCTATTCCTTATTGCTGTGCCTATAGCGTTAGAGAACTTCAAGCGTATCTCGTCATTTATTAGTACTTCCGTATCCCACTTCTTTGCGTATTGATTCTTCCTGACCAATGTCTTAAACTTCTGCCTACTCTTCATCACTACTACATTGTGATCTGAGTCTATATCTGCTCCTGAGTACGCCTCACAATCCAGTATCTGATTTCGGAATCTCTGTCTGACCATGATGTAATCTAACTGAAATCTTCCGGTATCACCCGGCCTTTTCCGAGTATACCTTATCTTCTTGGGATTCGCTATTACTAGCTGAAACTTGTTACAGAATTCAGTTTGTGTTTCTCCTCTCTCATTCCTTATCCCAAGCCCATAATCTCCTGTAACCTTTTCTTCTACTCCTTCCCCTACAACTGCATTACAGTCCCCAATGACTATTAGATTTTCATCCCCCTTTATATATTGTATTACTCTTTCAGTATAGTCATACACTTTCTCTATCTATTCATCTTCAGCTTGCGACGTCGCTATGTATACTTGAACTGTCGTTGTCGATGTTGGTTTGCTGTCGATTCTGATAAGAACAAACCTTTCACTGAACTGTACACAGTAACACACTCTCTACCCTCCTTCCTATTCATAACGAATCCTACTCCCGTTATACCACTTTCCGCTGCTGTTGATATTACCCTACACTCATCTGACCATAAATCCTTGTCTTTTTTCCACTTCAATTCACATATTTCTATTATATCTAGATTGAGCCTTTGCAGTTCCCTTTTCAGATTTTCTAGTTTCCCTACCACGTTCAAGCTTCTGACATTCCACGCCCCGACTCGTAGAACGTCATCCTTTCGTTGATTACTCAATCTTTTTCTCAATTACAGGCCACATGTCCTGTGGATACACTTTACGTGTCGTTAATGCAGTGGTTTCCATTGCCTTCTACATCTTCATGCCGTTGATCATTGTTGATTCTTCCGCCTTTAGGGGCAGTTTCTCACCTCTAGGACAAGAGAGTGCCCTGAACCTCTGTCCTCTCCTCCGCCCTCTTTGACAAGGCCGTTTATAGAATGGGGGTGACTTATGCCGGAAGTCTTCGGCCGCCAATGCTGATTATTCATCAAAATTTAAGCAGAGGTGGGATTCGAACCCGCGATCGAAGACATTTTAATTATGAATCAAAGACTCTACACCTAGATTACAGAGGCAAGAATTAGAGGTGGAAATCGAGCTCGGATTGCACAAGCATGGGCATGGATATAGGGCACCCCTTTTCGAAGCAATCATCCGGACGTTTAGGAAATTGACGGAAAACGTACACTGGATGATTGGGCAAGTACCTCAGTATTTAATATCGGTCCACTGCCTAACCATGAACCACCTGAGTCGCAGTGTATAGAAATAGTCACTATTGGATTCGTGTCAGTTTTGGGAACACTAGCTGTGTTACCGCGTTGAACTTAGCTGGAAAGCTCTGAAGCTCGACGATAACGGATTAAAACGGTTACCGCCTAGAGTAAATCATCACTCTGTCTGTAATAAATAATCACAGAAGTCGTATTCGAGATGACAGCAGTTCAAGTATTCGACCGGTCATTCAAATGTAGCTTTCAGCAGTTCTCCAAACCGTTAAAGGCAAATGCCAGAATGGTTCCTTTGCAATGCCACGACCGATTTGCTTTCCTATCTACCACCAATACAAGCATGTCCAACGTTTATAATAACCTCGACGTGGGCGGGAAGTTAAAACCTTATATTCCTTCTTTATTAGCAACAGATAACACTACAGAAGACAGTTTTTGCCCTCTGCATGAAAATATGATTATGACTAATTTTCGTACGCTGAATGCAGATTTAATTCCTTCTCCCTCATCTGCAGTTTCTTCTGGATATAATTTTTCTCACTGTTTCGGAAACACGCTTTAATGCAATTAAAAACGGTTTTAATTAACATACAACAGGAAAACTTTTTCTCAGTGTTTATTTAGATCCCTGTATTTGTCCATCTTGTATTAACTATATAGAACTCAGTTCTGTATTGTCCTGGCATCTGGCGAATTTTCATGCATCATCAAAAAAGAGTATTGGTGCTACACTGTAATATCAGAAACTAATCTACAGTGTCTTTTGCTTATGTGAAGTTTGTAATGTATGAGTATATTCTGTCAGTAGTTTCTGTACGAAATGACTAGTCAATGTGTAAACAACCTCAATATGGTTCGTCACATGTGCAGGGAATATACAGTGAAGGCCAAAGCCATAACCTTACTCGTGTAGTTAAGAAACCAAACCATTTGTACCGTGGGGTTCATTTAACGCGCAGATACTTACGGAGTTTCAGTATTTAGGCTGCAGAGATGGGCGGGGGGCGAGGTAAGCCTTTTGTTTCTCATCTTTGTTGTGGACCATGTGCTGCAGGGTTCTCGGGCATCAGCGTCATTTATGCCACCACAGGTGTGGAGCGAACAGAAGGATCACGACAGTTACTGCTGTTTTTACTTGAGCAATGTGAAGCAGTATTCTGCAAAATCAGAACAAGTTGTTCAATATCCAAACCTATCCTCAGCCATTTGGGAAGTTCCTCTGATGGATATCCACCTCCTAAGCGACCAAGTGATAGGACCATTGGTGAACAATGCATAGAGATTCTTCCCGACAGCTGTGAGAACGAAGCAGCAGTAATAACCAGCACAGTATGTGTGGGTTCGGATTTGGGGTATTTACCACCACAACCAACACTACCTCATGGCATTACGCAGGGACAAGCATGGGCATGGATATAGGGCCCCCACTTTCGAAGCAACCATGCGGACGTTTAGGAAATTGACGGAAAACGTACACTGGATGATTGGGGAAGTGTATCGGTATTTAGTATCGGTCCACTGCCTAACCATGAACCACCTGTCTCAGTGTATCGAAATACTGTTAGTTTCATGTCAGTTTTGGGAACACTAGCTGTGTTACCGTATTGAAGTTAGCTGGAAAGCTCTGAAGTTCGAGGATAACGGATTAAAACGCTTACCGCCTAGAGTAAATCATCACTCTGTAATAAATAATCACTGAAGTCGTATTCGAGACGACAGCAGTTCAAATAATCGACCGGTCATTCAAATGTAGCTTTCCGCAGCTCTCCAAACCGCTAAAGGCAAGTGCCAGAATGGTTCCTTTGCAAAGCCACGGCCGTTTTGCTTTCCTATCTACCACCAATACAAGTGCGTGCAACTTTTATAATAACCTCGACGTCGGCGGGAAGTTAAAACCTTATATTCCTTCTTTGCTAGCAACAGATAACACGACAGGCCCTTGAATCTGTCACAGACACGATCTGTGTTCCTGGATTCTCGATTGCAAGGATGGAATTTGCTCGATCAGGGTTCTAAATTGACTTCATGTTATAGTTTGAAATCTTTTTCACTTTCCCTCAACGCGTTTGTATAGTGCAATGACGTATTAAGTGTCACTTATCACCAAAGTTGTATTTCTTTGACTGCCAACTTGAATTTTTCCCTCAGAACTTAGAGGATACAAGTGATGATCTCCAGGACACTGTAGTACTGGAAATGCGGTTTGTAGGGTGGTGAAGCTGCAGCTTGTTGGCAAATATTGTTGGAACTGTGCAACGTGAATACGAAAGAAAACGACCAAATTTGTTTTTCTAAACTTGTCCTTGTGTGAAACGTTTGTCATTCCAAGGTTTCAAAACAATGTATTTTTCATAAACAATAAAACATCTACTTTTGGAAAACATTATGTGATACGAAATATCTACTTTCAAATTCTTATGCCACATAACCATGACAAGTAAAAAACCGTACGTTTACCCAGAGGGCAGATTAAAAGTTACAGTGTGCTGTACAGTTTAATCCACTACTTGCTGAATATTATTAATAAATCCTTCCGTCACTTTGTGATATGAAAATTGCATTATTCAAGTTGTAAAGCGTAACTGTTGCATTTCGTTCCACTAACAGTTGCATATTAGGTACAGGTTTTCGATTTATTAGGCCATAAATAAACGACTTAAATCCTCAAGAACCGCTACAGTACGAGATATCTAACTTTTCACTAACTGCAATGCCAGCGCTCAGAAACTTTGGTCTGGACATTAGGTAGCAAATGTGGAATCGAGTGTTCATCACTAGTGGTATGTATCCAATATAGGAACGTAGAGGCTTAATGTGGACAACGGTGCTAAAAAGAGATTGAGAGTATACAAAAGTTCAAGGGTTATAGTTTTCACTGTACTACAGATGAAGCTCTACACAGATATTAAATTTCTGATTACTATTATTACATACACATTAACAAAGAGTTACTATTGTTGTTTTTAGTGTAGGAGCACACTGATTGTTACACACAATGTAGGATGATAACAACTTAATGATACTGTAAGTGTACAACGTTGTTAAATTACAGTATACAACGAATATACAGTATTGAAATGTATAGTCTCTGTGAATTTAGTATAATCTAGGTGCAGACATCGTAAATGATGAAAAAGAATAAGAGCCATAGAATATGTTAACAATAATATGTGATCCACATTATCAGCTTTGTACCGTAAACTACAGTAGGCCTACACTGAATATATGAGAACTACATTAAGGGCAAACAGTTCTGGACATTCTAATAAGAATGCAAGAGACACAAAATTATCAAACAAAGGACTGTAAGAAAAACAAAATCTTGAGATGACGTAACCATCTATGTTGAGGTACGGTGTGTGTGGTTGGTTTATTCGCTCATTTGGACGATTTTTTCAGCTGTATCTGATCACTGGAACCATACGAGACCTCAGGTACTTCCAATAAGTTTTCTTTTCCTTTCGTTGTTAGATGTTAGATTTCTGTTTTTCTTTGGATCTATGACCTTCCCTCAGCAATGTTCAAGAAATGTAGAGTCTCCAACTTTCTATAGACCTTATGTACGTCCTCATTTTCTTCACTTATCAGTCACCTTACCTGAAGTTGACATCCTTATTTGTCTTCAGATTCTCTGTCCCCTTATAATACTGAATTTTCTTTAGTTCATCGATATGACGTCTATCAGGGGATTCCACTTCTGTTTCCAGACATGATCGCTCTTTTATTTCGTGTAGGGTTCATAATTGAGCTGAAAATGATATAATGGAAGTAGTTTTTTTTAAATTTTGTATTGAATTACCATTTGTCACTACCATGATAAAAATGTTGCTGAATTTACTTCATGATAACTTGCCATTATGATAGTGTTAACCGGAACTCTTTGTGATGAATTTTCCACTATAAATTTGCTTAGGAAAGAGCGGGGCAATGCCGTACAGCGGGGAAATATCGTGCACCGCTTTATCCAGTTTCCCAGAGAGCGCAAAGAGCGCTGCATGGTGCTGCCACATAGCGGAAGTAACTATAATCAGATACAGAGGGATCTATATTGTTCAACGGTTTCTTATAAAATCTGAAGATAATAAGTCTAGAGGTGACCGAAATATGTTAATAGCAACAATATTTACAGTAACTCTATTCAATTACGGATTCTTGATATTCTTTTAAACATCAAATGTCAGACCTTTAATTTCATGATTGTTGGGTTAGAATTTACAATGGCGAGTCATGTGCCACGTGACCGATGCATAGTATTGCCGCATTGTGAACGGTATTGCTCCATATGGTAATTTCTTTTGGTATTTTCGTGAACTATATATTTGGAAGTGTGTGTGTGTATGTGTGTCATCTTAAAAGTTTTCTTTCTTTTTTTTTAATCACAGAAACAGAGCCAGAACCACAGAAAGGGGCAATGGGTGGACGGAACATGAAATGAATTGCGCACTCCACGATGCTACGGAAAATACAAAGCCACAGAGAGTAGCTGCAAGAATGTACGGAATACCTCTTTCCACTTTAAGAGATAAGCTAAAAACAGGAGATTGCTCTAAAGTAAATTTGGGAAGAAAACCTATATTTTCAAAAGAACAGGAAGGTGACATAGCTAAGCATGTTCTTTTGCTAGCAAAGACATTTTATGGAATATCGTCGGTGGAGTTGAGGAGATTAGTTTATGAATAAGCCGAGGCAAATAATATTCAGCATAGTTTTAATAAAATATCAGAAAGAGCTGGACAGGATTGGCTCTCTGGGTTTCTTTGAAGAAATCCATTAGTCAGCATTCGCAAACCTGAGGCTTCCGGTCTCAATCGGATCTCAGCTTTAAATTCAAGTGAAGTTAAGCTTTTATTCTCGAATCTCACCACTGTGATGGACGTCCATAAGTTCAATGCCTCCAGCATTTACAATTTTCATGTGACAGGAACATCAACGGTTCAGAAGCCAGGAAAAATTTTAGCACTCAAAGGAGCTAAACAAGTTGGCTCAGCAACAAGCTGGGAGCGTGGGAAAAATATTACAGTGTGTTCTGCAGTGAGTGCCAGTGGGGTATATGTGCCTCCAATGTTTATTTTTCCGAGGCTTAGGATGACGCCTGCCCTACAGAGAGGAGGACCGCCAAATTCAATATACGAATGTAGCAAGAATGGTTGGATGACTGAGGAGCTCTTCCCAAAGTGGCTGAAACATTTTGCTAACTTTACCAAAGCCTCTAAGGACCACACCATTCTCTTGATTTTAGACAATCACACTAGCCATGTCTCTCTAGAAGACAACAACTTTTGTAAAGACAATGGAATAGTAGTGGTAACCTGCCGCCCCACTCCTCGCACAGGCTACAACCTTTAGATGTGGCCTTTTTCAGTAGCCTGAAGGCTGCATTTAATCAAGAATGTGACAATTTTAAGAGGTCTAATTCCCACCAGAAAATAGCTCCTTACGACATTTTTCCTATCTTTAGCAAAGCCTTAATGAAAATTGCTAATATTGAGAAGGGTATCTCCGGCTTTAGCAAAACAGGAATTTTCCCTCTAAATCCTACCACATTTAATGACGAAGATTTCATGCGTGTGCACCCAGACGAAGAAATAGGCCTACCTTTACCAGTTGTTGGGGATTGCAGCGCTAATAATGATGAAAGTAGTGACAGTTGTGCTCTGCTCTTCAGAGACAGTGACTGGTCTCCCCGATGATAGAGACAAAGCCTTAGGCCTACACGTTCAGCCCGAAGTTGGGCTACAATTCAAACTGTCAGACAATATCATTCCTCAATTTTTACTTTGACTCCTAACAAAGCTAGTTAACAAAAAGCAGCAGAGATCAAAAAAATAAAATTAATAAATAGAGAAAGAAAATCAGTGCTAAAGCCTAAGGGAAAAAGCAAGTTCAGAAAGTTTGCTTCAAAAATAAGACCTCAAAAATTTGAAACAAAGAAATGTCGACGGAATCTTTCTTTTGATTCATCGGATGATGATTTGGACCTACCATTGCACAAACTTTGTAGTGACGATGGGATGGATGACGTTGACCCTTTCAGAGAAACTAGTGTTAGGCCTACGAGCAAGAATGGAACTTTTAGGGACGACGACTTTGTCTGCATGCTTTGCGGGGAGTTTGGGAAAAACAGGCAGCTGTGGTTACGATGTGTGATTTGCAGTGGATGGGTTTATTTAGAGTGTAGTGCATGTGACACAGCTGAAAACTGTACTTGCGACTACTGCCGTTAAAACAGGGGATAAATGTGTTCAGAGACAAGTTGACACCGTAATCCAATAATTTTGTTTTACCAGTAAAAGGATTTTCTGCCTTTAGAAACTTTAATAAGTTGTAAAATTTATGTTTTTCAATTCTAAATAAATTCTGAATCTCGAATTTCTTAATTTGATTTATTTTTACAGAGTTTTTGTCATTTTATGTGCTATGGTGTATCGTAAGATACATTGCTCGGAATTACCCCACCCCTCGGAGTAATACCGTGCAACGTAACACTTTTGTAAAACAGCTGTAGGAACGTAAATCGATTTAATGTAGCAAATATGAAGCCATAAACGTGTGGTGCATTCATTTCTTGCCCAAAAAAAGGTGTTCAGCATTTCAATTGAGTTCGAAAAATACGAAATATTTGAAAAATGCTTACGTGCACGGTATTTCCCCGCTCTCCCCTATATTTTGTTATTAAAACTTCAATTTACAACTGCGTGGAGAATTAAGGAAGAAGAATAATTTCTCCCAAATGACCTTCTGGTTGTGCTTCAGGGAAATATTTGGGAAACGGAACGTTAATGGCTGTCGCCTCGTACGCAATGTCTCTTATATTTTTCTTAAACTCTCGTAGTGATAAATTACCGCTTCTCATGTTTGGAGTAGTTGGGGGGTAATTAAAAGTAATTTAGTGCGGCATTCATATTTGACCGAAATGCAGCGGCAGTCGACTGTAATGAAATTTAATTAACGCTTAATTACAAATGTATCAGCCGGGGGCACTTTGTAACCAAGATCTCCCACGGTTCTGGGGCTGCCGCACACCTGCTTTTCATGGCAGTTTCCCACGCTGCTTCTCAAATGGTAAACGACTGTGAAATAGGGTCATTTATCTACGGCCATTTCTAGTCCACAGAAAATATAAGTAGAGCAAGCAATAATAGAATATCTTTAGCTTTACTTTGTTCTAACAATATATACTTTTTTATGCATATTGCATAAAAGCTTTACTAAATGTGGCAGTCATATTTCACTTACATTAAAACTTCCGTCTTGACCAAAAACTCTCGTCTTGACAGCAAATGTTTCATTTATCATGACACGTTTCAGCATTATGCTGTTTTCAAAGTAGCTAAATAATAAAGGAATAGTATACATTGAGAAACATATGAGCTGTATCAACTGAATACGGCATGCACATAGTAGAAATTCCACCTATCAAATTACTATTGATACAGACAATCATGTCAAAGTTAATCACGTGAACACTAAGTACAAACCGGACTAAGTGTGGCCGTAGAACGCTAAGAAAAACGTTCTGTCAGACGGCACTAACATACCAGGGCTGTTCATTTATTATGGTCCGATCGGTCGCGAGATGGAAACCACAGTGAAAATTGCACATGTTTCAGATGCAACAGTTAGCTACATCTTTCAGCTACTTCTCGAGATAGTCGCAGGTCCGACTTATACGTTTGTCGTAACGTTGCACCAACTTTACAATACCCTCGACGTAGAAAGCAGGCACCTATGCTTTCCACCAATTCTCTACACTAGCCTGCAGCTCATTGTTTGTACCAAAATGATGTCTTGATAGCCAGGTTCATGTGAGGACAGACGGAGCTCGGATGGAGCCAAATCCGTGCTGTACAGTGGGTGATGAAACACTTGCCATCAAAAATGCTGCAGGAGCGTTTTCATTATCGCCGTAGTGTGCAGGCGAGAATTGTTCTGAAGACGAAAATGCGTGACAGTTACATTATGTGTATTTCATGAAATAAGGCGAAATCTCTCAGCAGGCGCTGATACATGGTGGGAGACAATGTTTTCTAGGCTTTCTTACACTGATGAACCACCTATCTAATTCCCACAGATAACGGCGGCGGTGCGTCGTGGCATGAAAGTAATAAAGTCTTGGTAGGTTGCTGGAGGGAGTTGGCACCACACCTGCGCATACAAGTCACCTACTTCCCGTAAATTCCAGGGAGGGGGGCGCTGAAGTCTGACGCCACGTTCAGTAACATCACATATGCGTTCGATTGGGTTCAGATTCGGCGAGGTGGTGGCCAACACATCGATTGGAACGCTTCACAGTGCTCCTTGAACCAATCCATCACACTCCTGGCTTTATGACATGACGCAATATTGTGCTGAAAAATGGTACTGCCGCCGGGATACATGACGTCATGAAGTTGTGGGCATGGTCTCCAACCATTGTACGATACTGCTTGGCCGTCTTGGTACCTTGCACAAATTTCATTGTGTAAACCAAGGGAAAATCTAAAAGTAATGACTACTGAAACAAGTATATGTTGAACGTAGTGAAACGTAACTAGGGTACGGGGTGACAATTATTAAACTACGTAAAATAACATCGTCATAGCTTCTGAACGGTTTGCGTTGGGACATCCAAACTGCGCGGTTGGCCGTGGGGCATAATGGGAATTAGTATGCGCTGTATGGTTTGGTTTAGCGACGAAGCCCACTTTCATTTGGATGGGTTCGTCAATAAGCAAAAATTGCGCATTTGGGGGAGTGAGGATCCATGTTTCTCTTCACTCTCAACGGGTGACTGTGTGGTATGCAACATCCATTCTCGGAATAATCGGTGCGATATTCCTTGATGGTACGGTAACTGCCGAGCTGTACGTGAAGGTTTAGGAAGATGATTTCATCCCCTTTATCCAAAGTGACCCTGATTTCGATAAGATGTGGTCCACGCAAGACGGAGCTCGACTCCATCGAAGCAGGACAGTGTTTGATATCCTAGAGGAGCACTTTGGGGACCGCATTCTGGCTCTGAGGTAGCTAGAGGCCACTGGCATGGACCTCGATTGGCCGCCATATTCTCCGGATTTGAAGACATGCGTCTGCTTATTGTTGGGCTATATTAAAGGCGAAGTGTATAGCAATAACACCGAAACCATTGCTGCAAACAGCCATTCAGGAGGTCATCGAAGCATCGATGTTCCGACAGTTAAACGGGTCACGCAGAACTTCGCTTTTTGTCCGCGCCACATGATCACGTAGTCGGCTTGTAGCCTTTTGTGCCGTACGTGTCCCTTCACGTTTCAACTCCACTTTCACATCGCAAACAGTGGGCCTAGAGATCTATAGGAATGTGGAAATCTCGCGTACAGGCGTATGACACAAGTCACTCCCAATCACCTGACCACGCTCAAAGTCCCTGAGTTCCGCAGAGCGCCCCATTCTGCTCTCTCACGATGTCTAATGATTACTGAGGTCGCTGATATGGAGTACCTGGCAGTAGGTGGCAGCACAATGCACCTAATATGATAAACGTATGTATTGGGGGGTGTCCGTATACTCTTGATCACATAGGTGTATTAGGCCATCTTCAGGACCCCTGAGCGGCGCGTAGGACGATTCCCACCTTTGGTTCGGTCAAAATAGTAGTCAGCACTCAATTTTTGAGACAGCGATCACTGCAAACATCGCCTGCTGACAGTTTTCAATGATCACTGTCTCAAAAATCTAAGGATACCAGCATTGAACGCTGGTCCCTACTTTGACTGGACCAAGGATGGAAATCCTCCTACACGCCGGTCAGGGGATCTGAAGATGGCGTAATATATCACCGAAACTGGTAGCCCAATAAAATAACAATTTAGACGACTGAAAGGTGTTCGATTTGACACACTGTACCGAACAGCCGAGGTCCTGCAACCGCCTGTGAAAAGATTGACATACAGAGGTTTAATTTTATGTTCCATGTTTCATTTAATGTGGTGACGGATTTTGAAAAGATCTGATACATTATCAGTGTGTTAAGATGATCAAACCGGAATTTCCAAATGTAGCTACTTTTATATTCCAATTATCGTTACTGTCCAGAGCAATTCGGTTTCTAAAGTAGCTAAAAGATGATAGGTCTTCCGAATCATTTGATCTACTGTGGTATTAATTAGGATAGGACCGGTTTGAAGTGGCGAGTGGCACATAGCTATTCAGCGTTATGTACTCATACATATGTGAAGCTATTGCCTACTGGAAGCTCATACCGCTAATTTACGCACTGGTAGCTACTTAGACTTCTAAACAATCAGCTGACCAATATAAGAAACATTAGTCAAGAAACTATCCGTCACAGATAACTATCGGGAACGGCTTTTTTACATCAGATGTATTACACATCAGTGGTACAGTATTTCAAATGCCTGAGGCTGCACTCGTACGAAGACAATTCTAAACAGTGTTATTATTTTCAGTTCAAAATTACGGTAGGTTAACATAAAAAAGTATAGGCCTCTCCTGACTTACGACCGCGGACAAGCAGCCGACATCCATCATGAGACTCGATTTTACGGAGCAGACCACCAGTTGTGTACATAGGTAATAAAGTACAGAATACAGATCGAGGGCAAATCGAAGAAAGACTAAAATAATGTACCAGAAATCCGATTGCCGATATACTTAACATCAAACATCAAAATTAGTGACTACGAAGTAGTGAAGTGAATGTATTCTTATATCTTGGAAGAAAAATAACGCATGGAGGACAGAGGAAGGAATACATCAAAAAGGAGACTAGCGCAGGCAAAGGGGGCATTCCTGGTAAAAGAAGTCTACTGCCTGAGACATCATCTTTAATTTGAGGAAGAAATGATTGTGAATGTACGTTTGGAGGACACCTTCGTGTGGAAGTGAATCATCGGCCACGGAAAAACCGGAAAGAAGAGTATCGAAGCGTTTGAGATGTGGTGCTATAGAACGATGTCGAATATTAGGTGGACTGATAGTAAGAATGAGGAGGTCCTCCACAGACTCGGTGTGGAAAGGAACATATGGGAGCCACTGACAAGAAGAAGGGGAGGAATGGTAGGACATGCTTTAAGACATTACAGGAATAACTACCATGCTACTTGAGGTGGCTAGCAACTGTGCCTTGTGGCATACACTACAGCGCCGTTCAGAGCCTACACAGGGTCGCCGGTGGTAATTTCCTATGGCATGAAGGTGGTCTGTCAAGAATGAAACCGTTCACCTTAAATAAATCATCTTCACTGCCATCAGGAGGACTGATTATTTTATTTTACTACTTGACAACTGCTAAGGAACAGACACACAGTTGGACAGGAATAACCACAGGCAGTGATGAACTACATGAGACAGAGTACATATCTAATAGAGATAGTGTGCATATTTATAACGAAAAATGTTACAGATTTCATCACATGGGAAAGCAGGAGAACAGACATAAATAACGTTCATGTTTGACACGGGTCGTATTCCGAAAATAAAGATCGATATCGGAATATCGGTAAGGAATATGCCCTCCTTGGGCGCTAACGCACATTTGGCACCTGTTATTCATGCTGGTTACAAACTTTTGAGTAGGACTTGGGGAATATTGTCTCATTCCGCTATCAAAGCTGCTTTCACTTTTTGCACGCTTTAGGGAAGGGGTGGTTGCTGAGAAGCACGTCTGCCAAGGGCATCCCGGGCAGGCTCTGTAGGGTTTAGGTCCGGGGAGTACGAAAAACTTACCGTATGTTCAATATCTTCACTTGACGGTCTGTCCGACACCTCACGCGTACTGTGTGGGCGGAGACTGTCGCCCATTAGCGGCAAGTTTGGACCTCTTGCACTCCTGAACAGTCGGACATGAACCAGAATATCCTCTCTGCAGTACCCGAAGACATGCAGCAGTGTTCGGCCTTTGTGCTTAACACGTGTTCCCACCGTAACACTTAGGCCATACCGGCGACGTTCATGATCACTCTGTGGTTTGTGATGGGCCCTCCTCTCCCCAAATTAACTGGTGGCTAGAACAACTTGTGACAGTGAAGCGGGATTCGTTGGGGAACATAACTTTGGACCACTGTTGCTGACCCCAACCAACGTGCTCCCTGCACCAATGAAATATTTTCCGACAGTGGCGTCGTTTAAGTGGGATGAATTTAACAGGCTTCCGAGCACACAAAGCAGCCTGATTTAATGGTCGCGAGATAGTTTTGGCAGCGACACATACCGGTCGCGGTTGCGAGGTCTACAGCAATCTGTTTAGGAGTGAAATGTCTTTCTTTTCGCCACTAGGGCTACGAATAGATCCTCTTGCCGTTTGGTGGTCCGTCTACGACCACATGCATGCTTCTGCACAAGGTTTGCACCTTCAGCGGCCTTTGTTACGCGCGAGATAACTTTCGGACACACTCATTACTTTGGCCACAGTAGTGACACTCGGAGCAGCTACGAGCCGTCCAGGTGCCCTTCCGCGATCGTAAGCAATCAGATGATATCTTGCAGACATGTCGCCGTACCACACTCAATGTCACGCTGATCGGTTCCACAACAATCTTCGCCGAATAACCTACTGCTTAAACTGTCGAATGCATGTGTAGCTTTCTTGCACAGGATTTAGTGCATTTGACGTCCCGCTCTCTGCATCGCCTTTCGCTAGCATTGGTGAGGCGTTTGTTGCAGTTGATGTTCCGTAGTAACTAGCAGTTGTTCCTTAGCAATTGCCAGGTGGTACTCACCAGTTGTCACGAAGCGTAAAATATAAGTAAGATACGGTCTAGAATGGAAACATCCTCTAGGCTGTGACTAAGCCATGGTAGTTTAGATGTCTGACGGACGCGTCCATGACTGGGGTGGTGCCTGTCATTTTGCAAAAAAGAGAATGGTGAAGGTAAGCTGATAGCATACGCTTCCAGGGCATTGCTGGAATTAGGAGCACTAGTGTATCATTCGCTATAGAAAAGATCCGTTTCCCTTTGGAGCACAGAAGTGTCCTTTCTTCCAGGAGTGCAGTCCCGCAAGTTTCGGTGGAGAACTTCTGTGAAGTTTTGGTGGCAGGAGATGAGGGACTGTCGGAAGTAAAACTGTGAGAACGATTTGTGAGTAGTGATCGAGTACCTCAGCTGGTAGAGCAGTTGCCCGCGAAAGGAAAAAGTCACGGTTTCAACTCTCGGTCCGGAACAGTTTAAAGCTGGCGTGAAGTTACAAGATACGGTCTTTAAAATACGTGTGTATATATATTACTCCTTTAGCGCCCATTATCCATGTAGAGCTCTACTGGGATATACCTCAATCCGCTACCAAAACGCCGACTCGAAGAAATAAATTTCTGGAACACAGTTTCTGTTTTTATAAATAACAGAAACAATCACTCTGGCTGAGACAATCCATTAGCAGAGTGGAAAAAGAATCAACTAATTCATTTTCTTCATTCAGAGATGGGTAGAGCAACAATTGGGTTCCATTTGGGTTCCATCGACTCCTCTCCTGCAGAATTCCGATGTCGGAGAGGCTCCACCCAGAGTGGAACATCAGCACTGCCGGAGCGGCTCGGGTATACCGCAAGCAATCCGGAGGCACTTGCCACCAGTTATGCCGTCGCAAAAAAAAAAGGAGCAGAAAAAAATGTAATCAAACTCGTACGAAAGTCTGCCGTCGTGTTCGCACAGTGGACTGAGTTTGCAGGCGGTCACACCGACACATTCATATAGGCGCTCGCACTCACACGCGAGCACAAAAGCAGTAACATGTGCGCCGCTGGTTCGCAATCTGCAAATTGCCGCGCCGCGAGGCTGCACTAATTCCGCAGAGTAATATCGCGAGCAGCGGCCGAGCCCGGCCGTGGCGCGGCGCGGCGCAACGTGACGAATGGAAGGCGCGCAGGCATTCAGCGGCCCGAAGAAACGTTTTTCCCGGGGCCCGGCTGCTGCTGCTGCTGGAACTGAAAGAAGGCGAGACCCCGGCCGCTATCAGCAAGGTTGGTGAGGGGCGAGGGGCGTGGGGGGGAGGGGCCGTTGCAGAGGGGTGAGGAGGGGGACTGCTGCCTCCGCTATTCTTCGCTCGTCCGCTTCCCGCCGAACAATCGCAGCCCGCCTGCAGCGGACGACTGCGAGAAAATGCCGGAATAGTCATCAGGGAACATTAAAATTTAGTCGCTTCCAGGGAAGAGCGCTTTCAGATGATATGCGATGAACTCCTCTCACGGAAACACTTGTGCAAGCTCTCCGCTTGAACACTCCCTGAATATGCCCTCTCCATCAAGAAGATTAATCTGATGGACAGAGAGAATGAAAAAGTGGCGTCGATGAGCTGCCGAGTACATTCGGCCCGTAAATCAGGGGGGATAAGTTTGACTGGGGTAAAATTAAAAACCTTCCACCTCAACAATTATTTGCGTAAAAATATGGTATTCACCCCTATAAGTACTTTAAGAAGCCTATTCTAAAACATAACTTGACATACGAGGGGCATTCGATAAGTAATGCCGCACTTTTTTTTCTCGGAGTTTGTTGTAAGACATTGCAGAATATTCCCGCTTTAGCATCTGTAGTTTCATCAAGTTTCGATAGGTGCCAGCACTACAAGTAGCCTTCAAAATGGTGTCTGAAGCAGAGGTGCGTTCTAAGCAGAAAGTTGTCATTGATTTCTGTTGAGGAAATCCAGAACATCGGAGATACTCATAGGCGCCTGCAGAATCTCTACGGCGACCTGACAATGAACAAAAAAGCACGATGAGTCGTTGATCGAGGCGTCTGTCAACATCGCAACTCCTGCAATCCTATCCGATCTCCATTGTGACGGCTTGCTACACACGGCTGACTCCTGCAATGTTGGAACGTGCGGACACTCTCATTCGAGGTGATCGACGGAACACGATCAAACACTTCGCTGAACATTTCCACAAATAGACATCTCTGATGGCACTGCTGACACATTCATCCACCAGTTGCGGTACTCAGGGTAGTGTGCCCGCTGAGTTCCACGCCGACTAACAAAAGACCAATGAAGGACCATCTGTGCGGAATGTTTTTCACTTTAAGACGCTGATCGTGACAATATTTTGTCGAACATCGTCACAGGCGATGAAACTTCGGTTCATGACTTCGAATCGGAAACGAAACGGCAACCGTTTCAGTGCCGCCAGACCATATCTCCTCCAAAGAAAAAATTCAGACCCGCACCCTCAGCCGATAAAGTCATGGCGATGATTTTCTGGGAATCTTAAGCGGTCACTCTGTTTAATGTCCTACCTCATGGAGCGACGATCAGCTCTGAAGCGCATTGTGCTACCCTCAGGGAAGACTTCAGCTGTTTCGCCGCCACAAAAATACAAACGCTTCACACAAGTCTGCCCACCCGAAAGCGGCTCACAAAAATTCACGGGACTCTTCTTCCTCATTCACCCAACAGCCCTTATCTGACACCTACCGATTTCGGTCTGTTTGGCCCAATGAAGGCTGCACTCCGCAGGAAGCATCACATGGATGATGGGAGGTTATCAATAAAGCATTACGTCGACTCCGACGTCGACCAGTAGTGTGGTACTATGCGGGCATGCAGACCCACTTAGTGAGGTGGCGTAAGGCCGTGAGCTGAACGGAAATTATGTTGAAAAATGGTGTTTCGTAGCCAAAGGTATGGGAAATAATATGGGGTACTGGAATCCTGAATAAAACCAACTTGCTTTCAGAAAATAAACGTGTTGCATCACTTACCCAATTCCATCGTGAATGGAGATTTGAGTCAGACACTTGTGTAGCATTTGACCCCTATTTTTTAATAAATACACTATATAACTTAGTACAGGTGTGCACACCATCAGCAGATATGTAAATGACTAGACTTTCAATTTTATCTGACAGAAGGTCGTCCACCAGAAAGCAGTAGTGGTGTTCGTTTTTGCTGTTGTTACCAGGCCAATTAGGATATATAAGGGACATGAACAACCGCATATGTTGAGTGATCACTGTGAAGGACACGAAGATACTGTGAGACAGCGTTATAAGCAATTTATAGACTTTGAAAGAGATCATATTGGGGATCTCCTTTTGGGCTGCGGTCTACCCGTGCAATATCCAGTTTTGCGGGGCATTAGGATGTGGCAGTGACCCGATGTTAGACTGCTTGGACATGTGAGGGCAGGCATTCTCGTCGTAAGGGTCCAGATCGACCGTATCTGACCACCATAAGAGCGCACAGCGGTATTGTCCACTAAGCACACCGTAATCGCTTCGTATCTGCCAAGTCAACTCCATCCCCATGCCAGTGTCTAGCATATCAGGGACCAGTTAGAGCGGCTAGAGGCCATTTCGTCGCAGGAGAGTATATAATGGCTTCATGGCACACTTCCCAACCGATTCGGAGCGTGTAACCAGGCGTGAATCTAACAATGAGAATGGCCTACCAAGAAGGCTCATGAAGGCATCCACAAATAAATTAAAATATTGCGTTTTGGCCCATGGAATCCCAGAAGAACCCAAACATTGATGTAGAATACAATAGTGGGACAGGTCAGTCAAGTCAATCGTTTGAGGTGTGCTATTATGAATGAGTTTGACAAAGATTTAGACATGAAACTAGAAAAATTTGTATTAACAGAATCTTCCGTCGGTTCTTGGTAGAACAACATTATAATAATAAATGAAAAGCACCAGTTTGCTTTTGTTCTACAATATTGTAGAACAAAAGCAAACTGGTGCTTTTCATTTATTATTAGAAAAATTTAGTTACATGTTTTCAATAATAAGCAGATACCTTAGAACCAAGACACAAAAAATAACATGAATGTAGTTTCATAATGACTGTGCCCACACTACCAGTACGCTAAGGAAGTGAGTCATGAGTTATTCACGAACGACATTGAGGCGTTGAATTTACTGGTATTAAGAAAATCGTGGAAGGAGGACCCTCCTATGTAACTTCCTTCTCACACAACGTGTTTATTTAACAATATATAATCATATATTTGTTTTCTTTACAAATTAACAAATTTGTGAAATGAATAGGCCTTTGCGAGAGAAATCAAAACAAGAACAACATGACAATGAATACAAGGGCCCGGATCTGCAGTTCGCCCATTATCGGGTGAAACAGCGGTGTTTACTACCGCGCTGGACACAGTTTCTGTTATTCAATGCCCTTCTGCAACACATGAAAACATATAAGTAATATCGATAACAAGAGCGCTTCAATTACTCAAATGACGCAAAAAACCTTTTTTAATTTATTTAGACACTGTATGTCGAAAAGTTCGGGGTTAAGATGCGCACCTATGATTAAAGGTTAAACAATTTAGGAAACAATTATGACAATGATAAGGCAGGCTTAGATACTACCTCTTCGTTATTGGCAACGGGACCGCAAGAGGGATAGTCGATACTAGAATTGAGGTAGTAGTGGCTAGTGGCGCCAGACAGATCAGTCTGACTTAGGGGACATTGTACGTGAAATTCGTTGAAATTTGACGTTTCCTGTTTTCTACTCCATAATGTACTTTGGACATTCCTGAACGTTTTGGTATATAATAGATTAAAATCAGACAATTGTGAGACCTTCAACCAATATTTTGAATGTTGACGTGTGACTGTCAAATTCCGCGGCTACGCATATATTACCACGGTTGAGCAGTTATATCTTGGGAACTACACAGTCGAGAAGGCTGTGAATTGCTTTGTTTTGTGTCTACTGCTACGTCTCAAGAGTCGGAATCACGAACAAACAAATCAGTCCTTTCATTCTGGTACTAATTTTCGTTGAAATTAGTGTGATTATCGGCTATTGTTGTAGTAAACCAACTTCTATTGCTTTTTATACGTAGATAAAATGACTAAGCGTAAAAGTAACTTCAAGAAACGTAAATTTGCGAGTAACAGATATGTGACACCTGTACTTTCTTCTGGAGTATTTGAAAACACGCGTGCTAGCAGTGAAGAAAACCATGATAATGTTTCTGAAGTGACCACGCCCCCTAGTGCATCGAAAAGGAAAGTAACTATAGAAACGGGTGACAGTGGTAAAAGTAATGATATTATGGACAACGTCACTATTAATCTGCAAATCCTTGCACAAATTATTTCTGAAACTGTCTCTTGCTGTCTTTGTGGTGGTAAAGTTAAATTTTATGTTGATATTGGAGATAGAATAGGTGTTGTATCTAAATTAATCATTAAATCTCAGAAGTGCCAAATCAAAAAAGCATTTCATACTTCATCAAAGTGTTCAATTGATGAATTGTACGAAACTAATGTGAGACTGATCTATGGCCTTAGATGCATTGTAAAGGTGTAAGGGCTGGTAATGTTCTCTGCACCGTGTTGAATTTTCCAAAACCACCTACTAGGTATACGAAATATGTAACAGCAATTGAGGTCTCTGTAAATGCTGTGGCTGAAGGTTTAATGGTTGCTACTACATCAGAAGCTGTTGAACAAAATGAGGGTGACACAGACATCAGCATTGCTGTGTAAGGATCCTGGCAAAAGCGTGATTTCAGTTCTAAAAATGGTTTTACGTTTGAAGTAAGTATTGACACTGGAAAGGTTTTGGATTTTGAAGTTGTCAGTAAGTACTGCCAGGGTTGTATAGTGAACCAGAAGAAAAGATTACTTCATAAGCAGCAGTGTATAAAAAGTTATGATGGCACAAGAGGAGGAATGGAGTGTAAAAGAGCAGTTAACATTTTCCAGCATTCGCAGAAGGCGAGAAGTGTCAGATATATGAATTGCTTAGGTGATGAAGACAGCAAGGCTTTAATTGCAGTACAAAACAGTAAGCAATATGACGTTCCTACACAAAATGTGAGTGTGTATGACATGTCAAGAAAAGAATGGGAACACGTCTGCGTAGCCCAAAAACCAAGCTCGGTAACACAAAACTGTCTGATAGCAAGACAATAAAATGTACTGGAAGACTAACAGACAAATTAATTAACGAATTACAGGAATACTATGGGGAGGCCATTAGAGATAAATGTGACAATGTAGAGAAGATGAAATGAGCTGTGTGGACCACTTTCTTTCATCGAACATCAACCGATGAAAAGCCATGTCATGCTTTGTGCCCTCTCCACCAAACACTTGGTGTAAATATAGGCAAGCTGAATTTTCTGGCACCTTGCGTGAATTTACACATAAAAATTGTCTTCCTTTGGCAGTAATGGAGGTAATCAATCCTATTTACAGAGATTTGTCAAATCCTGAGCTACTAAAGAAGTGTTTACATGGGAAGACCCAGAATGTGAATGAGTCCTTCAGTAATGTTGTGTTGTGTCGCGTGCCTAAAATGTATTTGTTGGCTTCACGAGTCTAAGGTTAGCAATGTCTGATGCTGTGATAATTTTAATGGTAGGGACTATGAAAGGCTTAGGTTTCTGATGAAGTTAGGAGTAAGATTTGGACAGAACACAACTAAAGGTCTGAGAGAACTGGATGAGCTTCGTGTACGTGAAGCAGAGTTAACTGCTCAGCAAATGATAAAAGAAGCAAGAAAGAAAAGGAGGCGGTCAGCACTGAGATGTTGTGGCACTGAAGAAGACACAGGCTATGGGCAATGGCAAGTCTAGTGAATAAAAAACACAGAAATGTAAGTCTGTATAAGAATTTGTAATAAAAAAGTTTTCAACCTCAATTTCTCTGTACTATAGTTTTTGCAATAAATGACCGGTTTTCTAAAAACGTACTGATGGTATAGACATGAAATTTTGACAGCATGCCGAGTGTAAGATTTTACACATATGGAACTAGAATAATTAAAATAATCTGAGTTGTTTTGTTTTTATGTTCATTTATGTACAAAATTCTGTCAAAAAATTGAGTGTTTGAAACAAAAAAAAAAAAAAAAGAAAAGGATAACATGCCCCACAATACAATTTTAGTAATAATTCTAGGTCAGTGTATCTAAAAAGCTGCATTCAATAATTATGGAAAATTGTAAGCTGGTGTCTTGAAAAGTTTCCGTCATAATGGGTCTCAAAATTCGATAATTTATCTTTAGCGGCATAGGACATACAATGTCCCCTTAATGGCACCACGGCTCAGGCATTAAAGTGAGATCCAGGCAGCTAAAATGAGGCTTCTTAAAGCTGCTAAAGGCTGCACCAAAGCAAACAGATTGAAAAAGAAAGACATTAGGATAGAGTAAAACATGTTTAATGTTAGAAACGAAATGGAAGGTACTATTCATTCATTACTAAGTTCTGGGCTACAATTATTTCTTTCACAGCTTTAATTTCTCTGAAGTCAAGCACATATTCATAGAAAAGCTTTCAAATTTATTCCTTGCACTTATCTCTTTCGTTATTATAAACAACATTTAACAACCCTACGAGATCCAAATGGTGTTGAGTATGTACTGATCGTCCGAACGGAGTGCAATAATACTTCACGGATCAACGAAAACAGGCTTGTGCGAGTAAAATTGCCGTCGCTGCACGACTGCCTTTATGATACAGTATTTCAATATTCATTCTATAGCGCCGTGTGTGGTTTACAGGAATACAAGAATAATGTTTCCGACCTCTAGGGTTGTAAATCTGTTGATATTGAAAACGGGTTGTAAGTTCGGTTATCAGTAAATATCGCTAAACATGACAGCATTTTCCAAATATACACACAATGCGGAAACCATTAATCCCAATGATATGCATGCATTATTTCAAGCGCAATTACTAACCAACTCGCCTCTTTATGCGCATCCCTCCGAGCCGTTACAGCAGTACTTCACACAAACCAGCATTGAAAGCAAAATGACAAAAACTAATAGTATTATTCCTGCAAAACAAAAAGAAAAAAAGGCAAATGCTAAAGGAAAAGGGAAGGGAAGCGAAAAGGGAACAGGGGAGACAATGGGAATAGGAACGGGGAGAGATAAGGAAAAGGGAAAGGGGAAAAGAGACAATCAATGGAAACAGGAATAAGTTACAGGGAAAAACGAAAAATGGAAAAACAGTAAAACAGAAAAGGATAAAAGAAAAATGGAAAACAGAAAAAGGAAAAGAGAAAAAAGTAAAAACGAAAAAAGGATAAAGGAGAAAGGCTAAAAAAAAGGGGTGAACGGAAACAAAGGGAAACAAATTTTTTTTTACAACAATGTTCATCTATAGCAACTTCATTCTTACCGATATGTAATTTGTACAGAGTAATTTTTACTTTAGAAATTTTCTGCATTTACCACAACAGTTTGCCGTATCGATGTATGTACTTGTATGCGTCCAGTATAGTGTGTTCCAATTAGAGGTTTTACCAATCCGTACACACAAGAGCAAAGTGATACTCTCAGGATGACCGTATTCTGCGCTAAACGTAAGGGGACATTATCATAATGCAGCACTCAGTTCTTTTTCTCTGTATCGGAACTACATAAATATTCACGGAGTCTTCAGGAAAATGGCTCTGAGCACTATGGGACTTAACATTTATGGTCATCAGTCCCCCAGAACTTAGAACTACTTAAACGTAACTAACCTAAGGACATCACACAACACCCAGTCATCACGTCTTCAGGAAGATCGTGAGACTATCTTAAGCTATAGCGCCCATTAATAATACCTGTGACAAAGGTAGGGAACTAGCATTCTTATTTAAAACGATGTCTACATCATTTCCGAATTTCTTTCCAAGTTTTTAAGGGAACACTATGAAGCAATCAGTGCCCTTACCAGTTGGTCCAAAATCACTGAATGATATAAGCGTGTAACGTTCTTTTTTAACAGGATTTGGTAGTTTTGCTTGTTAATGAATATGGAATGTGTAATGTTAGTGTCATGCAAATTTGATGTGTGACGTGTTGTTGAGCAAATGACGTGATCTGCAAAACCAATACGCAGTGACCACAATGAAAGCAATCCCTCTGAAATTTACCCAGTCTCGTCAGCACCGAGTTCTATGGCCCTGTGCAATAAACTGTTAAAATTCCCTATGAAAATAAACAATAAAATAAATTTTCCTTAGCTCTGGAGTCGCAACGGATGTAATTTTGGTATTGTGCTCTCTCCATAGTAGGCATAAAAAATATTCAGTCTTGGCATAGCAAGTGCAATGCCGACCATAAAATAGCCACATACAAATAATAACTGTACATTGGTTGTTACAAGAACAACTTTGCAAATGCTCCTTGAAAATACTGGATACTGGCTCAGCGCTGCGCAGTGCTACCCGCATTGAAGCTGTTACAAACATTAATACTCTTCTGATTCTGGCACATTAATATTTTTCTGACTCTGATTGAAAAATGATTTCTTAAAAAAAATATTTATTGGGTTCAAATAAACACGACATGAAAGAGGATGAGGTACTGACAAGGGGATAACCTAAGACGAAATGCTTCAGTTTGAAACTTGTGTCCAAAATAAAGTTTCTCATTCACAAAATCTGATAGCAAACATTTTACATTAGCTTCAAGATCAGTAAACTTCTCAACTGTTCTACAATTCTCGCTTACTGTCGTAATTAAAAACACTTAGATTACTACATGACAAAAGGTCTGACATCGTTTGACAAAATGGTTTCCAAAATTTAACTTTTCTGTAATCGGGATTACAAAACACAAAAAATATTACAAATCGGATATAACTAATCAACCTATTCAGTAAATCTGACAGAAAATACCTGGTTACTACATTCAATGGTCAGTATTGTAAAAATTCGCGAAATCCAAATTGCGTTGCTGCATCCTTAAAACTAAATGTACAAAATTTCATTACCTGACAAATTTGTTCGAGTTGCTTTACCTTTGAGTTACAGTATACATCAATTACTTTTCTATAACTGCCATCCCAGCTAGGCACTAGCTTTAAGTCTTACATCCTACCCGTGACAGAGTGCAACGGCAACTGCACCATGTTTTACCTTCAATGGCAAAATATATCAACAAAAAGATGGTCTTGGGATGGGTGACAGTTTGGCTGCTACGTTAGCAGACATTTTTATGAACGATTTAGAATGTAAGTTCTTTGCTAAGTTTCCACAACTAAAACCGAGATTATATGTTATAAACGCTATGTCGAAGACATCTTGCTACTGTTAGAGGGTGACGAGAATGAGGTTACCGCATTTGCTCAAGCCATAGGCAGCATGCACTTTAGCTTGTACTACTTTTACTACAGAAGTAGAAGCAGCGAACTCAATTAACTATTTAGAACTTACTATTAAGAAAGTTGATAACGGACATAAATTTTTGATTTTCAGAAAGTCTAGATGTACAGATACTGTTGTCGGTGATAGTTGATGCTATCCGCCACGATATAAAAAGGCCTTTCTCACCTCTATGATCTACCGACTCTTTCGATTACCATTGGCGGACAGTGAAATGCGCCAAGAACTTAGTATCGTAAAGCAAATTGCAGTAGCCAACGGTTTTTCGGAAAATGATGTTATGCACCCGTACAATATGATAAAGAAACAGAAAATGAACAGAAGGCAGAAACACAATTAGCCAGAAAAAAGAAGTAATAAAGAAAAAGTGAAAACTATTCCAATGAAATTTTACGGAAAAATGTCTCAACAAACAGAAAAGTGCATCAGGAAATATAAGGTTAGATGTGGTTTTCAAGTTAACAACACTCTGAAACTCAGTGTAAAACATAAATTGAGTAATAATTCTGACAAAGTTGGTGGTTCTGGGGTCTACAAGATCGTTTGAAGCAGTTGTGACAAATTTTATATCGCTCAAGCTGGCGCTCTTCTAAAATAAGATTCAAGAAACATTTACAGACACGTAACATAACAACATTGGGAATGCATTTGGCAGAAACTGCCCACACTACAAGCAATATTGTCTGTTGTATTCGTATTCTGCGCAAGGCGGAACAAATTCGTGCTCTGGAAATCATACAGGAGTCGGAAACCCACAACATCAAAAACCATGAACCTAGCAGGATCCCCCAAACACCTATTTTGCTTTCTTTCATATCACATTACTATAATCACATAATGTCTCGCTTATTTATATCTAGCCTTGTTGATGATTTGTGTCGAGAACTGTATGCATTGGCCTGACTACCATACATTCGGCGCTCTAATCCTGTAACTGATTATATATAATCATGGATTGTATGGCGAGACTATACAATCTTATTTGTTGACTGTTAATACGTATTTTGCTTCAATATTTTCTGTGGGAGACGTATCACGAGGTACAAAAGGCCCTCTAGCCGATAAGTTCTTACGATCGCTACGCGCCTACGTAACATCCTGGCGGCCGAGCCATTAGAGGGCGTTGATCATTGATCTGCTTTTTGTTCCATACAGTTATTTTGTCATACAGACATTTTATCTTTCATAGGTAATTTGTAGGTTACTATAGGCAGTGTATTACGTATATTTTATTTTTGACCATAAATTCTCCATAAAAGTGTCAAAACCTATTATATTTCCTTTAAATAATTTTATATGTTACTGTATTCGTCTTTTATTTTATCACAATTGGTTTCTATAACAGTTATTAAAATTTAAAAGTCTGTTACATGTATTTTACCTACTACATTTTCATCATGTTATGGTTATTACGTAAATGAAGAATATATGTAAGCCCACAGTAGTGACATCTATGAAGCATATAGGCAAACATATTTCTGGTAGCTACGCACTTCATATGTTTTGTACGGTAACGCCAGTTGCAAAATGACTGTGTGGACGATGCAGCATATTTTACATCATATTTTAGTTCTACACAACGATGCTTTGCTGCGTGTATTTACATGTGTTGACGATGCCATTACGGCATTATCACAAAATGGTTCAAATGGCTCTGAGCATATGGGACTTAACTACTCAGATCATCAGTCGCCTAGAACTTAGAACTACTTAAACCTAACTAACCTAGGGACATATCCATGCCCGAGGCAGGATTCGAACCTGCGACCGTAGCGGTCTCGCGGCTCCAGACTGTAACGCCTAGAACCGCACGGCCACTCCGGCCGGCGGCCTTATCACATTAGGACATAGTGTAGAACAGGTACGCGTGACCTTCTTTCATCTATACATCCGCATTTTATATGAGAGTATATCGCAATGTGAAATACTGCATTGTTTTGAAAGATGGACTGCCCACTAGTTGTATATCTTTTACATTGTGGATCTGAAGATGGTTATTACTGACTGAAACCGTTCGTCGTCGAAGGACTTTATATTGTGATCAAAGACTGGAATAAAAAACAATTGCAAGTGTTCGTTACTGTTCGTTGTACTTGTTTGGAGCGGACGTCCCATGACACCCGTTCACATTAATCGTTGATCCGTTCACTCAGTTTTTTTTTTAATTACAGAGGGGAGCAAATGCTCTTATGGAACACGGTGAGCTACCGCGGCGGTACCCATTGAGCCACTGTGACCCCACACGACTCACGACCCCTCCTCACAGCTTTACTTCCGCACGTAGAAAAGCTGTAAGGAGGGGTCGTGAGTTGTGCTTGAGTAGCTCACTCCGTAGGGCACTTGTTCATGAAACACGGAGGTCCCGAGTTCGAGCCTCGATCCGACATATAGTTTTAATCTACCAGGAAGCTTCAGCATACGACGTTATTTCAATGATTACAAAATCGAGTCAAATTTATACCTATCAATGTGACGTCTCACTTCTTCTGGCCAGAATGTATGCACAGATTGGATTGAGAAGTGCAGTAATGCGAGTCGGCGGCCTAGAGGTTCTTCGTTGGAGGAGATGTTCAAAGCGCCGCTCGTGGCGTCCGCAGGAATCTTCGAGGCATTGTCTCCGGCAGTCGATAAGCTACGTTACTGCAGGAAGGGTTTCGTACATTCGTTGTATCCTCTCTTGAGTCAAGTTGCCCCGCAGCTGCTTTAACTGGCCCTTGATATTCTGTATACTGGCACTGGCATGGAGTTAATATCCAAGCTGGTCTCACACACGTTCTACCTCTGACAGTATCTGCTGGCCACGGCAGTACGTTAACAATTTATTGAGACACTCGTCTTGTTGAAAAATGGCACCACAAAATTGTCGCGAGAGAGACTGGTTGGCGCACCGTTTGTGTCATCAGAGTTCCGACAGTCACTAAGCGCAGTGACCCGAAGTCACGCCCAATGATTCCTTACTGCATGACACTAGGAATGACAGCTCTGTGGCTCTCCGAAATATTGGAAGCGTGTAACCTCTCGTCAGATCGCCGACATATTCGCTGACGATGACCGTCTGGGCTAAAGCAGAACCGTGATTCATCGATGAGCACAGTGCGACGCCATTTGTCAGCAGTCAATGCTTTCCGGTCACGGCACCTCTCGAAACGAAGCCGTTTGTGTTGTAATATTGATGGAAGCGTACGCGTGGGCCGATTATTAGTTCGATTGCCTTTAGTCTTCAGCCAGTTGCGCGCGATAACACAGGGCGACCACTATTTCGGATGGCACGTGCAGATGTGAAGGCGTTACGATGTGCTTGGTGCACACCAAGGCGACCGTCTCTTGGGATGGTCAGACGTGGCCGAGCGGCATCTTGACGATGAAATTGCCTGTTATCATGTAACACTGCGGTCCAAAATCCATCGACAGTCGTATCCGAAAGCTCAGCAAATCTGGATATTGCACCATTCGACAGCCGACCAAAGGGAGATCCACATTGACGCATGTTTCAAACTTTGCCAGGTGCTGTCCCAAACATGTACGCTGAACCTCCGTGTTCTTCATAGCGATCCGTGAACATCTGACGCTGTTCACGCCCCTTATGTTCCCTACCAGGCCTGATAAGAGAAAGAATTTTTTTATTTGCTGATTTCTTTGCTGTTTTTAGTGCGTTGTCTATATACAAGAACAGACCAAATTTTTACTCGTAACAGTTCTAAACAAGAAGAACACCACTACACCCTGGTGGCCGGTCTCAGGATTCAGAGCATTGCTGCTCTTATCATTTGCATACATCGCAATTGCTATGAATGAGTACGAAGATATATTGACATCCCACAATTTCGCCTGGGTGCTTCATCTTTAGTCAGGCAATGTATTTTTGCTTAGTCTGAAAATTACCTCCGCTATTTGTCAGGCCTTGGGTAAGTGATCGATGAATTTGCTACCACCATTATTCATTCGTTTCTGAATTACAATAAAGTTTAATGAAAGGTAACTAGTGCAGTCTTTTCCATGTGTTATTCTAATTCTTGACCGTTATTCTTTCTGAACTGTGGGACTTTTTTTATATAGAACCAATTTCAGGAGAGATAATATGTACTGCGACGTTAATGTATAACTACCCAGCTTCAAATGAAACTACATCGTTCCATTCTCAGGTGTCAAACATCTAAGGTGTATATATGCAAATTGAAGAGGCGAAGGAAAATTTGTACTAAGGCTGGTACTCGAACCAAGGTCTCCTGCTCACTAGGCAGATGGGTTAACCGCTACGCCTTCCTGGCACAGTGGCTTTGCACAACCCATACATACTACCCTAGCATGACTCCCTCCTACATCCAAATTCCCATTCAGATCTCAGCTTAAATGATATTCCACATAAACACGAACAGTATTGAAGTTTAGGGGGTATACCAAATGGGCTGAAATGTGAATGGGAATTTGGACTAAGGAGAGAGGCATGCTGCGGTAGTCCGTGCACTAGTGCAAAACCACTGTATCAGAGTGGCGTAGTGGTTACCGCATCTGTCTAGTGAGATTGAGACTCGGATTTATATTTATTTATGTTTATGAACCCGCAAAAAGTCAGTCCATAAGTTTAAGTAAACGCAATCAACAATATAACAACAATCAGCTTAATTCTTCAGAGAACCCCTAGGCAGAATAGAAACTCTTCAGTTTGGATTTCAAAGCGTGTGGGTTACTGCTAAGATTTTTGAATTAGAGTGGTAGCTTGTTGAAAATGTATGCAGCAGTATACTGCACACCTTTCTGCACGAGACTTAAGGAAGTCCGATCCTAATGCAGGTTTGATTTCTGCCGAGTATTAACCGAGTAAAAGCTGCTTATTCTTAGGAATAAGCTAATATTATTAACAAGAAATGACAGTAAGGAATATGTATATTGAGAGGCCTATGTTAAAATACCCAAATTCGTGAACGCGGGTCGACAAGAGGTAGGTGAACTTACACCACTTATTGCCAGAACCGCCCGTTTCTGAGCGAAAAATATCCTTTTAGAATGGGAGGAGTTACCACAAAATATAACACCATACGACATAACCGAATGAATATATGCAAAGTAGACTAGTTTTCGTGTCGAACGATCACTCACTTCAGATACCGTTCAAATAGTAAGAATTGCTTCATTTAGTCTTTGAACAAGATCCTGAACGTGGACTTTCCGCGATAGCTTACTATCTATCTGAACACCTGGAAATCTGAACTGTTCAATTTCACTAATCATATGCCCAATCTGTGAAATTAAAACGTCAGGTTTTGTTGAATTGTGTGTTAGAAACTGTAATAACTGAGTCTTACTGTGATTTAGCGTTAGTTTATTTTCTACAAGCCATGAACTTAGGTCACGAACTGTAGTACTTGACACCGAGCCAGTGTTGCACACAACATCCTTTACTACCAAGTTAGTGTCATCAGCAAACAGAAGTATTTTAGCTACCTGTAATATTAGAGGGCATATCATTTATACAAATAAATAACAGGAGAGGCCCCAGCACTGATCCCTGGGGCATCATCCCCCCCCCCCCCCCCACCCATCATTGATCGTATGCTATTCAGACCCCACATCACAGCCATTCTCAGCATTATGAATAATGACCTTTTGCTGTCTGTTGCTGAAATATGAGGTGAACCAATTGTGAGCTACTCCCCGTATTCCGTAATGGTCCAACTTCTGGAGCAATATTTTGTGATCAACACAATCAAATGCCTTAGTTAAATAAAAAATATTCGGAACCTTTTGTTTAACCCATCCTGTACCTCACAGAGAAAAGAGAATATATATCATTTTCAGTTGTTAAACGATTTCTAAAGCCGAACTGAACATTTGAGAGCAAATCGTGTGATATAAAATGATCAGTTATCCTTAGATACACAGCCTTTTCAATACCTTTAGCTAACACTGATGGCATAGAAATAGGTCTAAAATTGTCTACATTATCCCTTTCTCCATTTTTAGAAAGCGGCTTTACTACTGTGTACTTAAATCGTTCAGGGAACTGACCATTCCTAAAGGAAAAAGTATAAATATGGCTAAATACAGGGCTAACATGTACACCACAGTACTTTAGTATTCTGCTGGACAGTCCATCATAACCATGAGAGTCCTTAGCCTTCAGTGATTTCATCATTGACTCAATCTCCCTCTTGTCTGTAACACAGAGGAGTATTTCAGACATCAATCTCGGAAAGGCATTTGCCAAGAAAATTATGTGATTTCCTGTAGAAACTAAAGTTTTATTTAATTCACCAGCAATGCTCAAAAAATGATTGTTAAATACTGTACATATATCTTCTTAATCAGCAACAGAAACATTTTTACTACGAACTGACGATTCGACCTTTTGCTGCTGACCAAACACTACCTTCACAACTGACTATATGGTTTTAATTTTATCCTATGAATTAGCTGTTCTATTTGCATACTCTTTGCCCTCCTAATAACATTTTTAAGCACCTTACCATACTGTTTGTAATGGGCTACTGTAGCTTGATTGTGACTACGTCTAACATTTGGATGTAGTTCCCTCTTAGTTCTACATGATATCCTTATCCCACTAGTCAGTCACCCGGGCTGCCTATTACTGCTAGTAATCACGGCAATGGTACAAATTTTCATTCGTTCCTTCAGTCTGCATAAGTACATAACATCCAACATCTTAAAAGTGTTACAAGGAAGTAGCAGGACTTCGTGTATAGGCGGAAATTGAGTTGGCGGTACTAATTCTACTTTGCGGTTGGGTTTCTATGTCTTTCTATGTCTTTTGGGTTTACTGAAAACAATTAAGAAAGTGATTTTTGTACATTCACAATAAAGGGAACATGAATTTTTTCACCTCGCACAGAGTTTCACTTTCTGAGCACAGTCGACTGTGCTGGCAGCGGGGTACCAGTTTACAAACTCTGCCACGTGGCACACTTCGATAGGTCGCGCTGTACAAGCGAAAGAACTCATGTTGGCTATTGTTTTGAGGACAGTGTTATGTTGCGCAGAAGTCATTACGGCGGTATTCGACGGCAGGGCTCCTGGTGTGAATCGCGGGGCGCTGTGGCGCTGGGGAAAGCGACGCAGGTTTCGGCGGATGCCGCTGCTGACGTCGGCGTCGCCGCCACAATAGACCGCGACGCTGGGGACAGCGCCTTTGTGCCGCGTCTGCAGGACTGGAGCGGCCGCTGATTCCTGGAACGACAGGCAGCGCCGGCCGATTGCCTGCTGGAGAGCCAGCGCACCACTTCGCTGCCTGCCTTCTCTTTTCCGAGTTGCCGACAGGCAGTTAGCTGACAGCAGCAATGAACCGACAATTTATGAGCGTACGAGGCGGCTCAGTGAGCGTAGCTTCACGGGAAATACAACAGAAACACCGGCTCCATATTGACACTTTTGTTTAATCTCTGTCTGATTTCAAGCAGAGATAGGTGCCTTCAAACGGCGTTACGAATGTTTTTGGGTTCTACATCTGTACTGTACGTGGCACAGGGCACATAAAACGAATATTATCAGTTTGCTTTCCAGTCGCAGACGTCTCTGGGGCGAGAGAACGGTGTCTATGTGGTTCTGCAGGTGCCATACACATTTTTTTCCTCTCTCGTGGAGGTGGAGGAGGACATTAATGTTTAACGTCTGTCGACAATGTCATTAGAGACGGAGCACAAGCTAGGATTAGGGAGGTATGGAGGAGGAACCTGAAGCGATTCATGGAAAAACTAAATGAGGATGGCCGGACACAGGTTTAAACGGTCGTCATCCCCAATGCCAGACCAGTATGCTAACCACTACACCACCTCTCTCGGCTTTTTATCTCGTGATTTCTCCTCGAAATGTACGTTGGTGACAGGAAAGAGTCGCACAGCGTCCTGGAAGTAGAGGTTACCCAAGGGAGTTTCGCGAGAAGTACAAACGCTTTCCTCCAATGATTCCGTCTTCCTCGAGTATTTATGTTACACTTTCATATGAACTAGACCGACCTGTTATGAACCTAGGAACGCGTCTCTGAATTCGTGCTATGTCTTTCGTCATTCTTACTTGATAAGGACTCAAATCACTGGAACCACACAAACGTATTGTGTGCGATATCCCTAACAAATGCATTCCATTTTGCCAGAGCTCTCCCAATAAATGTAGTCTTCCACTCGCTTTACATGATACTGATCTGATGTGATATAAATTCTTGGTATTACCCAACAGTACGTATATAATCTAATGTGCTCAAGATATTCACCACCGATCTTGTAATTGTCAGGTTCCTTCTCTTTCTTTTAAGCGATATCTTACAACTTACTACATTTAAACAGAGCTGCTGTCCATTACACGAAGCATAAAGATTCTCAAGTCTTACAATCGTCCAATGAAGATACTTTCTTGTAGAGTACAGGACCGTCAGTGGACAAACGTATACATGGTTTAACAGGAGTGAGTGCAGATGTTATGATGGCTGAAGACAGCATCTTGAACAACATTACATTAGTATTTGCTTCATTTGCCGACTAATAATCATAGCTATTAGGAGTAGTATATTTTTAAGTTGGCTAGTACCTCCAAGAACATGCGGAAAATGCAAGCTTTTAATGCTTATGTTCCTTTGGGTAGCATGTCACGCGTTTAAATGTGCATGCTTGGACATAGAACGGTGAGTCTGTACTGATAGGGATAATCCACTTAGTGGTGCAGTTAAACCATTTGGAGCCGGCCGGCGTGGCCGAGCGGTTCTAGGAGCTTCACTCTGAAACCGCGCGACCGCTGCGGTCACAGGTTCGAATCCTGCTTCGGGCATGGATGTGTGTCATGTCCATAGGTTAGTTAGGTTTAAGTAGTTCTAAGTTCTAGGGGACTGATGACCTCAGATGTTAAGTCCCATAGTGCTCAGAGCCATTTGAACGATGTTGAAAAGCGTTTGGAAAACATCAGGTCGTTAAGTTTGTGACGTATTTGTGGAAAGACTGTTTGACACTGAGAAAAAAAGCCAACATATTGATGTATGTATGTATGTATTAAGATGACAAGTGTAATAATAACTGAAGTTATACCTGTTACATCCTGAACCTCCGCTGCATGTACGTGATAAACCATTTATGTATATAGAGAACATCAGAAGTCGTAATGCCCTTTCTTGGGTCGCACTAAGGGTACTTTCACTACTTCCGTGGAAAATTTCCACACTGGTGTGCAGACCTTATGGACGAAAATATATTTCGCATTATCAGTCACTGCTAAGTAACATAGCTCCTTTGAATATGAACCATACATAAAAAGAACCGTCTAAGTATAGTACAAAATGTAACTGACAGAAATACGCAATGAATCGAACAGATATGACACTTTTATTCAAAATTGATGACTACAGTGAAGTCAACATGATTTGTGATCAGTCTCTCTTGATCCATTTTGGGTGTGGGACAGCAGCTGATCAAATATTTAACACACAAATTCGCCAAACAGAATTGCGGATTGAGAAGTTATTTTATTTTAGGTACCAGTTTTGGCAATTCCATATGCCATCTTCAGACCCCATATTCACCTTTCAAAAATTATCAATACTGGCATTCTGGGGCCTCTGTTTCTGGATGTCTTGAATTCTAAAGCATTTATTTCGAAGACTTGATTACAACTGAGCACACCTCTATCCAGAAACAGATGGCCCCCGAATGTCAAGATCGATAAATATTTAGAGGTGCACAAGGCGCCTGAAGATGGCATATTGAATTGCCGGAACTGGTAGCGAAAATAAAATAAAATAACAACTCAATTTCCATGGCTGTTTGACGAATTTCTTTGTTAAGTAAATTATTTATTATGATCCTCTGGACCATTGAAGGCAATACACACTCTGCAGTGAGTTCCCATGCTGGCCACAATGTTGGTACAGGAGTTCTTATGGTAGGGCGTTTCATACCTCCACCAGGTGATTTGACAACTGCTGGACAGTCGATGGTGCGTGTGCACATGTTGCACATCTCTCCAACGCATCACTTAAGTGTTCAATGGGTCCTAAGTTGGGGGAATGACAGTTCAGTCCATTGAACGATTATCCACTCGTTCCAAGAGCCCCTTCACATGCCCTATGCGATGCGGATCCATAAAAGTAATGTCAGGGTCGAAGGCACATGCACATGCACATGAGGAAAGAGTTCAGTGTCGTAATAACATTGACTGGTGAGTGTGCGGTGTTTAAACATTTGGAGGGCAGTATGCCCTCATTTTGCAAGAGATGGGAACGTGTAATGCACAAGGAATGTTGTCGAACATGAACTTTTTGGTGTTCCAGGTGTTGCCATGTGGAGAGGCACTGGCATCAAAATATTTGAACGCTATACAGTCACAGTACTCCTATCCCATGTGCGTCTTTTTGGGGTAAATATGCCCAACGACCTCATCTTTTATGGATGGCAACATATGACAGCATTGAACAACGCATTTCGATCAGCCCTTGGAACGAGAAGGTATTCGGCCAATACATTGACCTGCGTGTTTTAAAGATGTAAATTCCATCGAACGCTTTGGAGGCATATTTCGGCACGTACAGGTGCACCAACGACCGTCCAGCAGTTGTCAACGAAGCTGGCGGAGGAATGGGACATCCTACCGCGAGAACTCATCACCAACCTGTGCCCACCGTGGTAGCCAGTAGCAAAGCATCCGTGGTTATCATACAACCTGTCAAGAACCATGTCCCACCTAATGTAGTGTCCAAGGTAGCATCATGAAACGCGATGGGTTCACTGAACGCGGTGGCTTCAGTGTAATTACCGTCTTTAAATAAAAGTTCCATTTCTACATGTCGCATTGCATCAGTTACCTTATGTACTATTCCTCAGCAGCTGTTTCTGTGTATGATTCAAATTTAATCGAGCTGTGTTACTTGGCAGGGGAACATCAAACAGAAGTTACTTTCGTGCTTGTTTCACACAGCACCGCATTTGAAAAGACACACTGCATCACAGTATCTAGGTCAGTAATCGACAATATGGTTCAGTGCAGAATGCCTTTTGGAATTCTAGGAAGACAAATCTGCCTTCTCGCCTTCTTATACTGTTTTCAGTATGTCGTGTATGAATTAAGCAAAGATGTTGGTGGTTTCTGCTGAACCCAAGCTGTCTTTTCCAGTAACTTGCCCTTTTGCTTCCAGGAACGTATGAATATTAAATGCATTTAATAACCGAACGTCACCCACTGGTATATACTGTAATCTCTCAAACGCTTTTGACTGTGTGAATAATGTAATTTTTCGAGATAAGCTTAAGTGTTGTGGTATGAGTGGGACAGTGCACAAATGTTTAATTCATATTTAAATGGAAGAATTCAGAAGGTTGAAATTAACAGTACAGATAGTCTGCAAAAATCAGCAGAGTCCTCTAACTAGGGAAGTATCAAGAATAGTGTCCCACAGGGTTCAGTCTTGGGTCCCTTATTGTTATTAATATATATTAATGAGTTACCCCTCTATATTCAAGAAGATGCAAAGCTAATTCTTTTTGCTGATGATACAAGGGTAGTAATCACACTCAACAAGCAAGAATCAGCTGAGGAAATTGTGAATAATGTCTTCTAGAAAATAATTTTTGGTTCTCTGCAAGTTTACTCTTACTAAATTTTGAGAAAATACAGTTTATACAGTTCTGTACAGTAAGTGGCATGACATCATTGATCAATATAAAGTATGAACAGAAGTCTATTGCCAAGGCAGAACATTCAAAATTCTCGAGAAATTGAATTGGAAGAAACACACTGATGATCTGCTGAAACAGTTAGGTTCAGCTACTTATGCTATTGGGGTTATTGCAAATTTCGGTGATAAACATATCAGCAAATTAGCCTCAAACTGCCTATTTCTATTCACTTCTTTCATATGGTCTCATATTTTGGGGCAATTCGTTATTAAGAGAGAAATTATTCATTGTGAAACATTCCTTTTGAAAAATTAATGAATTACTGTGCTGATAAACCTCTACGTTATTTGATTTTCAAACAGCTGAGCAAAACTGAACGTACTCAGACATTACTCTCTTTACTTATTCTGATCAACCCTAAACTGGCACACGATATTTTTAGCGCAACGAAGTCTGACTTTCAAAAATCCCTACAAAAGAATGGCCCTGACTAACAGTAACCTATACCTTTCATGAATCACTTACCTCACAAAAATCTTCGTTACTCGAACTACTGCAATACAGCGAGCGCCAATACTGCCAGCTGAATAAAATCTAACTACAGAAGCCACTAACTACTGATAGGAATAGTTAGCAAATGAAAGATTCTGATAGAGAACAAACAATGTATTTACCTTAATAATGTTCAAAAGTCATCATATATATATATATATATATATATATATATATATATATATATATATATATATATCAGTTCATGACATCCAGTTTTACAAATTTACTCTTTCTGATGGACACACGTCCAGATCGTTCGTTCTCAAAATTATGCCATCTCTCTTCTCACATCCACCACTGCTGGCGGCTTACCTGCAACTGCGCAACGCTACGCGCTGTTCACATCCAACTGCCAAACCCTACAATAGCGAATATTCCAACAACTTCAACCAGCCACAGACTGCACACAGCACAACCAGTGATTTTCATACACAGCGCTACGTGACGTTACCAACATTAAAACCTAAACAGCCTACGTACAATTTAACTAAGTGTGTAATCAGAATAATAGCTGGAGCCCATCCAAGATCACCTTGAAGACATTTATATAAGGAACTTGTGATAATCCCATTACCTTCGCAATACATATATTCAATTATGAAATTTGTCATTAATCGCCCATCCCAAATCAAGAAAACAGCGAAGTGCGTAGCTACAACACTAGAAGGAAGTATGATCTTCACTATTCTGCATTAAATCTCACATTAGCACAGAAAGGGGTGAATTATGCTGTCACAAAAATCTTTCATCATTTGCCAAGTAGCATTAAAACTTTGACAAGTAGCCAATCAACATTTAAAACCAAATTAAAAGAATATCTGAATGAGAACTCCTCCTACTCAAGAGATGATTTCATAGATACGAAGTAGTAAAGAAAAGAAAAATTAATTAATTAATTAATTTGTGTAAAGGAAACTTATCTATCAAATGTCGTATTCACGATCTGTGGAACAAGGATTAATGTATGTATGTAAGTACGTTACGTACGTTTGAACTCAGAATACGGTCCTCGATCCTGCTGCAAATGGACCTCAGACATTTTACCACTTACATAAGCAGGAGTGATCTGTTTTCCAGTTTCACGGGGCTACTCGCTTCGCATGACGTCCTTGATAAATAAGAGCTAGAAGAGGGGTAAATTTTGCCTCGTTAACTTGCATTCCGCACTGACCTGGTGCCTCATTCGCTTTAAGCAGCCCTAATTGTAACAAGCATTACAATATACACCAGAAGAAGATAATTTTTTAACTGCCGAAAGCTATGTCATGGGTGCTAATAAACCTGTGTTGCTGGTTGGCTAAATTTTCATCCTTTCCAAGACTAGTCCTAATTGTTCTTCAATACCGGATGTGCTGATATCGACATCTCTCATTTTTGTGTATGTGCGGCTGTCAAATTTATATATGGTAATATTCTCACACCTGAATATATTTTTAAATGCCGAATTCCGTATTCTCACTTTATGTCTTGTGCCTTCATTTACACCACCAGACGGATCCACGGGAGATTGAACAGACTTTACGGAACGACCAGAATTTACTAGAATTTTCTGATAGATCTTTGGCCAGTATATGATTGTGAAAATTGTTGAATGCTTCGCCGATGGCTCTTTTCAGAGACTCACGAAATGATATTAACTTTCCTCTGTGTCCCCGCAGTGTATTTTGTAGCGAGAGTGTATTAAAAAAATGGTTCAAATCGCTCTGAGCACTATGGGACTTAACATTGCAGGTCATCAAGCCCCTAGAACTTAGAACTACTTAAACCTAACTAACCTAAGGACATCACACACATCCATGCCCGAGGCAGGATTCGAACCTGCGACCGTAGCGGTCGCGCGGCTCCAGACTGAAGCGCCTAGAACCGCTCGGCCACCAACGGCCGGAGAGAGTGTACTATTCTCTAGTTTCGCAACAATCTCGGAATGGTGCTATTAAACCGGAACTGGTTTTTGCTGTCTTTTATTACGATACTTTTCTTTGGAAGCACTAGCAGCCGAGTTATCATTCGTTAACACGACTTTTCTACAGCTTATGTTAACGCCTTCCTGAGGCACTTGCTGTTTGGAGTTTCAAGGAGTCAACTAAATCAGCTGTGACCGAGCAATACTTAACCAGCGACAATGAAATGAGACATAATAGCAGCATAGTGGCACTGACTACGAATTACTGGGACCTTGAAGTAAAGGACAACCACTCTCGGCAGTGGACGAAGTACGTTTCGTCTGTTTGAACTTGGTTTAGCTGTGACTGTTCCTTCGCGTTTGCACTTCACGATCACACCACGGCACCCTGAGAAGGGTTGAAATGTTCCTGATGTATTTGTTATTCAACTGCACGTCCGAAGTCACTGAGCTCTGCTGACGGACCCATTGTGCTGTTTACTGATTCTCTACTGACAGCGCAGTACTCCTCGCCTTGTTTTATATCGGCGGGTCTGTCTCTCCTGATGTCTAGTGGTCAGATCAGCATTACGTTGGGGTGGTCGCTTTCTTTTGATCAGCAGTGTGTCAATAATTTCTCTTTCTGTACACAGATTCTTATTAAGGGTTTTAAGGGTATTATCTTAGGATATTTTCCTTATAACATATTTACGGCTATGCTTATTGCTTCGATTCGTCTTAAATTTCTGTGACATTGTTTTATTACTTCACGGCGCCGAGAATCAATCGCTGTGATGGCGAAAACCTTGGATCATCACCGTCTTGTTGGAATCTAGACAGGAAGCACTGGGGCAAGCCACCATGAAAGTTGTTGAATGCCCCGTAAACAAAAATGACAACAGACTGCAAACATAAAAGTTTTGATATCATCAATGTTGACGAGAAAATGTGAATGATCACATCACAAATTTGCTCAACATAAAAGTACAGAATTAATCTTTGAGTGTTTACGCTTAATGAAACCAGATTAAAAATGTGTGCGGTACTGGCAACCGAACCGGCTCTCTAGCCTTCTATATACCTACTCGATACTCAGTTCTAACGTGACAGGCAGTTGTTTTACAAAGTACACTGCTCCTCAGAGGGAAAGATTCATCATGAAACAACACATAGTATAGACTCTGATTGGAGGAAGATAGGGGCGTATCGACATTAAAATAAATTTGTCGGAATAACTCGGTGGCTAGCTGCGCAACGTTCACGGATTTTCCATGTCACACTTTTGATCTGTTAGTAAGTTCCGTACGGTTAGTATGTCTTTCATGCATTTGGAGCGCGCACGATACCTTTAGTCTTACAACACCGTCAGTTTCTCAGTCCCCTGTCACAGTTGTATCATTCTGCCTTGTATCAAACAAATGTTATCTTCTGGTTCTCGTCGCGTCTCATTTTACCTGGGAAGCATTTACCTGCACCACTCACAAACATTGCTTTTTCTATCCAATCATATAGTGTTTACATGTACACCTTTAACAAGAAATCCGTCTCAGAAACGATTCCAACAACGTTCATCGTAATTAGTATTTCACTAAATTGTAGTATTATAACTATGGAGAAAATTTTAATTTTGTTATTTTTGTCACCGCTGAGGCAGAGCCCACTTGCGAACCATATTTCTCAAATATGTTAGAAGCAGTTCAAATGGCTCTCAGTACTATGGGACTTGACATCTGAGGTCATCAGTCCCCTAGTTTCAGAAACAAATCTAACCAGCCTAAGGACATCACACACATCCATGACCGAGGCAGTATTCGAACCTGCGACCGTAGCAGCAGCGCGGTTCCGGATTGAAGCGCCTAGAACCGTTCGGAGACAACGGTCGGCTGTTGGAAGCAGTTACCAGACTGTAATTGCGCTTGATATTTCAGTTCAAATACTGCGTACATTAATGCTATCAACAATTATGACTACATAAATGCAATCAAATTTGTAACGCATAACAAATGCAAATGGAGGCGTATACGGTCTTACGGTCAGTACTTCTGATTGAATGGAGCGATGGTCAGGTCAGAATCTCCGTTAATTTTGTACAATTATTCTGACTTTTTGGGCCGCCATGATAAATAATTCATACCTTTTTTCTACTGGCGAAGAATCATGCACTTTGTAAGCTCAAATAATTAAACATCTGACTGAATGTGGAAGCAAGAAGTTCGTTCAATAAAGCACACTGCCTTAGTCGTTCAAACAGTTCTTCAGCACAATCACTGCGAAAGCAGATGACGTGAAATGTAAAAGGCGTTGCATGTATGTTCAGCCGTTTCTTTTTCACTTTGTCGACGCAAAACACGCCAAGTAGTCGTACTTGGGGAGAATAATTTACACCTGGAGTTTATACATGAAAGTACTGAAAAATTGTAAAATGAGAATGTTGTTATCTATTATACGGGCGAGTAATGAGTAGAGAGAAACAAGGTGATTATAAGAATATTTGAACGCTGCTTTCCACAAATATGCCAGTCTGAAAGCTTTTGAAGCATCGCTTGTAAACCAACATCATACGTCCGCTTTCACCATCCCACCTCGGATACCCGCTGTACCTTCCACTACAATCACCTATAATTGCGATCAGCACAAAGCATGCATGTAAATTCTCAAAAACCAATGTAATGTCACTTCAACAAGACAGTCTTATAGCAGAAGTTAAAGAAAAACGACTGCAAGAAGTTCTATGAGAAGCTTTGCATTTTAATTTGTAGCCCGTGCATCCAGTGCAATTTGTGGCCTTTGTTAGGCCACCAGGCCAGTGTACTCAGATCACGGTTCTGGTTGTGCATCTTGTCAAGAAACGAGCTTTAGATTACGTTGTGGCAGGCTGCACCCGTGCCTAGACAAATATGCATGAGATAACAACAACCTGAAGTTTCCGCAAAACGGAGCTCATGAAACTGCAATTTCGCTTAAGAAGCGGACGAGAGCGACATGTCCTACTTTGTGCTTAATTTTCGACCAGTGAGTCCCTTACGGGAATAAATACTGACAATAGTTAATCAAGTTTGTTTTACAGATATGTATCCTTATTTCACTGTTAATTATGATGAGACTAAAATGTTGTGCTGTAAAAGATGACAAGATAGTGTACTTTCCAACGGATCTTTCATTCTAACAATTCCCACATATTTCAGACAAACACGGCGGAAACAATCTGTGATCGTAACAGAAGGCTCGCCAACAGTTTTATATATCTCTGGCTGGCGCAACCCACACAAAAGGCGTAGAGACTGTTACCATGAGTCGAGCATTCGTCTTCGCAGTCAAAATAGTGCCGTCGAATGTATAAATATCAGGTCATGCACAATTTTATTCTTCATATGCATATCTGAAAGACGTATTGAACCCAGTCGCCCCATAATACGGCAAGCACGTTTTAGGCAAACACATTTCAAAGTATCAAAAGAATTGCTTCCCTCGAAAATCAAAGTGGAATGAATCCCTAACGAAAGCATTGTAGTTTTACGCCGTTGAAAAAGGGAGGGAAGGAGATAGCAGTGATTCTACATGAAATAGTACCCTGCACTGGCAGACACTTTGATTTGTCAGTGCGTCCGCACATTATCACTGTGATAACAGTAGTCCCCACTGTAAAGTGTGTGAATTCACTAGTTGCTTTAATTTTAATGCTTCATATTTTTCGTCAACATTCAGTGCAGGTTTTCTTGTTTGAAACTATGTCGTCTCGTTCGCACTCGATGCCTTGTTTCTACTGACATCTTTTAGTACCAAACACCACAGAAACATTTTTTCTCAGATTATAGTAGTTGGTGTTTGTAGATCGGTTATGTGCGACAAAAGTTGTAGAAATGTTCGCAGTAAATAAATGTAACGTATTGCGCGCACATAGAAAAAGAAATCCACTATTGTACAGTTACACTACTGATGACAAACAGCTGGAGACAGAGTCTGCCGTAAAATATCTAGGGGTAACTATCCAGTGCGACCACCTGTTTTATGTGGAATGACTACATAAAAGCAGACACCAGACTCAGATTCCTCGGAATAATTGAAGGAAATCTAACTTATCCACGAATGGACTGGCTTATACATCCACATCTACATCCATACTCCGCAAGCCACCTGACGGTGTGGGGTGGAGGGTACCTTGAGTACCTCTATCGGTTCTCCGTTCTATTCCAGTCTCATACTGTTGGTGGAAAGAAAGATTGTCGGTATGCCTCTGTGTGGGCTCTAATCTCTCTGAATTCATCCTCATGGTCTCTTCGCGAGATATACGTAGGAGGGAGCAATATACTGCTTGACTCCTCGGTGAACGTATATTCTCGAAACTTCAACAAAAGCCCGTACCGGGCTACTGAGCGTCTCTCTTGCCCAGTCTTCCACTGGAGTTTATCTATCATCTCCGTAGCGCTTTCGCGATTACTAAATGATCCTGTAACGAAGCGCGCTGCTCTCCCTTTGATCTTCTCTATCTCTTCTATTAACCCTATCTGGTACAGATCCCACACCGCTGAGCAGTATTCAAGCAGTGGGCGAACAAGTGTACTGAACCTACTTCCTTTGTTTTCGGACTGCATTTTCTTAGGATTCTTCTAATGAATCTCAGTCTGGCATCTGCTTTACCGACAATTAATTTTAAATGGTCATTTCTTTTTAAATCACTCCTAATGCCAACTCCCAGATAATTCATGGAATTAACTACTTCCAGTTGCTGACCTGCAATATTGTAGCTAAATGATGAAAGTTCTTTCTTTCTGTGTATTCGCAGCACATTATACTTGTCTACATCGTGATTCAATTGCCATTCCCTGCACCATGCGTCAGTTCGTTGCAGATCCTCCTGCATTTCAGTACAATTTTCCATTGTTACAACCTCTCTATATACTACAGCATCATCCGCAAAAAGCCTCAGTGAACTTCCGATGTCATCCACAAGATCGTCTACATATATTGTGAATAGCAACGGTCCTACGAACTCCCCTGCGGCACATCTGAAATCGCTCTTAATTCGGAAGACTTCTCTCCATTGAGAATGACATGCTGCGTTCTGTTATCTAGGATCTCTTCAATCCAATCACACAATTGGTCTGATGGTCCATATGCTCTTACTTTGTTCATTAAGCGACTGTGGGGAACTGTATTAAACGCCTTGCGGAAGTCAAGAAACACGACATCTACCTGGGAACTCGTGTCTCTGGCCCTCTGAGTCTCGCGGACGAATAGCGAGAGCTGCGTTCACACGATCGTCTTTTTCGAAACCCATGTTGATTCCTACAGAGTAGATTTCTAGTCTCCAGAGAGGACATTATACTCGAACATAATACGTGTTCAAAAATTCTACAACTGATCGACGTTAGAGATACAGGTCTATAGTTCTGCACATCTGTTCGACGTCTCTTCTTGAAAACGGGGATGACCTGTGCCCTTTTCCAATATTTTGGAACGCTACGCTCTTCTAGAGACCTACGGTACACCGCTGCAAGAAAGGGGGGGGGGGCGCAAGTTCCTTCGCGTATTCTGTGTAAAATCGACCGGGTTCGATTCCCGGCGGGGTCAGGGATTTTCTCTGCCTCGTGATGGCTGGGTGTTGTGTGCTGTCCTTAGGTTAGTTAGGTTTAAGTAGATCTAAGTTCTAGGGGACTGATGACCATAGCCGTTAAGTCCCATAGTGCTCAGAGCCATTTGAACCATATTTTTTTTTTTTTTTTTTGTAAAATCGAAACTGGTATCCCGTCAGGTCCAACGGCCATTCCTCTTTTGAACGATTTTGATTGTTTTTCTATCCCTCTGTCATCTATTTCGATATCTACCACATTGTCATCTGTGTGACAATCTAGAGAAGGAACTACAGAGCAGTCTTCCCCTGTGAAACAGCTTTGGAAAAAGACGTTTAGTATTTCGGCCTTTAGTCTGTCATCCTCTGTTTCAGTACCATTTTGGTCACAGTGTGTCTGGACATTTTGTTTCGACCCACCTACCGCTATGACATAAGACCAAAATTTCTTACGTTTTTCTGCCAAGTCAGTTCATAGAACGTTAGTTTCAAATTCGTTGAACGCCTGTCGCATAGCCCTCCTCACATTACATTTCGCTTCGTGTAATTTTTGTTTGTCTGCAAGGATTTGGCTATGTTTATGTTTGCTGTGAAGTTCCCTTTGCTTCCGTAGCAGTCTTCTAATTCGGTTGTTGTACCACGGTGGCTCTTTTCCATCTCTTACGATCATGCTTGACACATACTCATCTAACGCATATTGTACGATGGTTTTGAACTATGTCCACTGATCCTCAACACTATCTGTACTTGAGATAAAACTTTTGTGTTGAGCCGTCAAGTTCTCTGAAATCTGCTTTTTGTCACTTTTTCTAAACAGGAAACTCTTTCTACCTTTTTTAATATTTCTATTTACGGCTGAAATCACCGATGCTGTAACCGCTTTACGATCGCTGATTCCCTGTACTGCGTTAACTGTTTGAAATAGTTATAAGGCTCTTGTTCGCCCGATTCTTGCGTATTGTTCATCTATCTGCGATCTCTATCAGCTAGGACTGATAGAGAAGACGGAGAAGATCCAACGAAGAGCGGCGCGTTTTGTCACGGAATGGTTTAGCTGGCGAGAGAGCGTTACGGAGATGCTAAACAAACTCCACTGGCAGACGTTACAAGAGAGGCGTTGTGGATCACGGAGAGATTTACTATTGAAATTTCAGGACAGCACTTTTCAGCAGAAGTGGAACAACATATTACTTCCCCCCTCCCATACAACCCGTATAAAGACCACAAGGAGAAAATCCGATAAGTTAGAGCCAATAAGGAGGCTTACCGACAATCATTCTTCCCACGCGCTATTGGCGAGAGGAAGAGGATTGGTGGGATCAGATAGTGGTTTCGAAAGTACCCTCCGCCACACACCATTAAGTGACTTGCGGAATAGGATGTAGATGTAGTTGGTATTATTCGCAGTTTCTGGAAAATTTCTTCTGAGTAGCACACTTACGCTACTCGTCAATGGAATTGCTTATACTTTTTGGTCAGGACTACTGAAAGTCCACTCTGATCGCCCTCTTCTTGTTCCTGCCATGATTTTGCACGCGACGGAGTCAGTTAGGTTAACATTTTTCTTGTACGCGTCCCGTCAGCAATGTCTTTAACTTTTCTCCTCATCGACAGTAGATTTAATTCCATGAATAACTGGGGTGACAGGAATGGAAAGGAAACGCGATGGTAAAGGGACAGGAAGGAAATAATGACTTCCAACCGCGCAGGGTATTGTGGCAATGTAACTGCGAGAGATGAAAATTTATGCCGGACCACGACTCGAACCCTGATGCTGGATCTGTCTAGAACGGGCATGTCCGTTAAAACAGACATCCTCTCGTAACTATAATTCTAGGGTTGCAACGCATGTCTGATGAAAGAGTTCCAGTGCGAATGCACAACCAATTACCGAACTCGCACAGGAATCAGAAATCTATGAGTTGGAGATAAACGGGCGGGAGTCGTAGCGATGAGGCGAGTTGGAAGTTGGGAATCTAAGTCTGACGGAAAGTGTGTACGGATGGCCGAGGCGGTTCACGCAATCTTTCTAGAGAAGCGGAGGATCCGGCTTCGAGTCCTGGTCCGACACAAATTTTCAACTCACGTCTTTGCACGTTCTGTGCGGATGGAACTCATTTTATCCTTTGTACGTCTTCCCCATCCCATTTCCTTTCCATTTCTTTCAACCTAATTATTAATGTACACTGAGGAGCCAAAGAAACTAGTACACTTACCTAATATCGTGTAGGGCCCCCTCGAACACGTAGAAGTGGGGCAACATAACGTGGCATGGACTCGACTAATGTCTTAAGTAGTGCTGGAGGGAATCGACAACATTAGTACTGCAGGTCTGTCCACAAATCCGTAAGAGTACGAGGGGGTGGAGACCTCTTCTGAACAGCACGTTGCAAGGCATGCCAGATATGCTCGATAATGTTCATGTGTGGGGGAAAGCGGAAGTGTTAAAACTCAGAAAAGAGTTCCTGGAGCCACTCTGTAGAGGTTCTGGACATGAGGGGTGTAGCATTATCCTGGTGCAATTGCCCAAGCTCGTCGGAATGCACGATGGACATGAATCGATGCAGATGATCAGGCAGGATTCTTACGTACGTGTCATCTGTCAGAGTCGTATCTAGACGTATCACTCCAACTCTACACGCCCCACACCATTACAGAGCCTCCACCAGCTTGTGCAGTCCCCTGCCGACATGTCCAATGTCCAATGTCGGTGTTGACGGACACAGGCAAGGCGTAAAGCTTTGTGTCGTCAGCAAGGGTACACGAGTGGGCCCTCGGCTCTGAAAGCCCATATCGATGATGTTTCGTTGAATGGTTCCCACTCTGACACTTGTTGATGGCCCAGGACTGAAATCTGCAGCAATTCGCGGAAGGGTTGCACTTCTGTCACGTTGAACGATTCTCTTCAGTTGTCGTTGGTCCCGTTCTTTGAGAATCTTTTTCCGGCCGTAGCGATGTCGGAATTTTGATGTTTTACTGTATTCCTGAAATTCACGGTACACTCGTGAAATGGTCGTACGGGAAAATTCCCATCATTGCTACCTCGGAGATGCTGTGGCCCATCGATCGTGCGCCGACTATAACACCACGTTCAAACTCACTTAAATATCGATAAACTGCCGTTGTAGCAGCAGTAACCGATCTAAAAACTGTGCCAGACACTTGTTTTATACAGGCGTTGCCGACCGGAGCGCCGTATTCTATTTACATATCTCTGTATTTGAATACGCATGCATTTACCAGTTTCTTTGGCATTTCAATGTACATGTCAAAGTTGTTCATAGTATTGCTACTATATCAAAAATTAAATTACATTAACATCGATCGTTCCCCATGGCCTGTGAAGACATTTGTTGCAACCAATGTCCGTGCTTGCACTGCGATGTAGCAATGCGCTCTATTCTGAATCGCAGAGCGGCTGTAACTATTTACGCAACCAAGTTAGTTCCAGCTACGGCAGAGGCTTATAGTTCGCTTTGTCGAGTAATAATTGTTGAAGGAACCTGTATGGTATTTGCAACGTGCATCTTGTTTATTTACACATAGCTACGAATACGGTGTATCATAGAAGCTAAAGAGTAATTTCATTGGAATAGTAATCGCTATTTCTAAAAGCAATTTTTGGGTCTGTGTCGTTCTCCATGCGTCTCTTGCTTCTTCTGCTATACCGTCTAATTTTAGTGGAAAGCTTCCCGACAGTGTCTGATACATTTTTCTTGATGTTAAATTTTTATTGTACAGTTTTCATCCAAATTTTATAATACGGAACTGATGCTCTAGAATTTAGATTATCCTGAAGGCACTGAAAGGATTTGAGGTGGCTCGTCCAACAAATCCACCTCCTCTTTTCTGAACGATGATACAAGGGTATTATGTGACACACACTAATGAGGCAGAGGTCCAGTTGAAATCTTCACAATTGAAGAAGCATTAAATTTTCGTAAATCGTTTCATACGCAGCTGTGTACGATTTGCCATAGAGCAAGGTAACGGAGCACGGAAAAGAAGAGGTTGTAACAAGCTCCCTTTGACTGTCACTGGTGTCACAATACATTTAGCGCTGTATATCGTTCACTAGACGTTCCGCAAGGTGAAAACAATTCTGTCTGAGTGAAATTTCATGTATTGGACATCGTAAAATACTCTGCGCACCTCCACAGACTAAACGACGCCATTGTTTGACAATTTTGGGCGAGGTAAGGCATTATTCCCTTTCTTTATTTTAAGTTGTTGCTTCAGATCTTCTCAGGCAGCCTATAATATACGACGATCGAAAACTGTGTTCAGGGTCATAGGAGCAGCAGCACAAAAGTGAAGAAAATGTGGTTCAAGGAAGTGTCTCTCACCGACGCAACAGATGTCCTCTGCATTTCCGTTGTCTGGCATATTGACGCTTGGGTTTGACTCTTCCATGATGTTATATTAAATGATATCGGTAATAGTAGATACGTAGTATACGAGGCACTACGGTATGCGAGGCACTACGTACACATCTGTAAACTGTCTCTGCAAGTCACTTTACAGAGTGCATTTCGATTTCCATTACATTTGTCCTTTACTGTTCCATTTTAATTGGTAAATGGGATGATCGATTGTCGGAAGTTTCAATTAGAGGTCGAAGGGCTCTTGTTCTCCAGTCATGTCTCTTTAAGTGCGATGTGTGTGGGAGCAAGAAATATGTTTCTTGTGCTTTCTTAGAGTGTGCGCTCTCCGAATATAACAATAAATCTGTCGCTTATGTACAGCGCCTCACTTGTAACAAATGCAGCTTGAGTTTAATGAGTACCTCCGTGGTGCTCTAGCGCATAATAAAGGAACACAAGACGAAACACGTTGTTCCTCCTTGGATTTTCTCCAGTACGGAAACGGTGCTAGACTGACTGGTAATATGAAGAGTCGTTCGAGCGACACAGTGTTGTCTTTCTCCACCCATCCCTGCGTCATCAACAGTCACCACATAGTTCTGTCGGAAGTATAACAACCAACAGAAGCCAATGAAATTTAAACTTAAGCCAGCAAATTGACCATACCTTGCTTGTGACACAGTTTTACTTGTTTTCACACGCAAGGGTTGACAACTATGAAGGTGTCTTCTCAGTCGGTCCGACTACACTTCAAGAGAAAAGAGATTGCCTCCCGTCTCTTCCACATCTCTTGGGGGTTCCTCCCTCCTTCACCCCCTCCCCCCCTCTCTCTCTATCTCTCTGTCTCTTTCACTCACTCTTTTTTTTTCTCGCTGCATAAACCTCTTTCGATCATGAATTCCTGTGCAGTGGTCGTGATTGTGTGGATTGCCGTTCTTCGTTATCCGAACTGATGATCACATTTGACACAATAAATTAGTAGTTTCGACTTCGATGATTCCGTCTGCACTTCTCACTGTTAACACTGAAACACCACAAAACAAACATCAAACTGGTACGAAGTGTACTACGTGCTTGGTGTAAGTATATGATCAGCATTTCAGCCAAACGAATTTCTGCAATCTGTACATAAGCAAAGATTAAGCAACAAATTTCTCATTCAGAAAACGTGTTGGAATGCTGTGAGACGGTACTCTGGCGCATCATATAGCAAGGACAAATATCTGCCAGTGTGATGTGACTGAAAGTAGGGTAATCGCATCTCCACTGCAAGCTAGCCTTCCCTGTACATGGGGCAGCCTACTCTCCAGGCGGAGCGAAACCGATAGCAATTCAAGTGACGTACAACAGAGGTGGCCAGATGCATAACAGCAACAATGTTGCACGTCAGCAGCCATTTGGAACAAGTAATGCACAGTTTTATATCACTGCCGAAACCAGGATAAAAGCTGTGTTCTGCAGATTGTCAGTTTCAGTTTCTTTGTGCTGAGTAGTTCCATCACAGTTCACCTACTGAGGAGCATCGACCTGTTCACCAAAGAAATCAACACACTCTCCGACGATGAGTCCGATATTAAATCTGCAACCCAGTGATAAGTTGCTGCCGTGAACCAGTGTGCATACCATTAATAAGATAGTCGTATACACCCATTTCATGAATGGAACATTGGCACAGGCTGGGGCTTTTACTACAGCGATGACCTGAAGCTTTACTGTTTGTATTACTGAATATATCAGTGTTTTGGACATAGACATTTATAACTAGTTTGTTGGAAGTAACACATATGTGGGTGGACAGATGTATCAATGGTACTTCGTAGTGTGTTGTCAAGGTAGAGAAGTCACAATAGCCACAGCGACTGGCGGTGAAGTGAAGTTGCAGCACATCGTGTATTGGAATTCTGCAGCTACAGCACTGCGGCCTGTCGAGACTGTCATTTATCGTTCCACGACATTGATGCTCTCATGGAATCCATGGGTCCAAAATGTCCATATAAACATATGTAAGGATCTCAGTAGCTCACGTGGATAGTGCCCAAGTGGAGAGATATTTCAGTCACATCACGGATCTTTAGTAGTACAGTGGTCTTGCTTGAAGGAAAAAAAGTTACACAGGGACAGTGTGAAGACGTATGGCGCACAATCACTGAGGCGACAAAAGTCGTGAGATTCCTCCTAATATCACGTAGGACCTCCTTTTTCTCGGCGTAGTGCAGCATATCGACGTGGGATGGACTCAACAAATCGTTGGAAGTCCCCTGCAGACATACTGGGCCACGCTATCCCAATCGGCATTCATACTTTCGAAAGTGTTGCCAGTGCAGGATTTTGTGCCTGAAGTGACCTATCAATTCTGTCCCATAAATGTTCGATGTGATTCATGTTGGGCGATGGGGGAGATCAACACATTTGCTCGACTCGTCCAGAATTTTCTTCAAACGAATCACTAGCAGTTGTGGCCCAGTGACAATTCCATCACTGCCTGGGAACATGAAGTCTGTGAATGGCTCCAAATGCTTTCCAAGGAGACGAACATAACAATTTTCAGTCATTGATCCGTTCAGTTGGAACAAAGGACTCAGTAAATTCAATGCAAATGTTGCCCACACTACTGTGGAGCCACCACCAGCTTGCAAAGTGCCTTGTTGACAGCTTGGAACAATGGCTTCGTGTGGTCGGCGCCACAACTCTAACGCTACCATCAGCTCTTATCAACTGAAGTCAGGACACGTCTGACCAGGGTACGATTCTCCAGTCGTCTAGGAACCAACAGCTATAGTCTCTAGGAGAGGCGCTGCAGACGATGTCGTGCCGTTGACAAAGGCACTCGCTTCGGTCGTCTGCTGCCATAAACCCATAATGACAAATTTCGCCACACTGTCCTAATGGATACGCTCGTCGTACGTCCCAACCGATTTCCACGGTTACTTCGCGTCGTGTTACTTGTCTCTTAGCATTGACAACTCAACGAAAATGCATCGGATCTCCGACGTTAAGAGAGGGCCGTAGGTCACTACGTTGTCCTTGGTGAGAGATAATGTCTGAAATTCGGTATGTGCGGCACACCCTTGACGCAGTGGGTCTCAGAATATTACATTTGCTAAAGATTTTAGAAACGGAATGTCCCATGCGTATAGCTCCAACTACCACTCCGCGTTCAAAGTCTGTTTATTTCAGTCGTACGTCCATAATCATCTGGGAAACCTTTTCACATGGATCACGTGTGCACAAACGACAGTTCCACCAACGCGCTGCCGTTTTACACCCTGTGTGCCCGATACTACGGCCACCTGTATGTTTGCATATCAGTCTCCCTATGATATTTTTCATCTCAGTGTAGAGCGTCACCTGGCGACCACTGTTGCGGAATCCGTTGATGGGGCAGCGCAGAAAGGCGGCGGTAGTGAGCTCAGGCAGAACACTGCTCATTGAAATCTCGTCTCACTGAAATCCCCAGAATCACGTTTACTGAGCCACAATATCGCTTAATTTTAAATGATTATAAATGATTGATTGCATAAGTCATGAAACGACAACCGCGCCGTTATTCTTATTATATGAAATAGTTTTGAAAAATAGAAATAATGAATCTTTTCTGATTTTGCACAGGGTGTTATCACCAACAACAGCATACATATCCCAACGTGAAGATATCCGTCCTACTCACGATGGATTGAAATCCTTTTTAACTACTACACGATAATACATTTAAACAATTCTTAATTATTTTTTCTGAGGGGCTAGATGTTCCAGGATGCAATGGCAGCGTAAGCATTTATTGATATTGCTATTAATAAGAACTATACCTCTGGCATAATATGAACTGAAAAATACTGCAGGACGCCGTTTTCAGATTATTAAAATTATTCTTTTTATACTTTCAGTATTATATGACTGTTGGAAGAACTTATATAATTTTTGTCATTAATGGCGTCGCTACAACAATGAGCCTACGCAGAAATGGCCAGGGCAACATTTAATTATTACGTACTGAATCATATACAGAATAGGTACTAGCTGCTCACAAAAATACGCACTACAATCATTAATCTCATATGTATTCAACGAAATTATATTCCTACTGCAAATAATTATATCAGTTACAGACCGTGAAAATTTAACGTCCGTCAGTGAGGATCGCAAAATCGACAAGATAATGAAACAAAAACCACTCATCATCCTTTTTCAAAAAAACACAGATAATAATATTTGTAATTCTGATAGCACAGATAACTCTCCTCCATTGTTTATTTCTACTGTTTCTTACCGGAGGCAATGCTGTACCACCTATCCCCGTCCCCTTTGCGGCGGGAGGGGGGGGTTGGGCATCAAAACAAAATACCAAAAACGTACTAGGGAGAAATGCCGTGGTGGGATGGACTAATTTATGTAAAGGCTGCATTTTAGTTACACATTTATTTTCAAATACACAAATGGCAGAAACCTGAAGGTAGTGTTACCAACACGTTGCGATTACTTAACTGGTAAACAACACTCACATTTAACCTCTGCACGATTAAAGTCAACTGCCAATCAACAAACAGTTACTAAAGCACAAGTTATTTTAAACGGAATATCAGGTAACATATAGTACTTTTGACACACTAATCAACTACTGTGGAAAACGTCTTATTATATGTAATAACAATATCTCATTACAATTAGTAAAATCACCGTCGTCTCCACTGTAACCTCCTCGTAAACAAATATCAACAAATTCCGACCACTGCTGTATGCGGTGTACTGTTGATCAAACCTTCATTATCATTCAGTTTCCTTATTCTAATTCGCTCAGTAATCCATATGTGCCAAAGGCAAGGCAGATTAACTTTTAGATGAGAGTATACTTTCGTAATACAAATCTGTTGTTACTATTACGTTTCACAGGAGGCAGCTTGTAGTTTACACAGCTGATGTCATGCATTAGCATTTGGACCACAAAGAAGATATCATCTAAATTGCACTTAACATGATAGCTTATAGCCTAAAATAGAAAAAGCATTTTTGCTTAAAACTACCGGGAGAGGTTTATTTTTTATTGTTAAACAGTTCGTTAAATAACTAGTGTGCCGTTAATGCCACAGCTCAAGGGAAATTCTTTCGGTAAACCGCAGAGTACTTAATAACTGTCCATTCAGAAGATTCAGCCTTGCACAAATTATTGCTGTGATTTAAGATAGTGACAACTATTTTTTTACAGCTGGTAAAAAATAGGAACGTGTTTCAAAGTTTTACTGACCTGCAAAGTAGTTACCAGCATTGTGGATAACCCATTGCCAGCAATGTGGAAGTCTTAGCAGTGCCATTTGTGTTGACAGTCCGAGCGGCGCCGTCTATTGCCCGACGAATTTGTAGCAGTCCTGAAGCGAATGCCGTGAAGTGTTTCCTCAGTTTAGAAATCGAGTTGAACTTACGAGGGCTTAAGTCAGGGAAGTGCAGTAGGTGTTATAGTACTTAGCAGTCCCATCAGTCAAACAAGTCAGTAACAGCTTGCACTGTACGTGCTTCAGCATTGTCCTGCAAAATGATGGTCAGGTCCTGCAAAATGTGTCATCACTTCTGTCTCTAAGCTGGTCGTAGGTTGTGTTCCAAAAATGAACAGCATAGAGACAGAAGTGATGACACTTTCTGCAGGAATTGAACTTTAATTTGGCGGGTTTTCAACACTGTCGACAAGACGAAATACTGGAAAGAATATTTATTGGAACTAAACAAAATTGAACCTTGGTATTGTGACAGTATTTTTAAAGTAGATAATTTAAGTGAAATTGTCTTTAATTTTGAAATGAGAGAGATCGTAATAATTTTCCTTTAATGTCTTAACTGTTGCTGCAGGCAGTTCGATGACATCAGCGGTGGCCCGCGCGGGCGATGTGTGAAGTTAATCCTGGTTCGTGACGTGAAGGTAATGATGGTTCCTCCTGTTTCATTAATATTCCAGTTACGGAGGTGGTCCACGTCTCCGTTGTAGTCGAATCAGCTGGCAGCACTGGCACTATAATAATAGTTCCAGTGTGTGCGTTGTCGTTACGCGCTCGACGTTTTATTGTTAAAAGTTTATTAATCACGCGGTGTGTGAAGGTCGGAATTATGCAATGTCTTTAGTATTTACGATATATAGCTGGCTAATGCCAATACTTCGCACAGTGGTTTCACCGTGTTGTCACAGAAATGAGTCACATGTGTTTATAATTACAACAGTCATCTAAACATCAGTCCAATTTACGTCGTCGTCTTTAAGACAGTTTGGATGAAATATTAAATGTTTCTTGGTCAAATCACAGCTGTGTTCTTTTACTTATCATTTTGGTTTGTTCCACTTTCACGCAATTCTAACAGTTAGTGTCTCCACACGACAATGATGTCTGGTTCACGGCTAATTGTCACAAGTTCACACAGTAAGTAGAATCGTCACCGCAAACACTCCATATACTTTTCAGGTTTTACTCTTCACTTATTAATAACACCCGATCTGCTGTTAACACAGCGGACGCACTGTAATTAATTGTTCCTCCGCGTATCACCGACTTTTACGCCGAACTTTGCAACGTTTCTCCACCTGCGAACCGGCCACGATACCCCAACAACTCGCACGCTCTCTATCGATAGCCAATCGCTTTCTCTCTCTGACACAGTACTTCTCCTAGCCTAAGCAAAGATTTACAAAGCATATAAAACCAGAGCATTCATATTCGTACAATATAAAATACAAAACAGTAGCAAAATGGATGAATAAACAATGTGACGTATTAACAAATAAAGAATAGTTGAAATAAATGATACATACGTACTATGACAAGGTAATGCACAAAAGAAAAAAAAATACTGTCGCCTTTCGGGAAAAGCAATGTCTTTACAGAATTCCTCACACAGTGAAAGTAAAACAATGTCCTACTACAATTTCAAAAGGGAAATTTCAAATATTTTTCGAAAATTGTGAAAAAATGTAAGACAAAAATATAAGTACTCTATATTACCGTCTTGGTACCGATATATCGATATGCAGAGACATATCGATATTCTAAGGAAAAACATCGATGTATCAGTACTTTAGCAACAGCTCCAATTTAGAATTAACGCCCAGCCGGGAGCCATTTTTGGCACCATTGGTTCCAGCTGTGTGTACCGAATTTCACAGCTGGTGTACTCTAAAATTGCCTACAAATTTAATAATGTGTTCCTATACTGCATACTACTACAAATAAAATTTAGTTATCTTTCGTGGTGCTGCAGTTTTAACGGTTAGCAGTGTAGATCTTACAAATTTCGTCCGATCACCAGTGTTTTTCTCGACAGGGCTGACGAGGCGTGCTTTCTGTTGCAGCGTGCAACCAGACGGTGTCGCCGTACGAGGAGGTGACGAGCCCGGAGGCGGAGCCGGGCCGCGCCGTCACCTGCTTCTACCGGCTGCGCACGGCGCGCAAGGACCTCGTGCTGCGACTGCGCTTCCGCCGCTTCAAGGTCGGCGTCCTCGTCAACGGCACGCACTGCCTGCGCGGCTACTTACAGGTAAGCGCGCACTCTGCTCTCGCTTAAATTACGTGGAACCGGATGTTTAACGTACGAAGTTGCAGCGGTGCCGCGACAGCTATTGTCTGCAGGCGACCACCGACCACAGTGCTTCGATATGCGCGGAGACAAAAATTCGCGTGTGTGTCTGTTGGGGCTTATGGGTGCTCAACGTGGAGGTCATCAGCACCCTGAAACACATTAAAAGGAACGAATTCGCTTTAAAGTCTATATATCCGAGTAGTGCATGGTATTGAAACATGGACTATAGGAAAACCGGAACAGAAGGGAAACATAGCATTTTCCATACGGTGCTAAAGAAGAATGTTGAACACTGGGTGATTCTCCTCAGAATCGATGAGAAAAGGAATATAAGGAAGATACTGACAGTGAGAAGGGGTAGCATGGTAGAACATCTGTTAAAACATCGGGGAATAACTTCCATGGTACTAGAGGGAGCTGCGAACGGTTAAAACTATAAAAGAAGACAGAGATTTGAATAAAAGCATTAAATAATTAAGGATATAGATTACAAATGGTACTCTCAGATGACAAGGTCGGCACAGGAGAGGAATTCTGGGCGGGCCAGTCAGAAGACTGATGACTAAAATAGAAAATGGTCCAAATGGCTCTGAGCACTATGAAATTTAACTTCTGAGGTCATCAGTCCCCTAGAACTTAGAACTATTTAAACCTAACTAACCTAAGAACATCACAAACATCCATGCCCGAGGCAGGATTCGAACCTCCGACACTAGCGGTCTCGTGGTTCCAGACTGTAGCGCCTAGAACCGCACGGCCACCCTGGCCGGCACTAAAATAGAAAAATGCAAAGAAGACCGACACACAAAATCCGAAATTCAGTGTGGTACGGATCTCCATAGTGCTTCTTAGCTAACTGAAAATCTGTTTTTAAATTTCCCTGTGGTCAGAGTTAAGATTTCTCCTCCGAAACGGGTTATATCGCTTTGTCCGGAAAATAGCTTGGAGACGTATCGCGTTATATCTCGAAAAATCTTGACACACTGAAATAACATCTTTCTTTAATTACCAAAATACTTCTCACTGCAGTTGATCTTCCAGAGTTCCATATCCCATTGCATTTGATGAATATAAGTTTTGTAAAACGTGATTTTCCTTAAAAATCTGTGATTTTACCGATACCTAACTCGTAGCTAATCAAGCACTTACTGCTACAAGAATCTTAGAAAAACTCTGGAATTCATGAACGATAAAGATCGGTATAGTGTTTCCCCTGCGTTGTTCTCCGGACTACTGTGATTGTACATTGTAAGGTACGGTGCTTAGCGTAGCGGAAGTTACGCGTTCTGTGGACCAACAATGGCCCAGCTCTCTTTGGCCGGAGCAGACGAGCCCGACAGCTGCCAAATGCCAACTACCTTATACCGGATTACATACGCGGTATCTCGTTCTTAGGTCGTACCTGGTTTTAGGGTTTCCGATAGTTGAATGAAAAGGGAGTAAGATTTTAATTCAGTTTCTCGCCAACAACAAGGTCAGAGTTGGACAATGAACTCGGGTGGGACAAGACCAGCGAATCAAATCGGCAATTCCCTCAGCTAACGCCCTTCTGAGTGTAGGCCAGTCAAATGAACACAAAAGAGGCTCAGATTGCAAAGCGTGATGTTGTTCTGATTTCTTGTTATGTTCAAAATTGTTCAAATGGCTCTGAGCACTATGGGACTTATCTTCTGAGGTCATCAGTCCCCTAGAGCGTAGAGCTACTTAAACCTAACTAACCTAAGGACATCACACACATCCATGCCCGAGGCAGGATTCGAACCTGCGACTGTAGCAGTCGCGCGGTTCCAGACTGTAGCGCCTAGAACCGCTCGGCCACCCCGGCCGACTCTTGTTATGTTATTAGGGTCGGTTACGGTAGTGTGAATTCCAGTTTGCAGCTTCGAAAAACTTTGTCTTTCCGAGAACTAAGCACAAGCTACGAATTTCTTGGACTTCGTTTAGTTCTTGCCTTATAATTTATAAACCACGCCGTTCTCCGACATTAACAGCTATTCCCATATGTACAGTACATTAAATATGCAATAGTTTAAGTCCAACCGTAAGTTTATATATCCAGTAGTTTCTGATACATGTAACTGCAAATATTGGCCATTTCTTATCAAAAATTTAAATTTTGAGTTTTGCTCTATTTTCGGGCTGAATATGGGTATCACGGCTCATCGTACAAAGAAAGTATGATAATGGAAGTTAGAAGGAATTTTATTTTATTGGATTTCATTTGAACACAAAATGAAGTCTTCAGGCCCAGTAGCTCTCTGGATATCGCAGATAATCAGTATGTCAGAAATTTAATTTTTAAAGAAGTTAGCATCAACACTTCTAATAACGTATTGTGGGCATTGCGTTCAAAGATTGGATTGTATGTGTACATGAATTGCATGTGGACCAACAAAAATGTGGCCAAAATTAAGTAAGTCCTCGCTACTTTGTGTCATTATAATATCACCCTATTCATCGCAACAGTTGGTTCGTTATTAACAGTCTGTTGTCCATTCCCTTGTCCTGTGAAGGTTTTAGTCGCATTCGGTTCTTGCTCTGTCAGTGTCTCATCGAGTTTTGTAAAATGTGAATTCCGTCAGGTTTTGTCATATACGTCAAAGAGCACTTAAGAAAAGTCACGTGATAGCGGTGAGAGAAAAAAAAAAAAACCTTATGCTTTCACTATATGAAGTGAGTGTGAAGCGTGGGCTTCAGGAGAATTATTAGTTTTACAAATGTTAGATGAAGTTACTGTGCACTATGCGTAGAGGAAGTGATATACTATTTGAAAGTAATGTTAAGGGCACTGTTCGTCGTGGAGGCAAACAGTTCCTGAACCATCGTCTTCTAGGTTATGAAGAGGATTCACGGACCATCGAAATATTTGTTTGTTCTATGAAGATAATATCACTGAGGAATTTATCAAGCACTAAACGAAACTGCCTCAGTCACGAAGGAACAATGTGCACCAAGTGCAATCATTCCGTGCAAAAGAGACGATTCTTGAAGTGGCAAATCGTCGCTGCTGATGCCAGGTACCACTCCACATGTCATAAAACGTTGTACAGCATGGCATCAACTGTTAAACTGAAAAGAGACGTTCAGAGCGGACACATATTAGGGATTGCATGGAACATATATATATATATATATATATATATACACTCCTGGAAATGGAAAAAGGAACACATTGACACCGGTGTGTCAGACCCACCATACTTGCTCCGAACACTGCGAGAGGGCTGTACAAGCAATGATCACACGCACGGCACAGCGGACACACCAGGAACCGCGGTGTTGGCCGTCGAATGGCGCTAGCTGCGCAGCATTTGTGCGCCGCCGCCGTCAGTGTCAGCCAGTTTGCCGTGGCATACGGAGCTCCATCGCAGTCTTTAACACTGGTAGCATGCCGCGACAGCGTGGACGTGAACCGTATGTGCAGTTGACGGACTTTGAGCGAGGGCGTATAGTGGGCATGCGGGAGGCCGGGTGGACGTACCGCCGAATTGCTCAACACGTGGGGCGTGAGGTCTCCACAGTACATCGATGTTGTCGCCAGTGGTCGGCGGAAGGTGCACGTGCCCGTCGACCTGGGACCGGACCGCAGCGACGCACGGATGCACGCCAAGACCGTAGGATCCTACGCAGTGCCGTAGGGGACCGCATCGCCACTTCCCAGCAAATTAGGGACATTGTTGCTCCTGGGGTATCGGCGAGGACCATTCGCAATCGTCTCCATGAAGCTGGGCTACGGTCCCGCACACTGTTAGGCCGTCTTCCGCTCACGCCCCAACATCGTGCAGCCCGCCTCCAGTGGTGTCGCGACAGGCGTGAATGGAGGGACGAATGGAGACGTGTCGTCTTCAGCGATGAGAGTCGCTTCTGCCTTGGTGCCAATGATGGTCGTATGCGTGTTTGGCGCCGTGCAGGTGAGCGCCACAATCAGGACTGCATACGACCGAGGCACACAGGGCCAACACCCGGCATCATGGTGTGGGGAGCGATCTCCTACACTGGCCGTACACCACTGGTGATCGTCGAGGGGACACTGAATAGTGCACGGTACATCCAAACCGTCATCGAACCCATCGCTCTACCATTCCTAGACCGGCAAGGGAACTTACTGTTCCAACAGGACAATGCACGTCCGCATGTATCCCGTGCCACCCAACGTGCTCTAGAAGGTGTACATCAACTACCCTGGCCAGCAAGATCTCCGGATCTGTCCCCCATTGAGCATGTTTGGGACTGGATGAAGCGTCGTCTCACGCGGTCTGCACGTCCAGCACGAACGCTGGTCCAACTGAGGCGCCAGGTGGAAATGGCATGGCAAGCCGTTCCACAGGACTACATCCAGCATCTCTACGATCGTCTCCATGGGAGAATAGCAGCCTGCATTGCTGCGAAAGGTGGATATACACTGTACTAGTGCCGACATTGTGCATGCTCTGTTGCCTGTGTCTATGTGCCTGTGGTTCTGTCAGTGTGATCATGTGATGTATCTGACCCCAGGAATGTGTCAATAAAGTTTCCCCTTCCTGGGACAATGAATTCACGGTGTTCTTATTTCAATTTCCAGGAGTATATATATATATATATATATATATATATATATACTCCTGGAAATTGAAATTGACAATTTTTTCAGCAATATATATATATATTTTTCAGCAATATATATATATATATATATATATATATATATATATATATATATATATATATATTGCTGAAAAAATTGTCAATTCTCGTTGAATGACCTCAGAGACATAATGAAAAGCAATTACGAGTCTGATATCAGAACCGTCAACACTCATCTAATTAAATGGTACGGCATCATGGTTGGACAGAAGTGGACTTCGTTACCCTCTACAGCGTGGGCTCAACCGTCTGAAATGTTTACTTGCAGAAAAAACAGCGAGCGTGACTAAAGCTGTACTCACTTCTCCACCACTTCTTTTGCTCTCAGAGAAGTAGAGTTTCTCCTCGGATCTGAGCTCTTCTTATATGAATTCAGCGGATGTGAAACCACCTCAGCCCTTTTCTGGCAAGGAAAAATAAAATTACGGAGTGTTTCTCAAAAGAAATGTGACTTGGCCACTGTGTTTATCTTCCCAGGGGTGAGTCGGAAAGCTATAGCTGAGGTTGGAGAGAAGTTTCTGATCTCTCTGTATTGAGGGGACACATTCACCGACACATTATGCGGCATTTATTTTCACCTGTTCATCAAATCAGCAGCCACTGCAAAGGTGGACGTGGCTCATTTGTCCCATACCAAAGAAGCTGCTGCCTTCGATTCGTATTTCACATACTACCGCGTGCAGAAATTTTGATGGAAATGCTCCCTTGGCCTGTCACCGTGAACAAGATTATGTGAATCAGCCCCAAGAAAATGTCTCAAATAGCTCTCATGTCTGTGCAAGAAGTGATGCATAGGTGCTTGCAACTGCCGAGGAGCAGGTCTTAAGTGCTCAACTTTGTATGCCTTCAGGAAGGCATAATCGAAAGAGGGTGAGGTTGCAGGGGAAGCTGTCCGCATCGAAATAAATAAGCTCGAAATACGCCGAGAAAGAAAAACAAGGTAAATAAAATCCATCATTTTCTGGCCTACAATGACCCGATATGAGTATATATTTCATTGAGCCTTATGATATTCGGGTATTTTCGTCAACTTCAGCTACAATGAAAGAGTACAGAATGAACTGGTACTAGCGTAGCAGAGGGAGAGGACGGGTAGGCAAGCAAGAATGACCCATGCGTCTAGCTCCAACTGCCACTCCGCGTTCAGCGTCTGTTAATACCCATCGTACGCCAATAATCGCGTCGGAAGCCTTTTCACATGAATCACATGTGTGCAAATGACAGCTCCGCCAATGCACTAACCTTTTATACCCTGTGTACCCGATAGTACAGCCATCTGTATCTGTGCATGTCAGTCTTCCTATTACTTTTGTCATCTCAGCTCAGGCCACCACTGTTGCGGAATCCATTGATGCGGCAACACAGAAAGATGGGGCGACATTAGTGAGCTGTAGGAGAACACTGGTCACTGAAATCCCGGCTCACTGAAATCCCCAGAATCACGTCTGCTGAGCCCCACCTACCCCCCTCCAGTTGCGGGTAGGGGTGATGGGGCGTCAAAGCGCAATGTCAAAATAGCAAAAACGTACTAGGGTTGGGCACAGATTGGCTTGGATGGGAGTAAAACAGCCTGTCCGCTATGCTGATAAAGTGCGGCAACTTGCCTGCCCAGCTAACAGGCAAGTATGGTCAGGCTAAAAGTGTAATGTGTACACCTCTGTCCATTACACCAACAGCGCTATACATCGGTTCTCCGATTAATATCGTGTTTCTCGACTGCAGGAGGGTATTTGACACTATTCCGCTCTGCTTGCTGTATACTTAAAAAAGAACTTACCGACTATCTAACCACATATGCGACTGATTCAAGACTTCCTCGCAAATAGAACTCAACACGTCGCTCTTAACAGAACGAAAGGGACAGAGTTAAGGGAGTTCTCCAAAGAACGTGATGGGACCGTTACTGTTTACAGCGTATATAAGTTATTTGGCAGAATGCGTTGGAACTTCTTTAAGGCTTCTCACAGCTGATGGGGTTGTCTATAAGAAGGCAGCAACGCCAGAAGGCAGCAAAGATTTGCAGAACGTCCTACAGAGGATTGAAGAGCTATACAGGGACTGACAGTCGACCCTGAACGTAAATAAATGTAACATGTTGCCATACATAGGAAAATAGAGCAACTACTCTATAACTACACTATTGCGGACAAATTGCTGGAAACAGTAACTGCCACAAAATATCTAGGAGTACCTATCCGGAGTGACCTTACTGGAATGACCACATAAAATAAGTAGCAGAAAAAACAGATGGCAGACTGAGAGTCACAGCAAGAATTTTTAGGAAAGGTAATTCATTCACTAAATAAGTGGCATACAAGGCGGTCGTTCGATCGATTCTTGAGTATTGTTCATCAATCTAGGCTTTTACCAGGTAGGACTGATAGAAGAGAGAGAAAAGATCGTGGGATTATATAGTCCGTGCGAGAGCGTTACACATATGCTGAAGAAATGCATGGCAGACCTACAAGACAGGCGCCGCGCATCGTGGTTTACTACTGAAATTTCGGGAGAATACTTTTCGGGAAGAGTCGGAAAACATACTACTTCCTCCCAGACACATCTCGCGAAATGACCAGAACGACAAAAATTCGCAAAATAAAAGCTAATACAGGGGCTTACCGACAATCATTTGTCCTACGTGCCATTCGCGAATGGCGAAGGGAAGGGGGCAGGATCATTTAGTGGTATGATAAGTATCCTCCGCTATATACCGTCCGCAGCCTCGCTGAGTACCGATGCCGATATAGATATAGATAGATTGTGTGTGATTTTCTTTGGTTGACTAAGCACTGACTGCCGGTTGAATGGCCTACACACAGGTATGAAGTTAAGGTTTAAGCACAGTTCCTCACTAATTTCAGTGCTAATACATTACATGATTAAGTGATCTTTTTGTATATGTAAGCGAGGTTTCTATTTATAATAGATGTGTTTGAATATGGTGACTATTCTTACTTATACAGGGTGTCCCAGAGATGTTGCGACAAACCTCGAGGCGTTGTAGGGAATGTCTTGACGAATAAATAGAGAGTACGAACGTGTGTCCAGAAACGTCATCCAAGCACGCTATAGATCGTCCAAGACACAGGCGACGGCGCCCGCCGCTAGGCAACTCCTTCGGCAGCAAACGTGACATTTGACGGTGATGAACCGTAGACGGAACGTCTCGCAATGCTTCTCATTCAGGGACTGCAGACGATTGCTACGATCACCAGTGGAGAAGACAGAACTACCTGCCCCCGTAGAGGTCTTGTCTCCTATGGATGCGATACTCTGTTGCCTTGATGGTCGATGCTTTTGGACACGGGGTGCCATCTGCAATTCGTTTTTCTCCCGTATACCGAAAAGAATTGGTGATTTCCAGGAGAAAAATAAACTGTGGATGGAGACGCGTATCTCAAACCGTCTTCCACCGAGGCAACAGAGCATCACTTTCGTAGAGGATACAGCCTGTCCACTCAACAGCTAGCGCCATCTTCTACACTAGCGATCCTGGCTATCAGTGACGATCACAGAATAAGAAACGACATTGTAAGACGTTCCACCCTCGGTATACAAAGTCACGTTTTCTACCGAAGGCACGACGTAACAGCAGGCTCCGGAACCTGTAACATCGACACTCTGCCGCGTCGTTGGGTGGCGTTTCCGGACACAGGTTTCTGTTGTCGATTTATTCCTCAAGACATCCTCTGCGACCCCTCGAATTTCAAGTGTTGAAATATGTGTGAAAATTTATGGGACTTAACTGCTAAGGTCATCAGTCCCTAAGCTTACACACTACTTAACCTAAAGTATCCTAAGGACAAACCCACACACACACACGCCCGACGGAGGACTCTAACCTCCGCCGGGACCCCTCGAAGTTCGTCGCAACATTTCTAGAGCACGCTATACAGATTCATAGTCGTACCTTTATTTAATTTCTGTTACTAGCATAATCATAACGACAGTGATGAACATACAGGCCAAGTTAAATTGGCGTCTGCAAATTGGAGAGGTTCAAAATGGCTGTGAGCACTATGGGACAACCTTTGAGGTCATCAGTCCCCTAGACTTAAAACTACTTAAACCTAACTAACCTAAGGAGATCACACACATCCATGCCCGAGGCAGGATTCGAACCTGCGAGCGTAGCGGTGGCGCGGTCCCACAATGAAGCGCCTAGAACCGCTGGGCCACACCGGCCGGCAACTGGAGAGGAAGCTGATGCCTGGGTGACAGGTAGGAAAAGAGGCCATAAGACAGGTCTCCATTTCATTGAGAGCAGACACTACTATGGGAGGATTTTACAGTGGCCAAAATCTTTGTTTACTTATAGAATAGTACATTCATCAGCACCATTACGTCCCTTTCATTTAACATTGTGGTGGGGTAATGAAGTCAGCCGAGCGGTCATTGTTAACGAATTACTAAAGCATTTTTTATGAGAACTGGTATTTGACATCTTGGTTAGACATAAAAAATATGTGTTTTAGTGTTTTTGGAAATTCAACCTACAATAATGTGAAACAAGGTACGGAATATTTTATGAAAATATTTCATTCCGAAAGCACAATCACTTTTTGATCAGAAATATATTCGGAAAAGATCATGCTTCTTTAACGTTTATTAACGTGAAAGGTTTAGACCATGTTGTGATGTATGCACTAAATGAAAGACAGTTGTTTAATAGTCACCATGTTTGTCAGAACTGCATAGAAAAAGAAACGGACCTTAATACATTTCTTTTTCAGTAGGCCTAACACATGCTTATAAAATCATTTTTGTTGCAATTACTCCGCAAAGTAACCATTACGGATGACAGAATAGATACCGACTTCAAATGCGATTCCAAATACAGGAATTATCGATTGAGTTGAGAGAATTTAGTATTGGGTGCTTAGAATGGCGGTAACAATAGTAGAACCACTTATACGATTTGTCTCTTTCTTCTTTTAATTTGCTGTATGAAATTAAATCGAACCCGCTTGAACATTTTAGGTACGCAGAGACTAGCAGCCAAGTAACTGGTCACTAACTCTTTTACAATGCAGGTACGGAAAAATAATAAAAACTCAACATATAATCTGTGATAAATATCTTCGAACAAGGACAAATGAAGGGGGTACACAGTTTTAGCCAAAGCGGAGTTTTGTAAGGAATAGTATATGAATTGCGTATAATGAGTCATAGGACAGCTATGCTCCTTAAATAGAAATATAATCACACATAACATAATCGAACATCGTAACCAAGGGGAAGTGAAGCGGCCGCGCGGGATTAGCCGAGCGGTCTAGGGCGCTGCAGTCATAGACTGTGCGGCTGGTCCCGGCGGAGGTTCGAGTCCTCCCTCGGGTATGGGTATGGGTGTGTGTGTTTGTCTTTAGGATAATTTAGGTTAAGTAGTGTGTAAGCTTAGGGACTGATGACCTTAGCAGTTAAGTCCCATAGGATTTCACACACATTTGAACATTTTTGATAATGAAGTCAACCCGAGATCTTCAGAATCTTCTTGTATGAGTGACAGTAGTCTGGAGCCACACGTATCATCCATGTGATGCTCGGGCGAATGTCACATGCTGGAGTAATTCCGTTCTCCTTATACTCACACCTCAATGTCCGGCACAAATGAGACATGAAGTACATTTTGCAGACTTTAACCGGATCGGCGTCTAGAGCCGCAAGTGGTAACCGATGCCGAGTGTCAGCAGGTGAGAACCCGCAGCGATAATTGCTCCGCGGCTAAGGTCAGGCCGCGGCCGTTAATTGGCCGTGTTAATCGCCGCCGCTTTCAACTTAGGCTAATTAACGCCGCCCGGTTCATCAGCAATCAGCCCCCGCACCCCCTGTCACCCCCTCCCCCCCCCCCTCCCCCTTACCCGCAGCTGTCGTGCGGGGGTTTTCCGAGCGCGGACGCGGATGCGCGCACGCGTTCAATTACGGGTCGCCAATTAACTCCTGTCCTTTACACACAAACCTTAATTTGCGCGAGCCCGCTGCGTGCGTGCGTGGCGTGGGAGGCGGCCAGCTATTAATTACTCTAATTGTAACAAATTGCGCGCCGGTCGCCGTCGTGAGGGCTTTCCGGAGAGTGGAGGGAGGAGTGGGGGAGGCGGCACAGCGATCCTCACTCGTCAAGCTGCAGCGTGCTCCCCACGCTATCGGGGATTTCTGCCGGTGAAAGCGTTCTCGCGCGAGTGCCGTACGCTTTCGCCGCTCGCTGCAGCACAGTCGCCTCTGGCGCTGTCGGTACTCCGGCTGACGTCGCTTTGAGCCTATTACCTCTACATCTGTGCATTAGAGAATGGCAGTCAATTGCACTACAGTAGACTCACTATGTTTTACTTTCAGAATCTGAGAATCGACAGCCTATCGATTCAGGTATTGAAGGTAGGTCCCTGACGTATTGTACCAAAATACTATAGCTAGCAAAATTTTTGGACAAAAATTGGAAGTCTATGCTGTTAGGAAGCTCTGAGGCAAGTCAGGTATTTACAAATATTGTGACTAATTGGGACTAGAGGGGGGCCTACGTAACGCCTACCGGGCGCGTCCTCGAGGTTCGGATGGCAGATCCCACCAGATACGGTGTGGTGGCTCGAATAACCAATAATGAAAGGCAGACTAACAGTTTCTGGGAGGGCAGAGTGCTGTAACACTCCACCAATTCGCGCTGTCTCCCACTTCAACTTACCAATTCCGCTTTTTAAATTTTCTAACCTGTCTATTCGATTAAAGGATGTAACATTCCATATTCCGACCCATAGAACTGCAGTTTAGCGTTTCTTGATGACGACTTCGTCCTGAGTAGTTCTCGGCCTCCCACGACATATAGATTCCGAAGATGGTCAGTGTAAAGCAGAAACGGGTTACGATTGTAATCCTATTCTGTGATTGTGTCTAAAGTTAAATGATTATACAAATGAACGCCGTACCCAGAATTCCACAACTAAACTATTTACTAATGATCTATGGGCTATACAGGGTGTTAGGAGACATAAATATAGACAGCCAAGTCCATCGTAATAGGGTGAAGACCTCAATGATGGGTCAGAGACCAGCGGAAGACACAGCCCTCTGATTTGTGGGTAGCACAATGCGGGCTTCCAAATAACTACGCGTCCTCAGACTCAAAGCTGAAATATTAAAACGTTTTGGCTGGTTTCGTTGTCTAGGGGCTGGGATACGTAGTTGCCACATTACAGGCCAAATACTGCTGAGTCTACAGTATACAATATAAATATACACATGAATTGAATGGTCGAAGGTTCCTATCACTCGGCAATTGCGAATTTAGAACGTAACAGAGACGTTTATAGATGAAAGACTGCAATTAAATAAAATCTGCAGGTACTATCTTAACGATTGTAAATGATGAGTACTTTTGTGAATGCGGTATATTTCTGCAAAACACTTATTGGTGTCGATGGTCCAGCAATTAAATAAAATGTAAGCTGAATAACAGGGAAACAATAGATTCCTAATGCATGTAATTAGTTATGAACAACAACATAGCTCGCGAGATATTCACTTCTAAATGCACACTACGTATTTACTGTAGAAACCTCGGAAATCTCACAAGTCCGCTCTCCGAACTATTTTTATCTCCCGCGATCACGTACAAACCGCTCCAAACTCTCCCAGTCTTTCCTGCGACCATACGTCGCGCCTTCACGTTCAGCACTCCCTGTGTCCAGTCCCGTCCTGTCCAGCACTCACCGTGTCCTGCGCCGTACTCCCCGGACTACCCCTGTGTCCTCTCAGGAAACTCGCTTCCATCCAGTCCCCCCATTCAAGAGCGCTGCGATTGGCTAGATCGCTCGCGCCATGTCTTCGTGGCAACGCACAGTCACAAACATAACGAAAGATATTCGAAATACTGCATTCATATTTAAATACTTGAAATTAAATAAATATTCCTACGTCTGGACCGCAAACACGCTCTAACACACATTATTAAATAGATAAACAATTAAATAAACATATATCGAAAGAAAAGAAACAAAAGGTAGGCCAAGAGCCTAATGTCTCTGTGCTTTCTAAAACGCAGTAAATATTTAACCAATTTCATCATGACTAGTATGTATCAGATATTAGCAAAGACATAGATGAATAAATATGTTTATATGCATGCTGCTACCGTTTTATCGTGTAACTGTGGAGTATTTATGGCCTGACGCGATCGATAGTAATCGGCCACTTTGACCTCCAATAACTCATGTAATATTTAAGTTACATGCCTGTAATTCATAACAATTTAGGTTTACACTGATACCTTTCTAAAGATACGTAGATCGTCAAAATCGAAAGAACCGTTTAGATTTTGGAAATTCGTTGTTGGGTGTTACTTGTATAATTTACCGTCAGATACTAAACTTTAAACTAATAAAGGTATTGAAAATATGATTACACCATCAGAATCGTCGTGCAGATAATAGTAATGTTCATGTTTCTTTTTGAGGTATCATGATTCATCTGGCTACTGTTAATTTCCATACGAACTGTGAAATGTCTGCCATTAGGGTTTCACAAAGTCCGCCATCTTTGGCACTCCCGGCATAGACATCTCCTTCATCGACACAAAGCACCGTCCTCGTCACAGCGGAATTCCCAGCCATGCGGCTGGACCATGCGCTGGGGCTACCCCTCTCGTCCGGTAACGTTTGCCACCACGTGTTTGCTGCCTGGCCCGGATTTGACTAGCGTCATGTGCGGTCGCCCCAATTCCGAACATGTAATATTTCGAGGGCGCCACAAATCGCACGTTATCTCACAACATCTGGAATCATGTTTATAGGCTAAGAGGAGACAGGCTCTTCTTTAGACCTACCTGGTGACAGACTGGAAAACTGTTCTGTGGAAATAGCAACAAACACTAGTTCTTCACAGGAAAAAGCCGGATGGGCCGTTTGCCAAACGACCATGGCGAAAAGAATAAACGACTGAGAATTATAGATCGAGCAAAAATAGGAAAACGGAATGAGATGCCTCTGGGGCATAAAGGAGTGATCCATGGACTACACATTCTAAAACAATGTAAAACTGATGTCTTAGCCAGAACATAAACTAAAAAGGTATTAAAGGGGTTAATAGAATATGAGGACTATATGATGGTATATGGTGGAGTCCCTTAAAACAGGGGGCTTGTATGGTGTAGCAATTTTAATGGATAATAAATAGAGGTAGGTTACAGTAAGCTGTAACTATGCAAATGAAAAATTTATGACAAGTAATCATACGGTGTAGGCTCTCACGGTCGGCGTCTTCTTCAGTTAAAATTACTGGGCTGAGGTGGAGTGGCTGATGTATAAAACTGCTCCCTAATGTTTCGCCTCCAATTGCGGGAGACATCTTTCTCGGTACAACGGCTAATGCCACTATGGCTCTCGGGGACTCTCAGAGTAGACACTGTTATCTTACTGTAATTGGTGTATATGCACCAGAAGAAGGAAGGAAAGAAGACACTCAGAAGGTTTATAACAACCTCCAAAATGAATTAAATGAGGTAAATAAGACAGAACATTTGTTGAAATAATCAGCTATCAGTTGTACAAAAGAAATTTTATTGCTTTACCCGTGTCAGAATTCTAATGGCCTCCTTCAGAAGTGTATAACTATCGCTTTATTTGAGAGCGTCGAAAGTAAGATGTATGCACCATATTGCTGTGGTCATGTGGTTCATAATGCCAGTTCAAAAATGGTATAAGGAAACCAAACAACTAGTGCAGGCGTCATGCACGATCTGGAGCTAATCAGCTGATTACAAGTTGAAACTTTAAACATTAAAGTTAGAAAAGCTACAAAATTGAAGCCATATGAAACAACGGCTGTGTCTCTGCTACTTAATGGTAGCGAATATGGCAATGAGAGGAAGAGATACAAAAGTAACATACAGTAATCAGAAATGAGATTTTTAAGAACTTTCAGGAGAGAATACATAAAAAAAAAATAATGACACCCACGCAAAATTGAGAATCTGTAATTCAGATTAGAAGACTGAAGAGTACGGGAAGTAATGGAGACAACACCTCAACTGGACGGATGAGAACAGAAGTCCAGTAGCTGTAAACAGGTACTAGCCCTCAGGAAGGAGATATGCAGAAAGGTCGAGAAAGAGATGGAGTCGGAACGGGCATATTGTCTAAGGATTGAAGTACAGAAGAGGAAGGAGGCTGGAACTAGATTGCCTATCCATGGATATGTTGTGACACAGTGAAGAGTGAAAGTGAAGTGCTCAATGTAACGTGTTCGCAAACGCCGAAAAATGGACATCCTTGTATACGCAGAGCAGTTAAGTACAGCTCCAGAACGACACCTATGAGAGAACTTCACAAAACCGCCAATGAAGATATTTCATGAGCAAAAAGAAGCGAAACGAGTGTAGAGCCAAACGAACAGCCTTTCATCTAGATGCACACACAAAGCAACTTTCAGAAATAAAAAGAAAACTAAAAAACAACGGGAAATATAAAAGATAAAGATAGAGAGTCTGTGGAGTGGAAAAGTAGGTAAATTTACATGTTCCTACAGGTAAAAAATAGAAAAAATGTTTCTATACTTTTGCATTCGGAAAAAAATGTCTGTCGAGAATGGACTGGTTTACATGTTACGAGTAATGTGTGGGATTCGATGATGTAGGACGTGTTGCTGTTGCAGTAAACGGCGTGGTGAATTGCTAGCGCTGCAGAAGAATATTATCCTTGTGGAAAGACAACGACTGTGGTATATGAAACACTACATTTTCTCCGGATCATACCTCACCGCAACGTTTCACGGACTATAGATTGGTCGTTGAGGTCCAGTTGTAGGGACTCCCCTTTCATTGGATCTCAATACGTTGGATTTCTTGCTATGGCCAAATTTGAAATGATGGGTATATGCTAAACCCGTCGACATTGTGCTCACGTTACAAGAGCATGTGACCAATGCAAGTGACGCAATATAAGTAGACCAAGGTGTATTAGAAAGAGAGAGTGATTCACCCTGAAGTAGGACTGAAGGATGTGTCAGGATGCTTGGTGACTACACGCAGAACCACCTGCTGGGGCTGCTGCTACGTAACAGATGGGAATGAGAGGAGAGACTGACTAATGTCTCAACAGGTATTGGTTTCCTGACATATCATTGTAGGAACTCTTCTTCAAGTTTTTACTAAAACTGCTGCTGTAGAAATATGCGAAACTTTATTTCAAAAACCAGACAGCATAAATGACTGCCGATTTTATTCAATAAATAAAGACAGATAAAGTACTACAAATTTTACTGCGTTAAACTAGTAGTGTTCTATGTGCGTTGAGCGTCATCCATGGTTGTAACACAGTCAAGTGTGCACTTATTTACAGTTTGACCGTGTAGCAAAAGTTAAAAAAAACTGACTTCAGAATTAAGTCAGTAGTTTCTTAAAAGAAAAACATAATACACTATTAAAGGAGCTTCAATAGAATCCATGAACTCCACTCGCATGTTGATCAAAAAGAAAAAAGGTAAGAAAAAGGAAACGAAATATTTTCAGAATTACGTAAAACACATCCGCTGATATTGTAATGACTACCTACATTAACTGCCAATTGTTCCCGTTTAGACATCAACTCGGAAAAGCTGGTGCATGCAAGTCGAAAACGTATACAAATACATCTTACGCGATTATAAAGTAACACTTTAAAATTAATTTTATTTGAACGAGAAACAAACGGACGTTTTCACATGAAATATGTGATGAATTGCATTGGTTCGTGGTGACATATTGCAAATATCTACCTGAAATCCAGTCGGGGAAGACAGACAACGGACGGTCTCGCACTTTCTAAAAACGACCTGAATGCAGTTTCTTCCATGACTGGAATATTGTTCACAATCAGCACGACTAATACACTGAAATGCGCTAATTTCACTTACCTTTATTGGTTGATATCATGTAAATTAAAATTTTGTCTCAATTCAGTGCAACATAAAACAATACGTTTAGCTAAAAAAAGGGGCAGTCAGGTCAACGAACCATGCATGCTGGAAATTGAAGAAGTCCACGAAAGAAAGTGCTAACGCCCAACACCATTTTTTCAGTTGCTGCATGTTATATTTTTGGTAAAACTCAAAGGAAAGAACATAAGTACAAGAAGACATGAAACATTTCTAGTATACTGTACTTCCTAGCAGTAGAGGTGCATATGGAACTACTTGTAGCAAGCGAGAGCACAACGGATTACGTGATCAAACTAATCTCTTCTAAGCTGAGTTGGTGTCTCCTTCTTCCGCCGACTCTTTCGATTAACAGTCCTATATCAAGCAAACTGAGAACTCATGCACTTGACACTGCATTACTTGCATTGATTACGAGACACAGAAACAACCTTCATACTGCGAACACATCTTTATCTACTGTACAGAAAAGTATGCAGCAACGTCTGATGTAGATTATCAGTAAAATATAACGAAACAATTCTAAGGCTTAACGTCCTTTCGACAACCATTTTCAATATGCTAATGCAAGAAATATATACTGCTACTGACAAACTGCAAATATTCAAATGGAAATTTAACCTTATTTCGTTAGAAAACTTCTTTAATTTAATACAAGAACAAATATAGGTCACCTTCCTATTTTTGGTAATTGGATCTCACTGAAATGACTTAAGAAAACAGGAATTAATGAATACTTAAGTCTCCTTGATTGTGTAATAATAAGCCGTAAAATCGAGGAAGAATGGGGACGAGATATCCTGCTTTACCTGATCAAATATACTGATTTGGGTGTTCAATGATTTTCCCAAGTGATTTAAGGCGAATGTGTTCTGACTCGCCAGCTAAATAGGACAAGTGATTCAGTAACATTTGAGGAGGGACGCTGTGTGAGTTACGGCTTTTACTTGTATTCAGTAAAAGCTGGCGAATTTATAAAACCTCTACAGATTTTAAGACCACAGAAGTGTTTTCCCACTTTTGAAAAAAAAAATGGTTCAAATGGCTCTGAGCACTATGGGACTTAACTACTGTGGTCATGAGTCCCCTAGAACTTAGAACTACTTAAACCTAACTAACCTAAGGACATCACACACATCCATGCCCGAGGCAGGATTCGAACCTGCGACCGTAGCAGTCGCGCGGTTCCGGACTGCGCGCCTAGAACCGCTAGACCACCGCGGCCGGCCCCACTTTTGAAAACCGATTCATAAATGTTGGTGACGTCTGAAAAGGTGTAAGTGTTTCAAATAAAGTTAATTAATAAATTTACTGAAAAATATTCAAATATCGGTTGACCGCAATAGCAAATGTATTCCTGGGAGGAGAATAAGTGACATTAGGAAGGGACGCTCCCTGAATGATCATTGAGAGAATTTTAGAATGGCGTGAAGGCAGTCCAGATAGATGTGTTTCGTTTATTGACTTCGGTGAAGCTTCTGAATCGACTAGAAACTATATATGGGCAATAATAAAAGAAAGATGATATCCTAAACACCTTATACAGACAATCAAAAACTTGTGTGACGTTTGCAAAATAATCATAAATAGAGGAAGTCTAAAAACGGAAGAGAAAATAAATCAAAGCGTCAGACAAGGATGTAGCTTATACCCGACACACTTTATTGAGGATCTTTCTAAGAAAATGGAAGTACGCGAAGCCATACAACTGAGTGCTATGCTATATACAGATGATGTAACCTTCATACAAAAAAAGGAATCAGACATACAATATTCGTTATATTGAAGTACATAAACTAGGAAGCTAATGTTACAACCTAAAAATAGCCACGACTAACACTCGTGACTCTTTATGGAAAACAACCACAACGACCAAAAATTGTTATTGAAGACAAGACACTGGAACAAATGTCCAGATTTAGTTATTTAGGTCGATACAAACTGAAATAACGATAACGATTTACGGAATAAAATCAATATATTCCAGCTCATGTTTGGAACTGTAAATAAGACCTTAAAGGACAAGACGAGAGAAGACACATAACTAAAGTTTTACGAGGGAATGACTGTGCTTGTCTCTCTATGGCAGTGAAGCTTGGACCGAAAAAAAAACAAATAAAAATAAAGCAGTAAACAATCTCCCGAAATGAAATCTTTAAGGTATGTCATAGGCTGATCAAGAGGGGATCTTGTAAGAAATGAAAAAGTGGAATAATGTAAGGAGAAATGGAGGCAACGTCCTAACTGTACAGAAGAACACAGAATTCAAGTCTTTGTAAACAAGTGCAAACAGCGAGGAGAAAAGATACATTGGAGGACCAAGAAAAATATGGTCTTAAAATTGTGAAGCTGGACCAGGCACATTACCTAAACACTGAAGTGAATCGTAATAATAGGATGAGGACGCTGTTTCGTACTTTGCCTGATACAGTCTCAGTACATTGTCTGTTACCAGGCTTTGCAAAATGAAGTATTTTCAAGCAGAATATTACTTCAATGTTATGATGAAGCGTTTTGTCTTCCGGAGAAAACATAGTGCTTAAAGACTGTAGTTAGTCTGTTTCCTTTTTTCTCCTCAGAACTTCATACGTTGACTTAAGGCCTTTGTTCGTCTGACACACTGGCTTAGATTGTCGTTTAGGCGTAAGGGTTGGAAATATCGCAGAAGTGATCCGTTCCCGGAAGCCATTTCTGTTCATGTCAATATATTCCGTTATCTTAAATATTCTTGGATATTATCCCTTCACTTAACCCCTCATTGTGTGTGTGTGTGTGTGTGCGTGTGTGTGTGTGTGTGTGTGAGTGAGTGTGTTAATTCTGAGATGTGATATCAGATTTGACTAGTGCGTCTTTTACTATTCAATCTACGAAAATACCCCGTTAAATTTCAACCTTTTTTTCGTATTGTTTATATAAATTTCTGTTGAGAACACTATCTCCTTTCTTCGATTTTTTTAATTTAGTTATTTTGTTTTCTCACAACTTTTCAGTGCATTCTCCTATAATTTTCTTTGTAGTTTATACTGGTAAGCTGTTGTGCTTCGTGTAACTCATTCGGATCCATGGAATGCACCTGGTTTTTATTTATATACAGTCTTTAGGCTTTTTGATGCCGTCATACATCTTTTCCTATTTTGCGCTTCGTCTCTACCTGCCTGCTCCATCCAATATCTTCTGCAATATGTTTTACATTTTCTAGTCTTTCTGTCTTTCTTCGTGTCTACAATTTTTCGCCTCTCCCATCCCATAATTACTATTGAATAATGATAAACTTTTAATTGGGACATATAGATTTTGTTGCTGGAATTTTGTATCACATTTCCTTTTCTCTTTATCTCGCTGCGTTTATCATTTAGTCCGTCTCTTTGGTTATATTCTTCTTCTTACTTAAATCTGTCAACTCACATGAGCGACCCATACCGTTCTAAAACCCGCTTTTCCACTGTGACTAAAATCACCGAATATCTGTAGTCTGTTTTCACCTGCAATTTAAGGCTTTTCGCAATTGCTTCTGGTTTCACTTTGTTTCAGAAAATTACGGCAATGTCATTGGGAGAAACGAGTCAGAAACCTGAAACCTTTCTTGTCCTTTTTACAGCTGAGTTCGGTTGATGTGCTTCTCTCGCATCATTTTTCTCATTCTTCTCTTGTACCTAGCACGAAATTAATGAGAGAGGGACCGTCACGTTGCAGAAAGTTTGTTGTATTTTGAACGATCCCGAAATTTCCCTTACAAGCTTCACTCTTTATATCATATTTACGAGGATGCTTTCTCTCATTTTGTATTGATATTTCTCGATCTTTATAACTTGGAGTTAAGTATGTAGTCGATCAATCTACGGAAACTTAGGCCATTCTTCAATTCAACAAAGTTGACATTCGTGTTGGTTTTTCCTGTTATTGTACGGGGTGGTTATAATTAAACTTCCTTTATTTGAGAGGACTGCCGTGAAAAACGAGTGATCGTAGGGCAATGAAACGTTGTAGAAATATTTGTAATAGCATGTAGAAGACAAATAACGAATAAATCACTGAAGGAAACGCATTTTAATATCCACATCAGAGTTTAACGTTTGTTAAGCGCTTACCATGCTTACTTTCCAGGCTACTAAAGTTGCTCTGCATGACCACCAACTGCACCCTCAACAGCCTGTAACCGTCCAGAGATACCATTTCACAACTATTGGCAGCTCTTTTCAAATAGTGGACCATGGAATGTTTGTTTAGCTGTCGTGACAAAACTTGTGTGCTCCTTGAAGATCGCACATTGCGCCTAGCATCGTCAGACATGGCAACAGTAACTTGTTCAACAATTCGCGACATAACTAGCTGTCGAACTCTCACCATACCAAAATCGCCAGTTAAACGGAACTTCCGAACCGTGTTCTTCAACCGCGATGCGAAAGTGGACCTCTTCGTATTCATTTAATGCGTCAATACCCGCAAAGATCAGCAGCACTGTTGATATTGTCTTGATAAAACAGCTTTCGAATAAGGTCTATTTTACTTTTCTGGATTCATGTTGACTGTTTACAACTATAATGCACACTGATGGTTCAAATGGCTCTGAGCACTATGGGACTTAACTTCTGAGGTCATCAGTCCCCTAGAACGTAGAACAACTTAAACCTAACTAACCTAAAGACATCACACACATCCATGCCCGAGGTAGGATTCGAACCTGCGACCGTAGCGGTCGCGCGGTTCCAGACTGTAGCGCCTAGAACCGCTCGGCCACTCCGGCCGGCTGCACACTGATGCTTGTGTTTCAACCTACGTCGCCATTTCGGTACCTGCACCTAATGGGTAACCACACGTTAAATAGTTTGCCGTGTACACTGGCTTAAGTGGCGAAAGTTTGTTTATAATCACGCTGAAAATCTCAGAGTCGTTTTTAGGTGGAAGATTACTTTCGGCGTCATCTACATTTTGTTTTTGTTTTTAAATGACAGGTAGGAAGGAGATGCCTCTCTGGTTGTTGGCGTCTATCTTGCAGTGAATGAGTTTCCAGACCCAGGCATCCCCGTATCTTTCTTTCTTCCAGAGTTATTCCATTACACTGCTGCCAATTTACCGCCTAGTTTCCACATATGTCTTCTTCATCTAGTGCCTTGTATTTTCAGTATGTCAACATACTGTTGTGTTTCCTACAATGTTTGTGATTTTTACAATATATTCTCCCCTTGTAAAAAAAAGTCTCCATAATGTTTGTCGGTCAATTCTAAGTTGGCTTTATCATTGATAAAGTCGACGTGAATATTTGTGGGTCTAATTATTCTTCTTGAATGTATTTTTTACCCTTTCCTTTGCTTGTACTTACGTTACTTCACTCTTTATATCGAAACATTTATTCCGTAGTCCTTATGAAACGGTTCTAATGCGTTTTAAGAGAGAATTCCACATCCATCAGGGTGACAGTCTATGTTATATCATTGCATCTCTTCATGTTCCATCTTCCTGCTTGTCAGCGGCTTTAGTTCTTTCACCGATTTTCCATAACTTTTGTGATCACATCCCGATACATCATTTCTATTCGAATATTGGAAACAAATATTGAAAGTTCACTGATAAACAGCATATGTCAGTTCAGTGATGCTTCTGATTTTTCCTTGATACTTTAGTGTAACCTTTAAAAAAAAATCCTAATCTCTATGTTGAAAGCTATTTCGACAGTTACTACATTATTCCTCTTTGCTTTGGCTGCCTGTTTATAAATGATATAACTGATATGAGTAAAAATATGTGCCGTATGTTATTATCTGTCCTTGGTAATATCGGACAAGAATTCTCGTTATAGCTGGAAAATAATTCGGAATTGTTTTGTGTTTTACTTCTTTGTCTGTTTGTTCGCTTAAGTCCCCACCTGTTTCATACAGTATTGTAGTAACTTTATTACTCATGCTTCAACGTCTTTTGCAATATTGTCTCATTTGTTTGGACTGTTATTCTTGGCAATGTTGATGCAGGCATGTGCATTGGCAGTATATATCCATAGTTTCCTTAACTAAATAAGAAAAAAGAGATCATTTCTGATGGAGATGTAAAATCTGTAAGTGACTGTAAAATTTTATTTGATTGTGGACGCAATTACAAGTTTTGTGGATTTTGTGTGTTTTTTATATCTAGTTTCCTTTAATAAATCTGTATTTCCGTATTAGATTGTATAACTGGTATCCTGTAACATCACTATGAGAAATATTCACTTTTTCAGTAAATTTGTCAGATGATTTAATCTGAGATGTCTCGTGAGAACAATGAATTTTAGTGTTTCTGGTAAATGGATCTGCTTAAGGGTTATGTGCGAAACTCTAGGAACCTTCCGTGGATGATATCCTATACTCTTCGTACTTAGTTGGCCTAGTTGTTCTACTTTTTTCAGTGGGGGAGAATTTTCTGCCTCACAGGCTTGAAATTATTTGAGAAGGTGCTGTAATCTCCTTCTGTGATGTTGCGTTTGAGGCCAAATAATCTTACAGAGTTCGGCTACAGCACCGGACACATTTCATAGCTGGGCACTATGATAACAGGCAGATTGTGTTATGCTGCTATTGTCTTCATTTAGTCATTTCACGGTTCAGCACTTTGATGTGTGTGACGTTAATGAATTGGATCCAGTGTAGTCCTTTTTTTTTAGTTCTGAGCCTTTTATTGTAAACGGCAACGAAGGTAAACAGGGAAACATCTGAAGCGGAATAGTAAACAAGAGAAGAATAAATGTTTTGAGACACAAGCAGTGCTGTATCCGTATAAATTAGGATTCGTGTGATACAGCCTACCTGACAGGAATCAATTAAATGGTAAATTTTTTTATCGATTCTATTTGTGCCATTCTGCGCGTCAATGATAATTCGGAAAATGCAGGACAGATTGCAATGAGTGAGAAGTCCACGCACTGACACTTTAACAAAATTATTTCCAATTCAATAATGAATTTTATTTACCAGAAGACCTATCACCAGTGAGGTCCACAGTTCCAGGAGCCTAAGCAAATATTTTTGGAAACCACATTTAAGAAATCATTTTTACAAAAATAGTAGCACAAGCATACAACATATTATATTGGTTCAGGTATACAGATGACATCCTTTGCTTACTAGTTGAACCACAAACAAAAATTGTAAAACTACAAACTGACATCAAGAAAATATATGAAAATATAAAATTCACAATGGAAAGAGAACAGAATACCAAATTAATTTTCTGGATATAACAATTAAAAAAACAAAAACAATACGCATATGTTTGAAATCAACCATAAACCCACAGCAACGGACATTATCATTTCCCAATCCTCGAACCACCACACTCACAAAGGCAAGTAGAATTTTGATAAAATCTCCACAGTCTCAACACTGTGCCACTCGGCAAAGAAAGCTACCGAAAAGAACTGGACATAATAATACAGATAGCATGAAACAATGGTTACAATAGTGACACAGTCACAAAGCTAAACAACAAAATGAAAGTAAAATAAAAGCAGAAAGCACCAAACCACAGAGAACAACACAACAGAACCAAACACAAACACTCAGTCCCATAACAACTACGCAGGATAGTCAGAAAAAGAGGAAAGAAAACACAAAATGGTACACAATGACACAAACAAACTCACACATAAAGAAAGGGAATAAACGCAGCATATACAACAGACAATTCTATACAAAAATACACCCCAAACCTGACAAAAAAAAGAGACATATGCCAGAAAGCCGGTACATAACAATTACAGTGTAACACTTGTGAAGGCAGATACATAGTACAAACATATAGAAGATTTGATGTCAGATACAAGGAACACGTGAGAGCCAGGAAATATGGGACAAACCGCTCCACATTTGCACATTTGCAGAACAGCCAGGAGAACATGACCACAAACCAACCACTAGAGAAGAAGACACGAAAGTAATTCGAATTAACAATAAAAAGCACCTCCTAACCCTGCAAGAAAATTACCACATACAGAAAACAAAAGCAGAAAGGAAAACCCTGTTGAATGATCAAGTACATATGCCAAACAATTCATTGTTTGCGCTAATAGATAACATAATAGAATAACTCTCCCAAAGAGGATTAATATAATAATACCACCCAACATCTTCACATTCACTTATCCATGAACCACTCCACAAAACATTGAAACAAAAAGTCAGATCAGCGGCTTTCAACCACTGACTAACAGATTGCATATTCATATTCCATACCCTACAACCCAAACCGCCAATCCCCCCCAGGGAGCGCGCGCGCGCGCGCGCACACACACACACACACACACACACACACACGCACACACACAGACAAACAAAGAAATATACACATTCTTTAGCTCACTCTCTCTCTCTCTCATAAACACGCACTATGTAAACATCATTAAAGGAAGTTAGTTTTGAACATATATTTCGTTGCGTTGGCAACGTGTAGGCAAACACAGCAAAGAGGAGGAAACACGTAATGAAGTTAAAATATTTACATTGTTAAAAGCACAGTATCCGAAGAAATAGTTATATCGAGTGGCAAAAGAATAATAGTATAGCACAAAAAGAAGGAGGAACATGGTGAACAGTGTGAAAAAGGTTGGAACTCAGAATTGTGCTTATACAGGGTGTTACAAAAGGCACGGCCAAACTTTCAGGAAACATTCCTCACACACAAAGAAAGAAAATATGTTATGTGGACATGTGTCCGGAAACGCTTACTTTCCATGTTAGAGCTCATTTTATTACTTCTCTTCAAATCACATTAATCATGGAATGGAAACACACAGCAACAGAACGTACCAGCGTGACACTTTGTTACAGGAAATGTTCAAAATGTCCTCCGTTAGCGAGGATACATGCATCCAACCTCCGTCGCATGGAATCCCTGATGCGCTGATGCAGCCCTGGAGAATGGCGTATTGTATCACAGCCGCCCACAATACGAGCACGAAGAGTCTCTACATTTGGTACCGGGGTTGCGTAGACAAGAGCTTTCAAGTGCCCCCATAAATGAAGGGTTGAGGTCAGGAGAGCGTGGAGGCCATGGAATGGGTCCGCCTCTATCAATCCATCGGTCACCGAATCTGTTGTTGAGAAGCGTACTAACACTTCGACTGAAATGTGCAGGAGCTCCATCGTTCATGAACCACATGTTGTGTCGTACTTGTAAAGGCACATGTTCTAGCAGTACAGGTAGAGTATCCCGTATGAAATCATGATAACGTGCTCCATTGAGCGTAGCTGGAAGAACATGAGGCCCAATCAAGACATCACCAACAATGCCTGCCCAAACGTTCACAGAAAATCTGTGTTGATGACGTAATTGCACAACTGCGAGCGGATCATCGTCAGCCCACACATGTTGATTGTGAAAATTTACAATTTGATCACGTTGGAATGAAGCCTCATCCGTAAAGAGAACATTTGCACTGAAATGAGGATTGACACATTGTTGGATGAACCATTCGCAGGAGTGTACCCGTGGGGGCCAATGAGCTGCTGATAGTGCCTGCGCGCGCTGTACATGGTACGCAAACAACTGGTTCTCCCGTAGCACTCTCCATACAGTGACGTGGTCAACGTTACCTTGTTCAGCAGCAACTTCTCTGACGCTGACATTAGGGTTATCGTCAACTGCACGAAGAATTGCCTCGTCCATTGCAGGTGTCCTCGTCGTTCTAGGTCTTCCCCAGTCGCGAGTCATAGGCTGGAATGTTCCGTGCTCCCTAAGACGCCGATCAATTGCTTCGAGCGTCTTCCTGTCAGGACACCTTCGTTCTGGAAATCTGTCTCGATACAAACGTACGGCGCCACGGCTATTGCCCCGTGCTAATCCATACATCAAATGGGCATCTGCCAACTCCGCATTTGTAAACATTGCACTGACTGCAAAACCACGTTCGTGATGAACACTAACCTGTTGATGCTATGTACTGATGTGCTTGATGCTAGTACTGTAGAGCAATGAGTCGCATGTCAACACAAGCACCGAAGTCAACATTACCTTCCTTCAATTGGGCCAACTGGCAGTGAATCGAGGAAGTACAGTACATACTAACGAAACTAAAATGAGCTCTAACATGGACATTAAGCGTTTCCGGACACATATCCACATAACATCTTTTCTTTATTTGTGTGTGAGGAATGTTTACTGAAAGTTTGGTCGCACCTTTTTGCAACACCTTGTACATCGGTAACAAAGTTGTAATGCGACCTCCAGACCAGTTGAGAGGAAACGCAGATCACAGCAAATCGTAAGTAATTACTTTTTTGCATAAAAAGTCACGACGTGAACTGTTTATAGTCTAAAAATAACAAAACTGTATCGTTATAGATCCCACTGATGTCTTATAGCAGGAAAAAGGCGAAACGCTTCTGGGAAAAAATAAATTAAGTGGCAGCAGGAAAATGCGGTTTTGTTTACAAAACAAGTATTTCTGTGCTGGCTGCAGGGGCTGACCACGCAAACAAACTTGCCACTCCTCGTCTTTTTTTCACCTATCCTCAGCATAGCTATCTATAGTCACCTTGTAGGAGTGCAATAAAAACGCATTGCGTGATTATCTGCTCGGACCTGGAGACGCCTGCTATCCTCTCGCAGTCCGTCCGCTAAAATTCCTAGTAGTAGGTTTGGTGGCAACAGTTGTTAAGAAATCGCTTTATGCAATCTGATTGATGATTAGTTGCGTATGAAACGCTAAACTGGCATTAAATATACAACATGCCTGGATATACACGAGGGGCATTCAATAAGTAAGGCATCACATTTTCTGGGAAAACATGTTGGTTTCATTCAGGATTCCAACACACCATATTATCCCCCACCCTTTCCCTTACAAAACCCTGTTTTTAAACATAATATGTATTCATTGCGACCACCATACGCTACCTTATTGGAAGGGCCTGAATCCCGCATCTACATCTACATATCTACGTGGATACTTTGCAAATAACATTTAAATGCCTGGCAGAGGGTTAATCGAACCACATTCACAATTCTCTATTATTCCAATCTCGTATAGTGCGCGGAAAGATCTTTCTGTACGAGCTCATATTTCCTCCCGCCCCCCTTTTTTTATGACCGTTCTTCCCTATGTACGTCGGAGTCAACAAAATATTTTCGCATTCGGAGGAGAAAGTTGGTGATTGGAATTTCGTGAGAAGTTTCCGTCGCAACGAAAAACGCCTTTCTTTTAATGATTTCCAACCCAAATCCTGTATCATTTCTGTGACACTCTCTCCCGTATTTCGCGATAATACAAAGCGTGCTGCCTTTCTTTGAACTTTTTCGATATACTCCGTCAGTCCTATCTGGTCAGGATCCCACACCACGCAGCATTATTCTAAAAGAGAACGGACAAGCGTAGTGTAGGCAGTCTCCTTAGTAGGTCTGTTACATTTTCTAAGTGTCCTGCCAATAAAACGTAGTCTTTGGTTAGCCTTCTCCACAACATTTTCTGTGTGTTCCTTCCAGTTTAAGCTGTTCGTAATTGTAATACCTACGTATTTAGTTGAATTTACGGCTTTTAGGTTAGACTGATTTATAATGAAACCGAAGTTTAACGAGTTCCTCTTAGCACTCATGTGGATGGCCTCGCACGTTTCGTTATTCAGGGTCAACTGCCACTTTTCGCACCATTCAGATATTTTTTCTAAATCGTTTTGCAGTTTGTTTTGAACTTCTGATGACTTTATTAGTCGATAAAAGACAGCGTCATCTGCAAACAACCGAAGACGGCTGCTCAGATTGTCTCCAAATCGTTTATATAGATAAGTAACAGCAAAGGGCCTATAACACTACCTTGGGGAACGCCAGAAATCACTTCTGTTTCACACGATGACTTTCCGTCAATTACGACAAAATGCCGGCCGAAGTGGCCTCGCGGTTCTGGCGCTGCAGTCTGGAACCGCGAGACCGCTACGGTCGCAGGTTCGAATCCTGCCTCGGGCATGGATGTATGTGATGTCGTTAGGTTAGTTAGGTTTAACTAGTTCTAAGTTCTAGGGGACTAATGACCTCAGCAGTTGAGTCCCATAGTGCTCAGAGCCATTTTGCCAATTACTACAAAATGTGACCTCTCTGACAGGAAATCACAAATCCAGTCACATAACTGAGACGATATTCCATAAGCACGCAATTTCAATACGAGCCGCTTGTGTGGTACAGCGTCAAAAGCTTTCCGGAAATCCAGAAATACGGAAACGATTTGAAATCCCTCGTCAATAGCACTCAACACTTCATGTGAATGAAGAGCTAGTTGTGTCTCGCAGGAACTATGTTTTCTAAACCCATGTTGACTGTGTGTCAATAGACAGTTTTCTTCGAGGTAATTCATAGTGTTCGAACACAAGGTATGTTCCAAAATCCTGCTACGTATCGACGTTAACGATATGGGCCTGTGATTTAGTGGATTACTCATACTACCTTTCTAGAATATTGGTATGACCTGTGCAACTTTCCAGTCTTTGGGTGCGGATCTTTCGTCGAGCAAACGGTTGTATATGATTGTTAAGTATGGAGCTAACGCATCAGCATACTCCGAAAGGAACCTAATTGGTATACAGTCTGGACCAGAAGACGTGCTTTTATTAAGTGATTTAAGTTGCTTCACTACTGAGAGGACATTTACTTCTACATTACTCATGTTGGCAGCTGTTCTTGATTCGAATTCTAGAGTATTTACTTCGTTTTCTTTTGTGAAACCGAGCGAGGTGGCACAGTGGTTAGCACACTGGACTCGCATTCGGAAGGACGACGGTTCAATCCCGCGTCCGGCCATCCTGATTTAGGTTTTCCGTGATTTCCCTAAATCGCTCCAGGCAAATGCCGGGATGGTTCCTTTCAAAGGGCACGGCCGACTTCCTTCCCTAATCCGATGAGACCAATGACCTCGCTGTCTGGTCTCCTTCCCCCCAAAAACCAACCAACCAATCTTTTGTGAAGGCATTTCGGAAAACTGTGTTTAGTAACTCTGCTTTGGCAGCACTGTCTTCGATAGTATCTCCATTGGTATCGCGCAGACAAGGCATTCATTGTTTCTTGCCGCTAACATACTTCACATATGACCAGAATCTCTTTGGATTTTCTGCCAGGTTTCGAGACATAGTTTCGTTGTGCAAACTGTTATAGGATCTCGCATTAAAGTCCGCGCTAAATTTCGAGCTTCTGTAAGAGATCGCCAATCTTGGGGATTTCGCGTCTGTTTAAATGTGGCATGTTTATTTCGTTGTTTCTGCAACAGTGTTCTAACCTGTTTTGTGTACCAAGGAGGATCAGCTCCGTCGTTTGTTAATTTATTTGGTATAAATGTCTCAATTGCTGCCGATACTATTACTCTGAATCTAAGCCACATCTGGTCTACACTTATATTATTAATTTGTAATGAGTGGAGATTGTCTCTCAGGAATTCGTCAAGTGAATTTTTATCTGCTTTTTTGGATAAGTATATTTTTCGCTTATTTTTGGGGAGTTTGGGGATTACAGTATTCATTATCGCTACGACAACCCTGTGTTCACTAATCCCTGAATCGGTTTTCATGCTCGTTATTAACTCAGGATTATTTGTTGCTAAGAGGTCAAGTGTGTTTTCACAACCGTTTACTATTCACGTGTGCTCATGAACTAATTTCTCGAAATAATGTTCGGAGTATGCGTTTAGCACAATTTCGGATAATATTTTATGCATACCTCCGGAATTAAACATGTATTTCGTCCAACATATCGCGGGTAAATTAAAGTCACCATCAACTATTATCGTATGAGTCGGGTACGTGTCTGAAATCAAACTCAAGTTTTCTTTGAACCTTTCAGCAACTGTAACATCTGAACTGGAAGGTCGGTAAAAGGATCCAATTATTATTTTATTCCGCTTGCCAACAATTACCTCTGCCCGTACTAACTCACAGGAAGTATCTACTTCAATTTCACGACAAGTTAAACTACTTCTAACAGCAGCAAACACGCCACCGCCAACCATGTTTAGCCTATCCTTTCGGAACTCCGTTAGGTTCTGCGCAAAAATTTCGGCTGAGTTTATGTCCGGCTTTAGCCAGCTTTCAGTGCCTATAACGATTTGAGCATCAGTGCTTTCTATTAGTGCTTGGAGCTCTGGTACTTTCCCAGCACAGTACGTCAATTTACAACTATTATACCAATGGTTCATTTTTCTAGGCTCTTTCTATGTTCAGCCTGCTCCCTTTGTGACTGAAGCCCTTCTTTGGTTTTCCCGAGACCCTCTAACCTAAAAATTGCCCGTTCACGCCACACAGCCCCTGCTACCCGTGTAGCCACCTCCTGCTAATAGTGGACATCTGACCTATTCAGCGGAACCCAAAACCCAACCACAATTTGGCGCAAGTCGACGAATCTGTAGCCTACACGCTCGCAGAACCGTCTGACCCTCTGATTCAGACCCTCCACCCGGCGCTGTACCAGAGGTCCGCAATCGGTCCTGGCGACTATGCTGCTTTTGGTCAGCTCTGCTTTCATCTTGCAAACAAGACTGGCAGCCTTTAGCACTTCTGTTAGCCGCTCGAAAGCAGAGAGAATCTCTTCTGATCCAAAGTGGCACACATCATTGGTACCGACGTGAGCAACCAGCTGCAGTTGGCTGCACCCTGTGCTCTTCATGGCATCCGGGAGGACCCTTTCCACATCTGGAATGACTCCACCCGGTATGTACACGGGGTGCACATTGGATATCGTACCCTCCTTGTCGGCCAGGTTCCCAAGGGGCCCCACAACGCGCCTAACGTTGGAGCTCCCAACTACCAATAGTACCATCCCCCTTGTCGGCGGCGGTTCCAACATCCTGCTGCATGTGTAATCTCCCCAACATCCTTGTACTGCTTTCCCCGGAGCGCATCCTTCAATGGACCAAACATATGGCCGTCGGAATGTGCGATATCCGAGCTATAGGGTGGATGAGGGGCTCCGCTCGGGTGCGCCGACTTGTGTGAGGGACTGCGTTGTCATGGAGAAGGAGAAGTTTTTATGCAACTTTGTGGCGACGAACAAGCTGAAGTCGTTTCATCAATTTCTTTGGGGTAGCACAATACACTTCAATGCTGATCTTGGCACCACTAGAGAGTACATCAAACAAAATTACCCTTTGCGACTAAGAAGACCGTGACTTTGAACTTTTGTTTTTTCGGAGGAGTGGCGGTGTGGCGCCTCTCCATGGATCGCCGTTTTACTTTCGGTTCGAAGTTATGAACTCATGTTTCACCACCTGTGACGATGTTAGATTCAAAATTATCGCCATCAGCCTCGCCAGGTGCAAGCAATTCCGCATAGGCGAGGAATCCAGCGGGCACACATCTCTGAGCACCTTAACTGGTGGACGAGAGTGTCAGCACTACCAACAGAGGCGTCCAGTTGCGCAGCTGGGTGTTTGATTGTCTTTCATCAGTCACCTCGAATAAGAGTGTCCGCACGTTTCAACATTGTGCGGCCGGTCGGCAAGGGCGGGATCGGACATGTTTTCGCTACCTTGTTGCGATGGTGACAGACGCCTCACTCAACGACTTACTGTGCTTTTGTTCACAGCCAAGTCTCTCTAGACATTCTGGAAGCAACTATGATTACCTGCGAGGTTCTGGTTTTCCGCCAGAAGAAACTCACTGACAGCTCACTGACAGCTCACTGACAGCTCTCTCCTTGGAACGTACTTCCGTTACAGACGCAGTTTTGAAAGCTACGTACAGCACCGCCACATGGACTGAATCAGTACTACACGCTGTCACTCAACAAATTCCGAATTTTTTGAACCGAAACTGGCTGATAAAGAAATGTGTTGCATTCTTGCCCTTCGTAAATTAGGACTTCAGGCCAATCGCACAAAGTGGTTAACAGTAACACCGACTACATTCTGTACATCAGGAAATATTACCCAGTGGCTTTCTCATTCCGAAATCGCTTATCAATATTGTCTTCAAGAGGTTCGTATTGTGGGTCGTACAAGGAGAAACGTCTTCCAGCGCACGTCGTAATTTGGCAGCTGTAAAGTCGTTGCCTATCGAGACAGCCGTTTACCGTTTAGAGACATTGCCATTCGCGTTCGTCGGATTACCACGAATGTCATGGGATACACAATCGGTGGCTACAGGAAAGGCTCCACTCAAAATCATACACGATCTTGAGAAAACAAAATTACTGTTCGCTCGGTGTAGCAAGATCGTACAGCTACGCCGTGTATCTTGAGTCAAGAGGCGGGTAACTTTGCAGTAAGACATGTATCAATACCTCGACTCAGTATGAAGCACCATGCATTGTCTCCACGGCTACGATTATTGGGGCTTCCGTTGACGCGGCAGTAGAGCGAGAAGCACCGACAATGGTGCGCTGAACGACAACGGTGCACACAGGGGTTGCACTGTTTGGCCTTTTGAGACGAATCCAGATTCTGCGTAGAGCCTCGTAATGGAACGTACGAGTGCATGGGGCATCGAAGGGGAATAAAGGTTGTCGAACTGCATTCGTCGTCGTCATATGGGTCCACTATCTGGCTTGATAGTACGGCGTGCCATCTGGTACTCAAAACGATCATCTTTGTTTCGCATAGCCGGTGTTTCGGACAACAGGAGCTACATTTCTGACGGGTCAAGGACTGCGGCTGTGCCTTGTGTTCCGACAAAATAACTCCAGACCAGAAGTTCTCCTTTGCAGTCCTGACCTGCCTCGATGTAGAAGGTTTCCGACTGTTGCCCTAACAAGCACGACCTCCAGCCTTTTCACAATATGAAAACATGTCGTTGTGGGTTGACTAAAATCTGGCACCCCGTCACTCACAAGTAATCGCGATGCATGAACTTTGGCGTAGAGATGAAGCAGCATGCAGTGGTACCGTTATTTATCATTCGAAATACGTTTCTGGCAGTGCTCAACCAGAGACCAGAGGTGTCTGCTATGTTTAGTACATTTCACACTCTGTACAGCCGCAAATCACGCATCAATTAAATCATCTACTCTTTCTACTATAATACACTGTCTGAACTACCCAGGCATTCCTGTGTAAGGCGTGAATTGGAGGGAGTGAGGAGGGGGGGGGGGAAGGGCCCACCAGTTGTTAACAGAGAAGCAGCAACATCAATTATATCGCTCATGGTAATTGTGTGACTTCGAACGTGGACTAGTCTTTGGATGGCACATGAGTAACAAATCCATCAACGGCATTTCAACCCTTCGAAAGCAGCCCCGGTTGACTGTTGGTGGTGAGAATGTGAAGCGGAAGAGCGAAGGAACAACCACAGCTAGACCAAGGAGAGGTAGACCTCATGTAAGAACTGACGTACAAGGCACGCCGATCATTACTGAGGGTGGTTGTAAAAATATCACGCGAAATAACCGGGAACAATCACTCGTGAGGTCCAAAGTGGTACCTGGAGCCCAGCAACCATAATAAATATGAAAAGGGACACAATTTTGAAAAACGCAGCCCTCTGTCGCGAACACAATTAATTTGTGACCTAGGTTTCGGTGTCACAAGGGATACCTTCTTCGGACAAAATTAAAACTAAATGTTACAGCATGCTACATGACATAAAATACAACTAATGAATGACTGGCTGTAGTACAAAAATTCCGGAATAAATGCATAAAGAAGACATATACGAAATAATCCATTAAATGACATTACTGCTTGCTACAATAGAAGCGTTATGAAAACCAAAAAAGGGTTTTTTAATTTACGTATATAAGCCGTAAAAATTAGAAAGGAAATGTATCTTTGAATCTGCAAGAAGTAGTTGGTACATCACAGTGTTAGATCTCGTCAAGCAGTGGCTTTTTACCATTGAAATAACTTCTTCCGCGCAACTGCACCTGCTCGTTGAGAAAAAGTCCGTCATTCGAAAGGAAATGCTTGAAAATTTGCAGCTCTTCCAAAATATCAAGTTTACGCCCTTTTTTTTCAATATGCAAAATTTTCAACTTCGCAACCCCTTTAGGAGAGTGCCCTGTGATTAACAGGTGATCTGCAAAAGAAGAATTAGGGGCACATGAACTGTTTTTCCTCAGAAAATGTTCTTTACAGCGAATTGAAAAGGCACGTCCTGTTTGACCAATATAATAGGCACCGCAAGTGTCACATGAAATCTTATAGCCACCAGAATTCTGGAGAGGACTAGTAGTTGACTTTAAATTATGGATACATTTTTTCTCAAGTTGTTATTTGTAGAGAAAGCAATATTACATTTGCATTTAACCCGAAGCAACCTTTGAATCTGGTATGACACTGGACCTAAAAATGGAATTGAGAAGAATTTTTTCTCCGATTCTTCTGGGACGCTGGTCAAAGAACCAAGTGTAGTACCATTCTTGCCAATCTTCTTTCTGAGGATATCATCTACCAACCGAGCTTCGTAACCATTATTGTACTAAAGCCAGTCATTCATTAATTGTATTTTATATCATGCAGCATCCCGCTACTGTAATTACTTCATGTACACCGTTCAGGTGTTTGCTTATTTCCCTCTCTGCAGTTACGAGAGTTTTTTATAAAATAGCTTGTTTTACCAATCAGATGGCGGTATTGTCTTGAAGTTGCCGTGACGCACAAGTCACATGATGTTTCAGTTTTGTGTTGACTGTAGCAGAGGACACATGGTAGCCCCTAGTGGCTTGGACCACTGTTGCATTTTATTTTAATTCTATCTGACGCTGTTAGGTATGACCGCAGCTTTCGTATTTTTTTTGGTACGTTATGCTGTAACATTCAGTTTTAATTCTGTCCGAAGAAGGTGTCCCTTGTGACACCGAAACCTAAGTCACAGTTGTGTTCGCGACAAAGGGCTGTGTTTTTCAAAATTTTGTATTATACAACAGTCGCTGATTGACAGCCATGTTAAAAACCTTATGAAAAGGTAGTTGCAAAGAATGGGATACAATGGTTGAGCAGCTCCTCATAGGCCACATATTTCTGTATCCAGTGCTAAAATAGACTGAGGTGATCTAAAGAGTGATGACACTGCACAGTGTATTCCACTAAAACTGATACTATGATGTGGTTGCACAGCACTAGCATGTTATTTCCATGGCAAAGCTTTCAGTCACATTTAATATTCGTCGTCTTGCTAGTTAACAGAAGAGAAATTATTCAATTACCTGTTCTTCTTCTTCCTCTTTCAGATCGTGGACGGCAATGCGAAGACGGAGCTGAGTAACCGCAAGGATCCGGGCATGTTCTGCGGCGAGACGGAGCAGCCGCAGACGTTCATCTCGGAGACAAGCTTCGTCAAGGTGGTGTTCCACGTGGAAAACTTCACGGACCAGACCTACTTCAGCTTCGAATCCCGCGTGGAGCAGCAGCTGGAGGTGTACGCGCGCTACGGCCACCACCCCGAGCTCTACCCCAACAGGCGCGGCCAGGTTGTGCCAGGGTGAGGCGCTCTGCCACGCGGCCGTCTGCAGTCTTTGGATGTGCCGTTGCTACCCGCTTACAACAGACGGTGTCCCCTGTTTTGAACTTCATAGCGTGCGTTAGAACTTCATTTCTGATACCTCTACCTGAGAATTTCATATAAAATTAATTGTTGGTAAGGCGGGTGCTGAGATTCATTGGGAGAGTGCTTAGAAAATGTAGTCCATCATCAAAGGAGGTGGCTTACAAAACACTCGTTCGACCTGTACTTGAGTATTGCTCATCAGTGTGGGATCCGTACCAGATCGGATTGACAGAGGAGATAGAGAAGATCCAAAGAAGAGCGGCGCGTTTCGTCACAGGGTTATTTGGTAAGCGTGATAGCGTTACGGAGATGTTTAGCAAACTCAAGTGACAGACTCTGCAAGAGAGGCGCTCTCTGCATCGCGGTGTAGCTTGCTGTCCAGCTTTCGAGAGGGTGCGTTTCTGGATGAGGTATCGAATATATTGCTTCCCCCTACTTATACCTCCCGAGGAGATCACGAATGTAAAATCAGAGAGATCGAGCGCGCACAGAGGCTTTCCGGCAGTCGTTCTTCCCGCGAACCACACGCGACTTGAACAGGAATAGAAGGAGGTAATGACAGTGGCACATAATGTGCCCTCCGCCACACACAGTTGGGTGGTTTACGCAGTATAAATGTAGATATAAATGTAGATGTATAAGATTTTAGCTCCCTTACAATGAATCGAAAAGTCGAGAGAAATAGGTAAAACATCTGAAACGCGAGTGCAGTATACATTTTGTATTCTATGTCGTTGATTAGGGACACTGATTAGTCAATAAAGAGAACGTGCAGTGACTCGGTCAGAAAGCTTCACAACTCTCGTCAACGGTACGTCAGATTACGGTTTCAGAGAGCTTGTATTCCCACAAATCTTCATCACGTAAAAATTCTTAAAATGTACGCTGTAACACTAAAAATAAGTAGAACGATTCAACGGTCCCAATTCTAAGGAATACGCTGAGGAAAAGCCAATACTGAACTACCATTGGTTGGTTACTGAGTCATCATATTGGGATTACGTATGGGCAAAAATACATAAAATTATGTCGATATGAAAATACCTAAAATGTATGATGAAAAATATCCAGTAGTCGCATTTTTTAAAACTATTAATTCATCATTGATGTCAAGATTGTATGATCTCTTTACTAGATGTAAGCAGAAACCATGTGACCTATTGTCAAAGTAAGCTATGTGAAGGTTGTTTCGATTACTATGAGCATAGGACACACAGTTTTTGTTGGATTTGGTACGTAAACATGCCTTAAATGAGAGTTTAATGTACAGTGACTAATTGTAAATTTGCTTCTTTAAGTTACATAATTCTAACCCACAGACCCAAATATACTTTATTACGATGAATAAAATATTGCAACATGTGATATACACTGGATTGGGGCGTTCGGCTGGAGACATTAATTGATCATATGCTCGGAAAACAATTACGGAAAAAGGTGTCTAGTTGTACTGGATTTGAATCTGAGAAGGAGTTGGTCGTTAAGTCTCTCCTGATGACGCGAACTAACAATAGACGCGCGAACTACAGTCTGTAGCCCTTGTTTCAGTAGACACACTTTTTTTTGGGGGGGGGGGGGGGGGCGGGGGATATTGAAACTGAATTTTACTGAAGTTTTTCCCCATTCTCGGCCACCGAGACGTAGAGTTTCTCCTGAAGGATGAACCGTTGCAAGAACCTTTCCCTGTGTTATAGTTCTTCGCATTCTCTAGAGATTTCTTTCAGAGACAAGATCAGACAAGACTCCTTTCGATATGAGGTACCGATCAGCTGCACTATTGGACAAATAGTGGGCGGCATTAGCCGATCTGTTCATATTTCGTAGTGGCTAGTTGGGAATGTGGCAACGAAGTTCACGAGTAGCGATGCTAGCAAGACTGCAGATTTTATGTGCAGGTTTTGACGTGGGATGGCCTGAAATTAGAGGGTTGGATAGTTTAGTTCACTTTCGTGGCTTTCAAAGAACTTTGTCACACTAGAATCGTGTATTCTACAGCAGATTACCAAAACAGAAGTTCTCGCGCAAATCACTTACTTTTACGACTTAGTCACACGAATATAACATTGAACTGCTGTGTTGCGCCAATGCCTTTGGTTCACCAGTGTCAAAGTTGTTACATGGATGTGAAGGTACCTTTCTTTGGAACACAGTCCACAAACTAGGAGATCATCATATGAAATAAGAGGGCATGAATTAGCATCACTAATAGACGTCCAGCAAATTCTCTGATGTGAACGTGTAGAGATCAGTTAGCAATGGTAATAATAATCGGATGGACGCACGTGAAGAGTTTGTAGCCACACCGACCACAGACGAGGAATAACTGTAGATTGGGCAGTAAAGGTTTCCTGTTTCGTGCACATCGATTAGAGGTGCAGATTTTCGTTTTAGGATCATGTTTTTATTGTATAAATCTTCAGTAATTTACAATGTTAAACCACGGACCAACTGCACCACTCGCGAAGTGACGCTCCAAGTGGTCGGCCGCAGATACTGCCTCCGAAGATGGCGCTTGAAGTATTTAACTTCACTGTGAAGCGATTTCTCTTTTCTTTTTCATGATTAACCTTAGGGCTAAATTCTCCACAGCCCCATCAACAACGGAATGCTTAAATGTAGCTGTAGTTGTAAGTTGCAAATATTCTGCATATATAGATAGTAGTTTTGCCGCGTTGGTGTAAAAGATAGATTGCAACATTTTTATCAACAAATAAGTCATTAGTGTTGGACTACGAGCCTTCTTAAGTGAAGTATGGAAATGAATTGACCGTGTTCTATTTAAACAACCATTCTGGTAATGAACCGTTTTTATTTGGAATCGCCATGAGAATCCCAATCAGGGTGGCCAAACAGCGACCAGAATGTAGTTCCTTGTCTCTATTATAATGTTTTCAGATTTTTAAAGTGTACTTCTGGAATGCATTGTAGAAAGCAATTTTTTCCATCGAGACTGCGGGCACAGGTTGAATTTTGGGTTTCTTGTAAGCACCTGTTTCGAGAGGCAATATATTTTGTAAAGTGTTATGGTGTTCAAAATGTTTCAGCTATCTCTTAAACGCAGCGGTAAGGTACTTCAGTTTCTACTTTCATGTTTTGTAATTGAAAATTAAGATAGGAGATCCACATCGTCGATGTGAGCAACAATACAGGTATATGCATATGCGCCTCATTGTTTTGTATATGTCTTAACTGAGATCCTACCATACTGTCAGTGTTTTCCATATATAGCTTTCATCGTCGATTCTGCGGAGAACATCCTCGTTCCTTACGTTATCATTCGTCTGGAGTACCACATCTCAAATGCTTCGAGGCCGGCCGTTGTGGCCGTGCGGTTCTAAGCGCTTCAGTCTGGAACCGCGTGACCGCTCCGGTCGCAGGTTCGAATCCTGCCTCGGGCATGGATGTGTGTGATGTCCTTAGGTTAGTTAGGTTTAATTAGTTCTAAGTTCTGGGCGACTGATGACCTCAGACGTTAAGTCGCATAGTGCTCAGAGCCATTTGAACCAAGCCAAATGCTTCGAATCTCTTCTTTACCAGTTTTCCAACAGTCCCTGGTTGACTACCACACAATTCTGTGCTCCAGGTTTACATTCCCAGGAGTTTTTCTTTCTATGACTTCTTTTGGCCAGGAATACCCTTTCTACCAGTGCTAGTCGGCTCTTTATATTCTCCTTGCACCGTCCGTCATGGTTTATTTTTCTGCCTAGGTAGCAAAATTCCTTAACTTCATCTACTTTGTAACCACCAATCTTGATGTTTCTCGCTGTTCTCATTTCTACTTCTTCGATTTACTCTCAAGCCGTATTTTGTACTAATTAGACTGTTCATTTCATTCAGCAGTTCCTTCTAATTGTTCTTCACTTTCACTGAGGACAGCAATTTCGTCAGCGAATCTTATCATTTATATTCTTTCACCATGAGGTTTAATTCCATTCATGAACCTTTCTTTTATTTCCGTCATTCCTTCTTTGACATATAGCTTGTACAATATGGGAGCAAGAATACATCCCTATCTTACACCCCTTTTATTCCTTTCAATCTTCGTCTTCCAAGCTTATTATTCCCTCTTGGGTTTTTGTACATATTGTATATTACCCATTTTCTCCTACAGCTTACCCCTATTTTTCTCAAAATCTCGAATACCTTGCACCATTTTACGGTGTTGAACGGTTTCTCCAAGTCGACGAATCCCATGACCCTGTCTTGATTATTCTTTTGTCTTACTTCTATTACAAACTGCAACGTCGGAAATGCCTTTCTGGTGGTTCTACCTTTCCTAAAGCCAAACTGATCGTCATCTAACCTGTTCTCAATTTTCTTTTCCGTTCTTCTGTATATTATTCATGTCAGCAACTTTGATGCATAAGCTGTTAAGAAGATTGTGCAATAATTCTCTCAACTGTCGGCTCTTGCAATCTTCGGAATTGTCTAGCTCATGTCTCTCCGAAAGTCAGATGGAATATCGCCCGACTCAAATATTCTACACACCAACGTGAACAATCGTTTTGTTGCCACTTTCCTCAGTGATTGTAGAAATTCTGATGGAATGTTATCTATCACTTCAGCCCTATTTGATTTTAAGTCTTCCAAAGCTCTTCTAAACACGGACCTAATCTCTTCTATATCGAGTCCTGTTTCTTCTTCTATCACGTCATGAGATAAGTCCTCTCCGAGGCCTTCAATGTACTCTTCCCACCTATCCGCTCTCTCGTCTGCATTTAACATTGGAATTCCCGTTGCATTCTTAATGTTATCGACCTTGCTTTTAATTTCTCTTTTCTGTTTGCTGAGTCAGTCCTTCCGACCATAATTTTTTTTTCTATTTCTTCACATTTCTTTTGCAGCCATCCTGCCGCAGCTTCCAGGCGCTTCCTGTTTATTTCATTCCGTAGTGACTTGTATTTCTGTATTCCTTAATTCCCCCAAACATTTTTGCATTTTCGTCTTTCATCGATCAACTGAAATGTTTCTTCTGGGCGCTACAGTCTGGAACTGCACGACCACTACGGTCGCAGGTTCGAATCCTGCCTCGGGCATGGATGTGCGTGATGTCCTTAGGTTAGTTAGGTTTAAGTAGTTCTAAGTTCTAGGGGACTGATGACCTCAGATGTTAAGTCCCATAGTGCCCAGAGCCATTTGGACCATTTTTGGCCAAACGTGTTTGTGGTGTGGTTTCCTTAAACCGAACAAGAGGGTGGTACAAATATTGGACCCGGAAATGTAGTAAGGATCGAACCGGAGGGAAAAGCTGAGCAGTCTCGTCCGCTGTCATCTACGCTGTGAAAACAACTGACATTAACTGCATCTGGCGGGCCTCTTGAATTCGTGCACAACGGCCTGGTTGGCTAACTTCAGCGCTAAATAACTCGGAAACGGCGCTAAGCATCGAATTTCTTTCTTAAGAATTAATTCTTAGTACAACCTATCGTGCAACATCCTTACAAACTTTTCAGACTGTTTCTAACCACCAAGAACGTGTACTTGTTGATTCACTTACTCATCATCACCTAGCCCAAACTGCATAGGATAGAAACTTTAAAACTGGAGAGAGAGTTGATCCTACAATGCAGATAAATTTGAAGTAATGGTCTTTTCGAAATTCCGTTCTCGAGGGGGTGAACGACTGATAACTACTCCCTCCAGGGCCTCAACTGGCTGTATTTCTCTGATCGTCGAGACAGGATTCCAAGAAGTAGCATTTCTGTTGAATCGTTATAAATATCAGCGTCTTCCCACATCTCCTGTACCTCTCCTATAGATGGTAGCGACAGCTGGGACACCACACGTCAGCATGAAAGAGCCGTCGCGGCAGTGCGGATAACGGCACGCGGCCGGGCTTTATTTTAAAGCTGCGTGGGCAGGCCGAGTCTTGAGGGAATGGCAATCACCGTCGGAGCGGCGGCACCTGCCCCGCGCAGCGCGAGTAATCAATTCCGCGGCCGAGCCGAGGACGGCGGGTTGCCTACCGCCCGGCTCCTGCTGCCTGGGACCGGACCGCCTGCCCGTCATGCATAATGGATAGCGCGGCGCCTCGCGATAACGCAAACAACTGTAGCGCCAATCTGCGAACTTGTTGCTCGCCGCAAACTCCATCTGCCCACTGCCGGTCGCGGCTCAGTTAGCGTGCAAAGAAGGCCAATTCTGCGTAATGCGCTTACAGCCGGGACTGCGCTCTGCGGCAGAACTCTCATGCGGCCAGAGAGATAAAAGAATGCTGGATCGTGGATTACTTTAATCCGTACACAGGCATAAAATAACAGTTCCTCACTCGACGCTTTATTCAGAAACATCTGCAGACAGATTAAGCTCGTAAAGGAGGACGAGCAATGTGTGTTTACCGTAATCTTGCAAAGTGCAATCCGTTATTCTGCCCTTTCTTTTATTTACAGTTACTCGACTTGATTACTCACCACATTTAGTATTCCTCGAGATAATCAGGTTACATGTTCGGTAATCCCCAGATTTAGAAGGGATTTTGGATCAATATGCCGATATTTTAACTTGGTTTACGTAGCTATTGTATACCTTTCGTATACGAAGATCACGGCCAGTTTCGTGAGACACAATAGATTTGAATGATCATAAAATATCAGGTCAAGTGTGAACAACTTCAGTCCCCAATTTACTGAAAAATACTGAAACATTGACTGGATGCGAATTTTCCAACTCTATTTGACGGAATGTGAAGTAGTACAAGAAATGAATTGAAGGAAGATGTTGTGACAATAAGAGATCGTTCGTTGGTAGAAACAAATACTTCCATTATTTGTGTCTTCCTCAGGGTTCCATACTAGGGCCACTTCATTCCCTCATACACATAACGATTTTAACTGCAGCACCCAGTTTTCAAAGTTATTTTGTTTACTGATGGCAACGTTAAAATTGTTACAGGAGTCATATTCTGAAAGGTGCAAATCCACTAGTTTCTGCAGGTGCTGTATGTCAGTACCTGTGTAATTGCTACATACTCTACAATATATTGTTACTGCACGGGAACTTGTGTATTTTGAGTACCGTCATCTGTTGGTGTCATTAGAAGGAACTGTGGCAACTGATTTGTGCTAGAAGCGAGCCATGAAGGGCCTCTCTATCTCTCGCTCTCTCCCCTCGAACCGTCCTCGGAAGCTCCAACGGCACCGACCGACCGCGGTGTTATCCGCAGCTGTTAGGTGCCACTAGATACGGGTATGGTGGGGCATGTGCACAAGTGCTGAGTGAGGCCAACTGAGGAGCTACTTGTTCGAGAATTGGCGATTCCGGTCACGAAAACAGATAGCTGGAAGAGCGTTGTGCTCACCACGTGCCCCACCGTATCACACACGCTGAGCAAGGGCACAAGTGGTCTAAGCCGGCACTGTTGCTCAGCGTGTTCGGCCAGAATCTTAGCTGAGTTCTGTAATAAAAAAACTGACTTAACTGATCAACAATGAACTTGAACAAGCGTCATGGGACGTCTGCCCCGAACAACTCGAACGAATAATAACAGACAAAGTGATATTAACATAAAATGGGGGGGGGGGTAGTGTCTTTGAGTAGCAATCAACATGTCCTCGGTCACGGGTTCGAACCCCGACACTACTTAGATTTTCATTAATAGTCAGCAGTGGTGGCTGAAGACTTCCTGCAAAAGAAGTCACTCTCATTCAGCCAACGGCCTTGTCAAAGACGACGGGGGAACGGACGGAGGTTCAGTCCACTCTCTTGTCCTTTGGGTGGGAAACTGCCCCTAACGCGAAAGAATCAACAATGCTCAACGACGTGAGGATGCAGAAGACAATGGAAACCATTGCATTAAAGACACACAATGTGTATCCACAGGACATGTAACTGAATAAGTGTAATGATGATCTCTCCATTGGAAAAAGATTTCGAAACAATCCCCCAATTGGATCTCTGGGTGGGACTGCCAAGGGGGATGTGACCATGAGAAAGAGTTTGAATGACGTTCTACGAGTCGTGGTGTAGAAGGTCAGGAGCTTGAACGTGGTAGGGAAGCTAGAAAATCTGAAAAGGGAACTGTAAATGCTCAATCTAGATATAGTAGGGGCCAGTGAAGTGAAGTGGAAAGAAGACAAGGATTTCGGGTCAGATGAGCATAGAGTAATATCAACAGCAACATCAAATGGTATAACAGGAGTAGGATTCGTTATGAATAGGAAGGTAGGGCAGAGTGTGTGTTACTGTGAACAGTTGAGTGATAGGGTTCTTTCTACCAGAGACGAGAGCAAACCAGTACCGACAACGATAGTGCAGGTATACACGCCATGGTCGCAAGCTGAAGATGAAGAGATAGAGAAAGTATATGAGGATATTGAACGGGTAATAGAGTGCGTGAGGGGAGATGAAAATCCAATACTCATGGGGGATTTGAATGCAGTTGCAGGGGAAGGAGTAGAAAAGTTTGCAGGAGAATATCGGCTTGAGACAAGGAATGAGAGAGGAGAAGGACTAGTTGAGTTCTGTAATAAATTTCAGCTAGTAATAGCGAATACTCTGTTCTAGAATCACAAGAGGAGGAAATATACTGGGAAATGGCCGGGTGATACGAAAACATTTCAGTTAGATTACACCATTGTCAGGCAGAAATTCCGAAATAAAATACTTGATTGTAAGTCTTACCCAGGAGCAGATATACTTTCAGATCACATTGTAGTAGTGATGAAGAGTATGCTGAAGTTTAAGAGATTAGTCAGCAAAAATCAATAATCAAAGATGTGGGATACAGATGTACTAAGGACTGATGAGATACGCTCGAAGTTCTCTGAGGCTGTATATACAGCTATAAGGAATAGCTCAGTACGCAGTACAGTTGAAGAAGAATAGACATCTCTAAAAAGAGCAAAACAGAAGTTGGAAAGAAAAACCTTGATACAAAGAAGATTACTGCGAAGGAAACATGGGTAACAGAAGAAATACTTCAGTTAATCGATAAAAGATGGAAGTACAAAAATGTTCAGGGATATTCAGGAATACAGAAATACAAGTCGCTGAGAAATGAAATAAACAGGAAGTGCCGAGTAGCTAGGATGTAATGGCTGCATGAAAAATGTGAAGAAACTGAAAGAGAAATGATGGTCGGCAGGACTAATCAGCATGTGCGAAAGTCAAAACAACCTTCGGTGAAATTCAAACCAAGGGTGGTAATGTAATGAGCGCAACGAGAATTCCGCTGGTAAATGCAGGGGAGAGGGCGGATAAACGGAAGGAGAACACTACAGACCTCTATGAGGAGGAAGATGTGTCTCATGTGATAGAAGAAGAAACAGGAGTTGATTTAGAAGATATAGGGGATACAGTATTGGAATCAGAATTCAAGAGAGCTTTAGAGGACTTAAGATCAAATAAGGTGGGAGGGATAGATAGCATCCCAGGAGAATTTCTGAAATCATTAGGGGAAATGGCAACAAATGACTACTCACGTTGGTGTTTAGGATGTATGAGTCTGGCGACATACCATCTGGTTTTCGGAAAAATATCATCCACACAATTCCGAAGACTAAAGAACTGACAAGTGCAAGAATTATCGCACAATCTGCTTAACAGCTCATGCATCCAAGTTACTTACAAAAATAATATACAGAAGAACAGGATAGAAATTTGAAGATGACTTGGATGACGATTAGTTCGGCTCTGAGAACGGTAAAGATACCGGAGATACAAATATGAAGTCGCGGTTGATAATGGTAGAAAGACTAAAGAAAAATCAAGACACGGTCATAAAATTTGTCGACCTAGAAAAAGCATTCGACAATGTAAAATGGTGCATGATATTCGAAACTCTGAGAAAAATAGGGGTATGCTTTATGGAGGGACGGGTAATATATAACATGTACAAGAGCCAGGAAGGAACGACCAAGAATGAAGTGCTCGGATTGAAAAGGAGTGTGAGACATGGATGTAGTATTTAGCTCCTATTGTCCAACCTATACATCGCAGGAGCAGTGATGGAAATAAAAGAAAGGTTCAGGAGTGGAATTAAATTTCAAGGTGAAAGGATATCAGTAATACGATTCGCTGATGTCACTGTTATCCCAAGTGAAAATGAAGAAGAATTACATGATCTGTTGAATGTAATTAACAGTATAATGAGTACAGAATTTGGACTGAGAGTAAATCGAAGAAAAACGAAAGTCATGAGAAGTAGCAGAAATGAGAACAGCGAGAAACTTGACATTAGGATTGATGGTCACGAAGTAGATGACGTTAAGGAATTCTGCTACCTAGGCAGCAAAATAACCAGTGATGGGCGGAGAAATGAGGACATCACAAGCAGACTAGCTGTGGCAAATAAAGCATTCCTGGCCGAGAGAAGTCAACTAATATCAAACATAGACCTTAATTTGAGGAAGAAATGTGTGTGAATGTACGTCTGGAGTACCGCATTGTGTGTTAGTGAAACATGATTTGGGGGAAACCCGGAACAGAAGAGAATCGAAGCGTTTGAAATGTGGTGCTGCGGACAGATGTTGAAAATTAGGTGGATTTATATGGTAAGGAATGACGATGTTCTGCCCAGAATCGGAAAGGAAATAAATATGTGCGAAACACTGACATGGAGAAGGGACAAGATGATAGGACATCTGTAAAAACATCAGGGAATTTCAAAAAAATGGTTCAAATGGTTCTGAGCACTATGGGGCTTAACATCTATGGTCATCAGTCCCCTAGAACTTAGAACTACTTAAACCTAACTAACCTAAGGACAGCACACAACACCCAGCCATCAAGAGGCAGAGAAAATCCCTGACCCCGCCGGGAATCGAACCCGGGAACCCGGGCGTGGGAAGCGAGAACGCTACCGCACGACCACGAGATGCGGGCTCAGGGAATTTCTTCGATGGTACTAGAGTGAGGTGTAGAGTGCAAAAACTGTTGAGGAAGACAGACATTGGTATACGTTCAGGAAATAATTGAGGACATAGGTTGCAAATACTACTGTGACATGAAGAGGATGGCACAGGAGTGGAATTGGCGTCGGGCTGCATGAAACCAGTCAGAAGACTGATGAATAAAAAAATAAAAATAAATAAATAAATAAAAGTGGGGACTGGGCCCCGTTTGCCAACAGCGCTTCGCACATCCGGACAGTAGCTCATCCAAACTGAAGCCAAGCCCGACAGCCTGTACCTTCAGTGTTCTGACGGGAACCGGCTTTACCACTGCGGAAACATGAAGGCTGTAAATAGTTTTCATTCAGGAATATCGTTTTTTATCTCTGTGTGCTGCTTCTACTGGCTTTAAAACATCGATTGGCAGTTGCGCCTAGTTTAACATGATAACAGTTCGCTCCCGTAACAGGTTTCTTGCAGCACTTAAATACACACATCAAAAAAAGTTTTGCATCATCTCAGTTCCGAGAACTCCGAACCTGTACAGAAAATTGGAATAGAGATCAACATAAACATCATTTCCACCATTTTTATTGCTCATGAAAACCACACATTGCATGTTGTACCACCATACAGCGAGACCTTAAGAGGTGGTGATCCAGACTGCTTTACGCAATGGTACCTCTGATACCCAGTAGCACGTTCTCTTGCATTGATGCATGCCTGTATTCGACATGGCATACTATCCATAAGTTCATCAAGGCACTGTTGGTCCAGATTTTCTCACTCCTCAACGGTGATTCGGCGTAGATCCCTCAGAGTGGTTCGTGGGTCACGTCATCCATAAGCAGCCCATTTCAATCTATCTCCAGCATGTTCGACAGGGTTCATGTCTGGACAACGTGCTGGCCACTCTAGTTGAGCGATGTCGTTACCTGAAGGAATTCATTCAAAAGACTTGCACGATGCAGGAGGGAATTTTCGTCCATGAAGACGAATGCATCGCCAAAATGTTGTCGAAATGGTTGCACTATCGGTCGGAGGATGACATTCACGTATCGTACAGCCTTTATGGCGTCTTCTTTGGCCACCAGCGGCGAACGTTGACCCCACATAATAGCACCCCAAAACAGCGGGAAACCTCCACCTTCCTGCACTCGCTGGACAGTGTGTCTAAAGCGTTCAGCCTGACCGGGTTGCCTCCAAATACGTCTCCGACGATTGTCTGGTTGAAGGCATATGCGACACTCATCGGTGAAGAGAACGTGGTACCAATCCATGGTAGCGTTGCTGTCAGGGTTCCTCCGAGCCATAATCCGTAGGTAGCGGTCATCCACTGCAGTAGTAGCCCTTGGGCGGCCTGAGCGAGGCTTGTGACCGGCAGTTCCTGTCTCTCTGTATATCCTCCATATCCGAACAACATCTCCTTTGTTCACTCCGAGACGCCTGAACACATTCCTTCTGGAGAGCCCATCCTGGCGCAAAGTAACAATGCGGACACGATCGAACCGCGGTATTGACCGTCTAGGCATGGTTGAACTACAGAGAAAACGAGCTGTGTACCTCCTTCCTTGTGGAATGACTGGAACAGATCGGGTGTCGGACCCCCCTCCGTCTAATAGGAGCTGCTCATGCATGGTTGTTTACGTCGTTGAACGGGTTTAGTGACTTCTCTGAACAGTTCAAATGGTTCAAATGGCTCTGAGCACTATGGGACTTTACTGCTGAGGTCATCAGTCCCCTAGAACTTAGAACTACTTAAATCTAACTAACCTAAGGACAAAACACACATCCATGCCCGAGGCAGGATTCGAACCTGCGACCGTAGCAGCAGCGCGGTTCCAGACTGTAGCGCCTATAACCGCTCGGCCACTCCGGCCGGCTCTCTGAACAGTCAAAGGGACTGTGTCTGTGATACAATATCCACAGTCAACGTTTATCTTCAGGAGTTCTGGGAACTTTTTTTGTTGTGTGTATGAGATTTATTATTGAAAGCCGGAGTTGGACGCGGCCAGTGACCCTAAATTTATATTTAAAGCATTTCGAAAATTAACCTGATGTGTAATTTAACGATTGCAGTGCAGTGTGACGTAGTCATATGATTCGAGGGATGCAATAACAAATGTTTTGTAACAATAAGCTCCTTCGGTTGTTCTGTAGGCCTACTGTAAATGTAATCTGCTTTCACATTAAACTCGAATGTTTCTAGTAACAGTTAACGAGTGATAGCACTGTTGAAATTATCCTAGGATAGCGATTTATAGATCTGTTATCTAAGTGAATTCACAGTCAGTTCAAAATAATGCAATTGTTTTAAGTCACAGATTGGAAAATCGATGCAGCTAATATGGATGTGCCAAAGTACATGACGGACGAGGACACCAAAATATATACACTAATAACAACTTACACCTATTCATTCAGTCTAGTATCAGTTTCCTTTACACATTAGGTGTTGTGACTGACCGCTTATATCGTGCGGTGTAGCAAATCATGATGGAAAGTTACATAGACAGCTGAGAGGACAACCACAGTCTGGGCGAGGAAGAAAGAAGCAGCCGCCAATGAGTCCGTAAGGTCACTGGTGCAAATTGAAATTATGTGAAATGTTAAATCGAAAGTTCTCGTCTGACCTGTCCATGGCTTTTTAAAGCCCTCAGTGCCGAGCTAGGCTTGAAATATACAGAATTTCAAGGATTTGTTTGTAATTACTGTGAGTCAATGGGAGGATTGATGACGGAGCATTTAAAAGATTAATTGTGTTAAATACACGTGGTGGGTAATTGAGAGATCAGTGATATTCTAATGGATTGGTATGATGATTTGTGTCTTAGTGTAAGGCCAGATTTGAGTCAACAGTCGTTACAAAGACGGAGGAATATTTTATGAATCTTGCATTGTATTTAATCTGTGAATGTGCGTTTTTCTGAGAAAGTGGTGATTATCATTCAAAAATAGTAATACTCTCGTACACACTCGCCAGTTTCTGACCAGTCAGACAAAGTTCCTAAGCCGATAACTCATACTTAGTGTACCTAAGTTCCTACGGGCCAGTTGATCGACAGACTACATCAGCTTAAGTACAGTAAGCTCCTAAACGATGTGAGTTCCACCACAGCGTAAAACCAATATTATACTTTGATAATTGGATAATGGTCGATAGAGAGAATAAATGTAATATTTCAATTTTTGTGAAGTTTTGTGATGTTTCGTCAAAAAGAGTATAACTTTCATTCTTATTAACATGCCACACGGACACAACGACGCATTTCCAAAGTGACTAAAACAAGCACAAAAGTCAGTCTCCGATGATAACGAAGTTACTGGGACAGAGCGGAACAAATGGTGGCATTTCGCCGATTTCTCACATCCGAAGAGGATAAGATTTGTGTCCTTCTCGTGACCGTAAACACACAGCGAGGATAATATGAGACTATTACGATGCTTCTTAAAGCAAGCGCGACTGAAGCTCACGCATGAAACAGCGCATTTAAATCTCCAACATCGGCACTTCTCATGCTAGCGTCGCGAAAGCAGAAAAGGCACTGTACCTTTGAGCTAGGAGTCGTTATATCATTCTGAAATTATCTCTTATTCCTCGGCGCAGATCCAGTGACGTTGCAGATTTTCGATGAATAAATTATGATTTGCACTTTTATTATCGATATCCGCCTTCGAATCTGAGCCATGTGGACGACCTGTGACGGATTCCTGGCAGTGCCAGGGATTTTTTCTTGGTGGGAGGACATGAACATTGTGCCTGAGCCCCACCAGACCAACTGAACATTTATTTGAATGATATGTAGCAGCTCCAAGGTCTGGAAAGCTTACAAAGGGCGGGACGACGCTTCTCCGTACCGCATTCAAATGACGTCATTCGTCAGAGGATGACACAGTGTGCTGTGGGCGTCGTGTGAAACTCTGTGTATGACGGCACAGTTACTTTTATCTTTATTTTTGTAGTGTACTGCTCTCAACAGATCGTGAGATTATCATAAATTGTACAGCCTAAGAAATTTTAATATTTCCTCCACACAGAAGAATTTACCTACATTTTTCGGATAAGATATCTGAAAATAAAAAAATACTTCATGCACCATAACAGAAATGAAATTGTTAATTTCTGAGCCCTAATTGGCTCAAAATGGCTCTGAGAACTAAGGGGCTTAACTTCTGAGGTCATCAGTCCCCTAGAACTTAAACCTAACTAACCTAAGGACATCACACACATCCATGCCCGAGGCAGGATTCGAACCTGCGACCGTAGCGGTCGCGCGGTTCCGGACTCTAGCGCCTAGAACCGCTCGGCCACCACGGCCGGCTGAGCCCTAACTATCAGTACACTTTTATTGATTTTGGATACAGCTTAGAAAATCCTAAATGCTGGTTTGGGTGAACAGGATAAAAGGGTGGAATCGATTGACTGAGTACAGGGTGAATTTTGGACACTTTATTGTTTAGTAATAACTTGTGTCAATATCAGTCGACATAAAAGTGGAATTGTACTTGAACAACAGACCTGTCATAATAACTGAAATTAAGCCGATGACAGCAAAACATTTTAAACACTCTGGCTGTATAAAGTTCTTCAGCATTTAGTAACACAAGAAATTAGAACAAGTACTTCCAATTTTTAATCAGTTTCAGAAATTAAATATTTGTAAAAATACTCTGTAATTGAATTCCTTAAAAGACATCTGCTAATGTGTTTTAAAACATGATAAAATTTTAATTTCACTGTATTTTAGGGAGATATATCGTCATTTAAACAATTTACAAACCGATCGGCACCATGTGGACAACAGTAATTTCCCTGGCATATTCTGATGGATCCCAAGCATTCATTCTGTCATAACGGCTACTTTGACATATCAGTGTCAGTGTATACCACTCCATACAAATATAAGGAAATGCCGCAAACTACCTTGAATACCTCAGCATTAGAAACGGGAAACCATGGCTTCTTAGAGCAGCGAAACAGTGTATTAGTAGCATCTACAGGTCCAACAGGTTGGTTGTGCATCAACAACGTGCATTCATACAAACTTGTCGCTAGAGAACAACATTAGTATGCAGTGAGAAATGAATAAAACAGTATAAAATAATGAGACAACTGCCTATTAACGATGTACGTTGATGTAAAGTCACTCCCTATACAGGCTCTGAGCACTATGGGAGTTAACATCTATGGTAATCAGTCTCCTAGAACTTAGAACTACTTAAACCTAACTAACCTAAGGACATCAGACACATCCATGCCCGAGGCAGGGTTCGAACCTGCGACCGTAGCGGTCGCGCGGATCCAGACTGAAGCGCCTAGAACCGATCGGCCACCCCGGCCGGCGACAGATGGTAGTGTTGGGGAGCAGAGCTGCTGGACTGTACCCAGCATACCAAGTACTCATGCTCGCGCACCAAAAAAGAAACAATGTGTCTACTTTCCGTGGGCTCCGTTACTTGTCGACTGTTATTAACTTACTTGCTGGTAGTGCAGAAACTAAACCGTTTACCAAAGACTAACTTCAGTAGCAGACATAGTTTTGCCTTATGTGCGTAATATTGTTTTTGTAGTTGCTCGAAACAAAAATCACTGGTTATGGGACCCTCCTTCCCCTCCCGTCTCACCCTTGGGACCTGGCCCCTCCCAACTAGGCATGGCGGCTGTCGCAGAAACAACCGGTTTTTGGTTACATCGTTTCTTTTTTTTTTTTTCAAACCAGTTTAACCCGCGTGTTAAACATCCCAATATAACCGATGTTTTGGAGTTTATTCCTATTATTTTCCGTAATAAACGTAGAAACCGAGCAAAGATTGAAAAATTTTGACTCTCTCAGTTTAATGATACAGATGAAAATATTCAATCAAATGAGCAAGTAAAAGAAAATATAGTCTGCCCACAATTCACTGCTTTTTTCGAAAAGTGATAAGTGATTAAATACTGTCAAAAATCTCACCAGTATTTTCCTATTGATTTCAGTTTTACGAAACTGTGCTAAAAATCATGTTGTAATCGGGGATCGTACCACAGCTTGCGTATTACGAATAGTCAGAGATAAATCGTGAAAACTGAGATCGGAGATCTCTGTTTTTCGTGTTAATTTGTCCGTTTCCAAGGATAAGTAGGTGAAGACGTATTATGTAGACACAGGCAGCAGATCAGTTACTTTCTGTTTTTATCGTATGCTATGAATGTTGTTAAGTTATTAGTTTACTAAAATTACCATAATTTTATTCCTCTTCTACTATTTTATAGAAATGGCAGACAAATCCTTAATCTTTTAAAGCAAATGAATCATTGTATTTAAGTGCTACGTCACTTCTTAGAAATATTTCCAGACTAGCGTTGGTGCCGTTTTGCAATACAACGGATGTCTGGTGACGACATCGATAAATTGCCAGGGGGCGGGGGGCAAGTTTTGCACACTGCTCGTACATCCCCCCCCCCCTCCCCTACGTACCTCAAGCCACGATACACAACAGGGACATTACTGTCTTAGTGCTCTACCAATTCACGTCTTGTGTTTGTTGCTCATTTCCATCGGCACTGTTATTAAAATAGCACCTATCGCTTTTCCGGTTTTCATATTGCGAACTACAGTGAATATTAATATATATTTAAAAAACGAGAACTTGTAGCATTGCAGCTACGGCTAATTGATATTTCGTTTTTTTACCCTGTTATTAACGAAAAATGAGAGCAAAGAAGTGCCGAAACTTACCATAATTTGGAAATAAAATACTGATATCGGGTTTAACTGGCCAGCTTTTCCCATCCCTACTCCCAGCCTCTGCAGGCCTCGTCACCTGGCTATGCTGTGTGACTTTTTCCCACCGAACAGGTAGCGCAGTGAGTACGTGGAGCCCAAGAAACAGCTGCGATTGGCTGACGCCAGGCCACTACCTCGCGGCTCACTGAAACATCAATCACAAGGTCATTCTAATCCGAGTACAGTTGTAGACTGTTGCACTCCCAAAGTAATTTTGACCGGAGTATAGTCGTAGGATTCGCAATCTTGCTCCATCTTATTTTGCGCGGGATTAGCCGAGCGGTCTGAGGCGCTGCAGTCATGGACTGTGCGGCTGGTCCCGGCGGAGGTTCAAGTCCTCCCTCGGGCATAGGTGTGTGTGTTTGTCCTTAGGATAATTTAGGTTAAGTAGTGTGTATGCTTACGAACTGATGACCTTTGCTGTTAAGTCCCATAAGATTTCACACACATTTTTTTCCCATCTTATTTTATTTGAACACAGAAAGTCCAGAGTCGAATTGTACTGTGTAATGCACTCGAGTAACAGTATAATCTTTGCATTCTGCTCTAATGTTTGACGTAATTTACAAGTCTTCCACTTGGAAATGTCATATACAGACTATAATTCCCGAGAAGCTTAATCACAACACACTCATTCAGTATTGTGAACTTTATTACAACTCGATGCACTGTAGAACTCGTTTCCGTAGCTTTCTCATTCATTTAATAACGTGGAATTTATACCGACCTCTTCATAACAAAGATCGCAGCAGACTCCCCAACAGAGAACAATAGCAGCACTCGCACCCCCTGCCACCATCTATTCACTCTACGGTTCATTAATTAAAGGAAAAAAAATTCGATAGCGCGTTTGCACCTTGGTCTGAAACACTCTTTCTCATGCCATGTTCAGGAACGTTCGTTGAAATATTACTTCTATTTCCATACGTATTCTCGTAGGTCACGGAGGGCGCATTACATTTCATAAACGAAGCAAGATAACGAAACTAAGCTCCCCGCACATAATTTTATGTAAAGACGAAAGTACTCTGAGCTATTAGCAACGTTCAAGTACTATCAGTAGGACGCCCTGAGTATTAAATTCACAGCGGCAACACTAATATTCCTCAGATGCTGATGAACCTGTAGCCAAATGGTAACGAATGTCGAGAGAGAAAGCGAGGTGTTTTTATGTTCATGTGTCCTCAAACGCCCACGCATGACGTAGCACCAACAGAAGGATGTCGTTGTCGACTCATTTACACTCTCGTCACACTTCACCAGCCAAGATGGAACACTAGGAAGAATACTGGACAAAGTTCACTCTCCGTCCTCGCATCCACATTTTAAACTCCCGTTGACAGAGTAAATATTTAATACAAACGGTCATGGTTTTCGAAATATGTCCAGACGTGATTTCCTTCCCTGTCCTTGTCCAAGACAAGCTGACGTTCCGTCTATGCTGTTTTCAGCTCAATGGTAAATTTCCTTTGTTCTCACTAAGAGGACTAAAATGGACAGTAACGGTTTCCCTTTGAATTTGCGGGTGATTCGACAAAGAGCTTGGAAGATTAGTTGAACGGAATGCGTAGTATTTTGAAAAGAGGTTATAAGATGCTCATCAATAGAAGTAATAGCCGAGGTAAATCAGGTGACGCCGAGGGAGTTAGATTAGGAGACAAGAAACTAAAAACTTTAGACGATTAATTTTATCCATTTCTGTTGGCGTTACTTCCGTGACAGTATTACTTTCGTAAAATAAAGAACAGCTCCCTGTAGGCCAAGCCATGATTTCATTTCAATGCACAATGCATCTCGAGTCCTGAGTGCTCAATTCAGGAGCTTTGACAGTCTACGTTGATTAATTTTCCGAATTTATTTTCATTCTGGTCCTAGTAAAGTTGCAATGGCATATTGTAAACATAACTTAAAAAAACTAACACAAATCGAAAATTAACTTACTAATCCCACTGGTGGATACATGGTTTTTGAAACAATGTATGAGTAAACGTGTTTATGTGCATATACACACTTTTTTGTTCTTCAGCAAATTTGTATGCACAAGTCAAGGAATTTCAAACGCAAATATACTGCATTTCTACAAATGCACTAGTGATATTATTTCAAAGGAGATACAAAGCCGGTATATTATTAGTTATACAGCATGTCATTTACAAAACAAAGGTTTGCGAATATGTAAAATGTGGATTATGTTATCAAATGGTAGCATTGTTTAATGTAACTATCTTTAGGAAAAAATAAACTTCTAAAATTACTGAAAATCTGTGGCTGCAAAAATCTGATCATTCAACATGTTTTTCAAAGGTATTATTTTGTTTAACATTATTTCTAATTTTTATAGTTGATCAAGTTTTTCACCACGTTTTTCTGTGGGGTGTACAGTTACTCTTTTGTGAGTGTCAGGTAGACTGTGTCTCTTAAGGTACTTGGGGTTGGCCACTGTGGATTTGTCGAAGTGCTTAAATCTAAAAGCCTCAGTGTGTGCTTTGTATTACGTATGGATAGTTCTTCCTGCTTTGCCTATTTAAAATGCAGGCAGCTGTTACATCGTAATTTATATATTCCTCTATGTTCAGTTGTTGGAGTGTTGCTGTTTACTGTGTGAAGAAAGTGATGTGCAAGATTGTGGTTTGTGGAGAATGATATTTTAATATTGATGTTTGTAAATAAGTTAGCAATTTTTGTGATGCCTTGCTTAAATAGGGAATGCTTGTGAAGAAGTGTGTTGTGTCAGTTGTTACTCACGCTTCTGTTATTCACTTAGGTTGGCCTGTATTTTCTTAGATAATTTGTCAACTGGTTTTTCTGTATTCTCATTATTTACTGTAGTTGCTTTTGTCGTATATTCTGGGGCACTGGGGTATAATGTTACTTCCAAAACACAGAATTTCTCTGGGAGGGTTATAAATAAAACCAACATTACTTTCGCAAATACAGAACCAATCTATTGATCAAATGTGTTAAACACAATATCAGACTAGTGCTTGATCACCATACCCTACAAAACTAATTAGTAAATACTAAGAAAGCTGTTGACATGGCCAGCCTTAAAAACAATGGAAAGATTTTCCTAGCACATAATATTAATGAAATTATTCAACAAGAAGAGGAAAAAGTAAAACAACGCTTCAATACAATCTTTGAAGAAAACTAAGTGTTAGAACAGTTGCAACATAAACTAAATGGTCATGACACTACACTTGTTAAGGTGGATAAAGGAAACTCCACTCTTGTTATTTACAAATATGATTACATTAGCAAAATTCTTAATTTTTTCTCAGAAAAAACATTACTGAATTGGACCATGACCCAACCACTAAATTGCAGTAAAAATTAAAGAAAATGATTAACCAATGTAAATTCCTGCTGTCTGATAAACAAGTAAAATATAGCGCATTAATTATCTTTGCACACAACTAAATATCCACTAAACTAACACTCCAATTGGATCAACTCTTAACTCCAATGATAAACCAGCATACAAACTTTCCCAAGTATTAAAGAACATACTCAGGAAGTTTTACACTTCCGAAACAGTATACTCAATAAAAATACAAATACTTTAACTACACTCATCAAAGATGTTGTAATCCCCAGTGCAGTTACATTTGCCTCATTTGACACTGTTAATTTATTCACAAAAGTACCTGTCAAAGACGCAATTGAAAGTACAACAGAAAACCTTATAAAACACAAAAAACTAACCATACCAGACTATTAGAGTTAGTTGATCTGTTCAAACTTGTAATATTAAATCTAACACCAGGAAGAAACCTTAGTTACGGCTATTAACGTGTCAAGCCTCCTGAAGATAAATTTCTTGAACAGAAGAATATACTTCCTGAAAAAAATTCAGTATTACAGAAGTTATGTGGATGACAATCCACTCCTACTTGGTGGCACAAAATATGAGCTTCATGAGACTCTTACACAATTAAGTTCAATCCACAATAAAATAACACTGACAGTAAAACGTGAAAGAAATCAATCCATAAATTTCTTAGACCTTACAATTGTTAACGAACAACAAGAACATAATTTTTACATTACAGGGAATCAACTAACATTGACATCACAAAACGTGAATTATCATACTATCCTAGCACACACAAGTATTTTGTGCTGAATAGGGCAAACACATTATGTTTGAAACTTGGAACATTGATACAAAAACTGATATGATCAACGCAATTTCAGTAAACAACGAGAGTTCAGAAAAATCAATTGATAAGTTATCCAACAAAATACAGGCCAACAGAAGCATTAATAACAACTGACTCAACACACTTCTCCACAAGGTTTCCCTATTTAGACACAGCATCACAAAGAATTACTAACTTATTTAGAAACACCAATATTAGAATATCATTCTCCACAAACCACAATCTTGGACATCACTTACTTCACACAGTAAACAGAAACACCAGAATAACAGAACATAGAGGAATATATAAATTACTATGTAACAGCTGTCCCCAATTTTACATAAGCAAAACAGGAAGAAATTTCCACACACAATACAAAGAACACACTGATGCTTTTAAAATTAACCACTTCGATAGACCCTCGATAGCTAACCACAAGTATCTTAACAGACACACATAAACTGACATTCACAACAGCATAACTGTACTCCACACAGAGAAACATGCTGAAAAACTTGAACTACTAGAACAATCAGAGGTGATGTTAAACAAAGTAAAATCCCTGAAAAACGTATGAATGAACAGAATTTAGGAGTAACAGGTTTTTCAGTTACTTTAGAAGTTTATTTTTTGCTAAAGGTAAAAATATTTAATAGTGCCACCATTTGATAACATATTCCACGTTTTACATATTCACAAATATTGGTTTTTTAAGTGATATGCTGTATAACTAATAATATAATGACTTTTTATCTCCTTTGAAATAATAGAACTAGTGTATTTGTAGAAATGCTGCTTATTTACATTTGAAATTCCTTGGCTTACGCATTCAGAATGTGCTGTATAACAAAAAATGTATATATGTACATAAACACGTTTACTCGTACCTATGCTTCATAATCCATGCATCCACCATTGGAAACAGTAAGTTAATTGTCAGTTTGTATAAGTTTTGTAAACTTATATTTAGAATATGACCATTTTGTAATATACCTTTGTAATCTTACCAGAACCAGAATGAATCTAAACCTGGAGAAATAATCGATGAAGACTGTCACAGCACTTGAAATGGAACACCCATGACTTGAAATGCGTCGTGCAATGAAATAAACTCACGAATGTGACTGAGGGCGAATGTTCTTAATTTTCCGAGTTGTAGATGAGTTTTGAAATCTGGGCAGAAAAATAACTGATGATGGCCGAGGTAGAGAGGATCTGCAGACTGGCAGTAGCAAGGAAAGCGTTTCCGAAAAAGGGAAATTTGAGTGTTAGGAAGTCTTTTCTGAAGGTTTTTGTCTTGAGAATACAAAAGTGGAAGATAAGCAGTTCAGACAATAAGAAATAGAAGATTTTAAAATGAGGTGGTGCAGAAGAATGCTGAAGATTAAATGAGTCGACCGAATAGCTACTGTTACGGTACTAAATTGAAGTGGGGAAAAAGTCTTGCCGCATCACGGAAGAGACAGTCTGGCTGTCAACGAAAGTGTAGGGATAAAAACTGTAGAGGGAGAGCCAAACATGAATTCACAAAGCAGTTTCAGATGAATGCAGTTATTCAGAGATGAAGGGGCTTGCACAGGATAGATGAGCATAGAGATCTGCCTCAAACCGGTCTTTGGACTCAAGAGTAGTACAACAACGCTAAGTAAATGGGAGTCTAATCTTAAATTACCTATTTACTTCTGTTGCCACTATCTTCATTTTTCTATAGATGCCACCAACAAGAGTGTAAGATTCCTGAGCCAACAGTTCACAGTTCACAGTTGAATATCCTTGTCTCCTGCTGTAAAAAGCCTGTAACCTCTACCTTCGTCGTAGGTTCACTCTATTTCGACTTCTCATTTGATATTATCTGAACTACATTTATGATTAGTGTCACTAGAGAATTTTGAACAACTATTTTATTCCTTCCTGTTACCCCTATTTATACTATTACCACTGCTATTACTGCAACGAGATGATGGTAGAAGTCGTAGTGGTGGTAGTAATAGTAGTAGTGGAATTCTAATACTATTATAGTCTGTAAACTGAAAGTTAACTGCAAGCAAACGTGATCCAAAACAATGAACGTTTTTATATATAGAAGAAAAGAAATACAACCAGCCACATTTTTAAATTAATTATTTATTTCGCCGTAACCAGTTTTGGGGCTGAGACAATCGTAAGGCGACAGCCAGGGCTTCTTGTACAAATATCACGGTTTTGTTCTATAATATAACACAATATTCATAATTTTCTTGTTTACAAAAGCTTTTATGTTATACACAAAACCTTTTAAATGTCAATTACTTGAGGAAAACGTTTCCCTACATATTACAGCAGAGGGCTCGGGTCATTACAGCAAGTTGAACACGAACTTACCAAAGCAAGATGGTGAACACATGTGTATACACCTGACGACACGTCATCTAGTTATCTGATTGGCTGCATCAAAGAAAAAAATGGTGCAGTATTCATTTCTACAGCTATAATGTATATTGCTGTAAATATTCTGTTTCTTCGTGTCTGGGCTCAGATCCGAGATTAGCGAAATAAGTCATTTGCTAAAAATGAGTGGCTGGTTCCAGCTTTTGTTCAGCTTTATTTTTGCGAAAACAGTTGCAGTGTTCCCAAACCATCGTGAGTAAAATAGTGAACGTTATGTGATTACCTACATATAATCAGCAATTGCTTGAAATCAGCAATTGCATTAATTCTTTTGCCAAAAGAATGTATTTCAAACATATAAAACTTAAGCAGTTTACAAAACATCGGGCGTTGTTTTAAACTTCGAAAATGTGCCTCAGCAGGGAGAAGGACTACTTCTGAACAGATTTTGTTACTGTTGCAATACATTCAGTCCTTAAAAATATACTTTACAATGTTAACGGTATAGCTCTGTTATGCCATACTGAAATACCAAACGAAATTCGTTTATTATTTCTTGAGTACTACATCAAGAAGCATTAACTCAAGATTTTATCTCGCAATCATAAACTCATCAATTGCATTACGTTGTGTTCAAAATCCTGTCGAAATATATTTGTCCGTTTAGAAGGAGATACTGGGAGTACAAGCATTTTTGCCGGAAGATATTCCTGAAACGTCCCCTTAGAAAAATGTATGAATTACTGTGCTGATAAACCTCTTACGTTATTTGATTTTCAAACAGCTGAGCAGAACTGAACGTACTCAGACATTTCTCTCTTTACATTCTGAACAACACTAAACTGACACACAATATTTTTAGGGCAACGCAGTCTGACTTTCAGTAATCCCTACAAAAGATGGCCCTGACTAACAATAACGTATACCTTTCATGAATCACTTACATCACAAAAATCTTCGTTACTCGAACTACTGCAATACAGCGAGTGCCGATACTGGCAGCTAAGTAAAAGATTCTAACTACTGAACGCACTAACTACTGATAGGCATAGTTAGCAAACGGAAGGTTTTGATAGAGAACAAACAATGTATTTACCTTAATAATATTCAAAAGTCATCACATGCATATCAGTTCATGATATACCGTATTACAAATTTACTATTTTTGATGGACACACGTCCAGATCGTCCACTCTCAAAATTCTGCCATCTCTCTCCCGACATCCACCACTGCTGGCGGTTCACCTCCAACTGCGCAACGCTACGCGCTGTTCACATCCAACTGCCCAACATTACAATGGCGAATATTCCAAAAATGCCAACCAGCCACAGACTGCACACAGCACAGCCAGTGATTTTCAAGCAGAGCGCTACGTGGCGCTACCAACATAAAAACCTATACAGCCTACTTACAGCCTCCTTACATTACGCTCCACGTTTTTGGTGTATGCATAAACCCTATCTACTCTTATGACACTCGTTCATACGGTAATATAATGTACCCTACATTGCTGTGGGAGATTGCTGTCTCATTCTCTATTTCATACAGTGGTAACGCAGTAAGAATAATATAATAATAATAATAATGTAATAATAATATAATAAACGGAGTCTCTGTATTGTGTCGTCGCTGTCGAGAAGACTGTATAACTAAAAGAAACAGCCTACAGGAACACCTACTGAAGTAGTTAAGAAAGAACAAAGACTCATTTGCTTGCCTTTCAGTCTATAGAAGACTTCACTACCCTCGTGGACATAAATAAGCGATAATACTTCTGTTAACCTCACAAGAGTATAGTTTATTTTGTGGTTCATATCTTTTAACCCTAACAACATGGTAAAGAAGGAAATTGTTTTGTCTCATTAACGCCGTTCTCTCGCGCGCCCAGAACAATTCCTTACCTGGCACTGGATTGGGCTCCCGTAACGTCACAGCCTGCTATTTAAGGACGGCAGCACCAACCACACTTGTGTCTCCATTTGACAATGGCAGTGGAGTACTCGGTAGAAATCTCGTAGATTTTAAACTACATGACGCGGCTGAAAGCCAGAGAGAATTTAATCGATATATATCGCCGCGAAACTGTACGTTCGTAAATTTCTCTTATCAGTTTTGCAATAATCCATCATAATTTTAATAATGATAAGGTGCTATATTTCTCAAGAATAGGCACTGCATTGTCCACTTGTAAATAATTTTAAGAGGAGCGTTGGCAGACTCACTGATTTTAAGCCAAACGTTACCTGTGATGTATTTTACACAAAATCAGTAGTCCGATCAGTGGGTGGTTTGTTTTAGAACATCGCTAAGGATGCCTCTGCTAATAGTAGAAGTGACCTCTGTCACTGCAGACAACACAGGAATGACAGACGTAAGGCTTAAACTGGTCCGACAGAAATGGGATGCAACTTCAGCTATTTGGAAATCAGAAAGAAGAGCACGGGAGATGACAATTACCCTTCCCAGGTCATCGTCTATTACAGCAGGTATAGTGCCACGTTGTCCCAAATAGGTAATAAGAGTAACTTTAGAATAATAATATCAGTCTCGATTCCTTAGGGAAAAAAATAGCGCCTAGCGGCTGTATTTATTTCAGGACGTTCAGAGTACAGCAGTCACTCGCAACGATGTGTATTGCAGATCTGGATTTCGGTCACCATGTGGCCGTCTTCAGAGCAGTAAATGTAAGTTAAGACATTAAAGACACTTGTGTATGCACACAATCCCATTTAGACTATTCACTTCAGACGTTGACACAGTGTGAACTCACCATTTGACATGAAAGGTCCAGTTGGGACTACGTGCATATACAAGTGTCCAAATGGTTCAAATGGCTCTGAGCACTATGGTACTTAACATCTGAGGTCATCAGTCCCCTAGAACTTAGAATTACTTAAACTTAACCAAACCAAGGACATCACACACATCCATGTCCGAAACAGGATTCGAACCTGCGACCGTAGCGGTCACGCGGTTCCAGGCTGTAGCGCCTATAACCGCTCGGCCACTCCTGCCGGCTATAATGCTAGCAGACAAAAATCGTAATACTGGCGCTGTCCTCTAACTTTTGACCAGAAAGAAATTATGACTGTTCATGTCCGTTGATGTAACTGTAGTTTTTGCGCCTCAGCTCAGGCTTTCGTCCGCAAAATGGATATATCAGAGGACATGTGGATCTGCCCTGGCTTCTGACTATAGGGTTTCACTCTAGTTTTCTGACCACGTCTTCTAGAATTCGTACCTTTGCTGAAGTGCTAATTACATCCCTATTATTAGCAGAAAATTGTCGATAGAATGTTAATTTATAATTTTTCACCACACTCCCGCAGCACGTATCGCATCGACATAGATACGAACCGCGGTCGTCAACGCCTCACAATGCTGTCAGCAGCAGGTACTGGGTGGAACTAGGTCACAGCAGTGTTACGCGCGGTGTGTTCCCGTGTTTAGGGCGCTCGCCTGTACAGAGGAGAGGAAACTGCCCGCGGCAGCGATAAAAGCGGGCGGTAACGTCTTCTGCCCCGGCATGAGCGGACGTCCTGTTGTGTTCGCAGGTCTTACTGCGAGCGCGTGTTCCGCGACTGCCGCCTGCAGACGTGCTACGTGCAGTCTCCCGCCTACCCAGGCGTCTACCCCAGGGGGCTGCACTGCCGCTACCAGCTCAACACGAGGCTGCCCTTCATCAAGCTCTACATCGAGAACGAGGTCTTCAACATCGACGGCCAGCGCTGCGAGAACATCATGACCTGTCCCATGAGGCCCATCTCGTCGGGCGCCGAGAACTGCCCGTACGACTACATTAAGGTGTACGACGGGAAGAACGAGAGCGCACCAGTCATCGGTGAGTGCCGCTGCACCTCTAGTCTGCACTTAATCTGCACCTGCATTACGGTATTAAAAACAAAACAGTCATCATCGTTTCAGAAAACCAGTCATGCGAAACTTAATATATTCTTTTCAGGGATGGTATCTTGCAAATAGTAGACGAAGATGAGCAATAAATTCCAATATTTCTATATCTGTGAAAGATGTTACATTCGGTGTCACAGTATCAACTTACAACGAAGACAGGAATTTGGTTCAAAAATGGCTCTGAGCACTGTGGGACTTAACTTCTGTGGTCATCAGTCCCCTAGAACCTAGAACTACTTAAACCTAACTAACCTAAGGACACCACACACTTCCATGCGCGAGGCAGGATTCGAACCTGCGACCGTAGCGGTCGCGCGGTTCCGGACTGTAGCGCCTAGAGCCGCTCGGCCACCAGCGGCCGGCACAGGAATTTGTTTTAACTCTTTGTTGTAAGTCCAGATTCACCTGTATGTACATGTTTGGTACCAATAGGTGAACATTGTTGTTGTTGTCGTTGTTCTTGTCTGCTGTCTGAACACTGATTTGATAGTAACTCTTCACACTAGTCTATCCTGTAAAAGACCCTGCTTCCCTGCGCAAATCACCTGCCTCCATTTGAAACTGCTTACTTTTTCGATGAATTCTATTTTTCTTGTTTTCGATTGAGTACCTGTTCGTTAGTTATTCGGTCCATATATCTAATCTGTAGCACCATGTGACAACTACTTCTTTTCTCTTCTTGTCTGAGCTGCTTATCGCCCAGACTTCACTTACGCACATTCTAGACAAATACTTTTAGAAAAGACTTCATTATTCGATTTTTAACAAATAACTACTTTAAACAAACCCTTTTCTTGCTAATACCACTCAGAATTTTTATCCCCTCTACTTTGGAATCGTCAGTTATTTTGCTGCACAAAAAGCAGAACTCATGTACTAGTTTAAGGGACTCATTTCCCAGTCTAATTCCGTTAGCGTCCCCTGCTTTAGTTGAAGAACATGCCATTACCGATTTCGATGCTCAACTAAGAGCCTCATATCAAAACACTATTTATTCAGATCAAATGCTCTTTCTAGTCCTTTGTCGTCTTTCAAGGAGTTACTATGTCGTCTGTAGACGTTGAAGTTTTTCTTTTCCTTTTCCTGAACTTGAACGATCTTTCCAAATTCCTCCTTGGTTTCCCTTACTACTCGCTCAGTGCACTGAGTAGATAAAATGGGGGGGGGGGGGGGATGTTACAATCCTATCTCATCCTCTCAACTACTGTCCCTCAGTTTATTACTGTAGCCTGGGTTTTGTACCAATTTTACTAACTTTTCACTCCTTGTATTTTATTCCTGTTAGTTTCACATTTTTGTATAGTTTGTTCGAATCAGCTTGATCAAAAGCTTTCTCTAAATCAACAAATGTAAATTTAGCGCATTACTGTCTATTTATTCTCACCCGTATGTTTCGCACATTGTCGACTTGCACATAAGAGACATGAAGCAGTGCATGTGCACAGTTGTTTTAAAACACGACATTCATCCTAACAGTTATCCTTGCAAAATATCAAGTCATAGTTTGAAGATGTGAGGTTACTCCATAATTAGCTATGTTTGGAGCGTTGACAATAATGTAAGAGTGCGATTTTTAAATTTAGATGGATAAAACAGAGGCCATAGCTGATGAAATTTCTTGAGTGTTAGCCGAATACCAGCGTCTTCTTGGAAGGCTTCGTTTGAAATTTGAAGAATGCCAAAGTTTTTATGGCACCCTTTCCGCCAGCAAGCGCGCTACGTATAGTAAAGCTGTAACAAACGCGTTAAGCACATCATGGCGGTACTGTAAGGCACAGGTACCAAAATATCATTTCCTGCTACGGTAAAAGAAGTCGTTCCAAGATACGTTAGAAGCCGGCTGCCCACTCTTTTTCCCTGTGTAAAAAAATCGACACTTAGTTCTCTGGTGGATCAAACTTTCGCTCTGTAACAGAGACTTCTCGTAGTCGCGAGCATACTATTGAACAAATATTGTGCCAAGCTATCTAAACTTCCATAAATATTGAGTTCTGGTCTTAAACAAAACGCGAAACAGAAATCTGTTGATCTTCGGATCGATCAATCAGGCTTTAGTAGCTTTCTCTTACAGAGTATGTGAGGGGAAGGGAAGGCGTGTTTGCTATGCACACTGTAGTGAAATTTAACTGCATAGCAGCATGAAGGACATTTATTCACAGAGGGGGATGCACTCCTGAACTGTATTTAACATGGACTACATACAAAATTCCTTACAAGCAAACTGTAATTGCGTAAAGATCATCATTATTCAGCAAGAACTGGGTGGACTAAGTACAGCAACATGGAGGCGCGTCCAATAGTTTCAAACTCACAGAACAACTGAAAGCAAAATTCACCGTTTTTCAATAAAGACTGAACCGTCAAAGCCTACCTCTAACGCGCAGCGAAAAGAATCATGAAAGTTAACTGGGTAGTCGATGAATAAAATGAATCGTAACCGATTATGGAACAAATTCCAGATGAATCTGTGCAAAACGCCAGCAAAATTAATACCCACTTCTCCTAACGAATTAATTCAATTGTTAATGCAGTATCATAACTCAAAACTGAAGTAACGCCCATTCAAAATCACCGTCAAGGATGCACAGAAGTAGCACTACTTAATTTCTTGATCGTGGAACAGCGACAGGCTAACTCAGGATAAAATCGAACCCGCCTCCCTCCGTGCAGAAAGAATGAACAAACTTGGAGAGACCTAAGTGATCATCAGCAAGACGAAATTACCAGTGGAGCAGACGTCTCCTCCAGTCAGAACACAGGAGAGTCAATTCCCGGTTCCCTCGCCTCAGAATTTTCCACTCATTGAACTTCCCAGTTTCGAAGCTAGTTTCCCTTGTTAGTGAGTCCGGAGCAATTAATCACGTTATGGCACGTGTAAAGCGTTTGGGCAGACGAGTGTCCCAACTGACTGGAGCCACGGGCCAGATTCGAAGATTGCATTCAAACGCCTTTCTCAGGCTTCACCCGCAAAGGTACACCAAGAACTTCCATCTGAATTCACCCAGTCGCATGCGTTGTAATTACACCCACAGTCACGCAATGCAGCGATTATCTATTTTTAGGACACGTTGTTACAGGAACATTGTTTGCTGAATATCTAATGTCGTGAAAATGAGAATAAAACAATCTCAGTGTTGGATCCGTGCGTGGTTTTCCTTCCGGGCATTTAAAATATAGGAAACCATAGAAAGAGCGAAGTGTTCAAACGATTTTAGCAAATCATGAAATTATAAAACTACAGAATTATATGAAATGTACATATATTTCCGCATTTCAATATGATTTCATCGATGAAATATCCGTGTAACGAGGAGAGGTAGAAGACGACAAGAAGCTATGCCTAAATTGTTGATAGTCTACACCCTAAATAGTAAAATCATAGTGACGGAAAATGTGGAGATCTTATATACAAGGCATGCGCAAGGCATGTTTAACATAATGGAGGTATTAGCATGAGCCTACGGGGCTCAGCTGATATATCAAGCCTATTAGCAACTGGAAAACGAAAACAAAACAGAAATTCACGAAGTTCTATAAACGCAATTTTTGCAGAAGTGAACGATTTAGATGAGCAGAAGTGTGTTTTTCTTACGAGAAAACTGACGTTTAGAGATTGTAAAATATGAAGCACATGTTAAGAATTATTTCTTGAGTTTGCAATGTTTAAACTGTATTATTACCGTAGTTATATGACAAGAGGAACAAACAGAATTCTGTGAGAATACATAATTCGGGTTACGCCACGAAAACGGTGGTCGTCTCTTTCTAAGAGCCGCGACGTAAGACGAACTCCCTTCTTTTTATAGTGAGGCTTTCTGTCGATAGAAAGCTCTGACTTTGCCTTACTGCGTGGTGGAGCGTAATGTATCAGTGACAGGGCGATGGGGCGGAAACCTCCACGGCTTCCTCTAAAAGTGCCATATTTCTGACGTCGACGGCAAGAAGCTGCTCTAAGGCGACGAATTTTCCGCGGCATTACCAATATAGCACGCCGCTTATGTCGACTATCGCTGAAGAAGCTTCAAATAAATTACTGGTTATGCTGTAGAGGTCCAATTTGAAATAGAGAGTCACGAGGTCATAATCCGTTAAGACTAACATGTCTTTAACTATTCTCGGCATAATCATTTCCTAACGACAATATTACTTAACCTCATGAAAAAATGTACCATTTCTTAACAAGTCTACATAAGGATGCTTCGACTTACTGTCGTATGTGCACTATAGACAATTACTGTAGACATTGTTCAATAAAATAAGAAACATGAAAATAAATCCTAGTAGTGGGAAACAAACAATTAGTATCTGTTAAGACGTCACAGAGCTCCCATAGCTGAAAGAAATGATGTAGCATTGCAAACGGAGAGAAACTGAGGGTCACACAGTGGAGGATGCAGAAAACCAGCACTGATCATGAGAACGCTGAGTCCACACGAACTGCATTTGATTGGCGAAAAGTCTGTAGTTTCGAGTATTACACGGTGTCAGCAAACACAGTGGACGTGCCTGATCAGCGGCATTAATTACAATTCATGTATCTAAATTCTACGAAGTCGTATTTGTAGTCTGTCGTCGTTGAATTGTTCTTCCAGATAACTTCCCAACTCGATAGACTTAACTATGTGAGCAAAGAAAGATTTTAAGGCCACTTCGAGATGGCAGGAGCTCACTAATTTACACCTGGACTCTTGTATTCGTCGATTAGACATTCCGATCTCACAACATAAATTAGGACCAACGACGCTGTGACCATCAAGAAATTTCATTACAAGCTTGACAACTACCAAGGCTCTCCTCCAGTGTTTTAGAGAATCACAGAACCTGCAGAATGAATGGAGAAATTTAATGGTTAGTGGTAGGAAGTGACTGGTCTGTAGTATCAGTGGGATTTAAGCGACTTGGCACGTCAAATAAGAGAGCACAATTTGTGTGGTGTCTACGAATAATTGAAAATGGATATTAAAGTTTCACTTTAAGGTGAATAGAGCCCCAAAGAAAACAATTTTATTTTTGATCTGACTGCTCTCAGCTATAATTCATCACAGACATACGTACTTCGCACAACGGATATTATGTGGCATCTGAAATGATTTGCTGTTGATCAGTTAACTTTCTCATTAATGAACCTAACATTAGATGTCATAAATAACCTCTAGATTTAACCTAATCATCAGGGTACAAATATCAAATCATGCATTCAGTTATAAATTTATAACGCTTGGTTGTTGTGAGCTGGTAACGTAAAGTTACCGTAAAACATTGCAGAACGGCGAAGTAACAGTTGCTCTGAAATTCTCAAGGCAATCTTACCTTGCGTGATATGAACATAACTGACTAAAGTAGCAAAAAGCCTTGCTGGGTCGCACAGTGCATACGACATGAAAAATGGTTATCTTCAAACTAATGAGTGAATTGAAGGCATAAAACGGCATCTTTTGTTATTCATATACAAGGCAGTAGTGAAAATCTTCATGGTTACTCAATACAGGGTGTCCATAAATTACCTCTACAACTTAATATTTTATTAACTTTAAAACTGTACTAGATTTTTAAAATGGTTTTCGAAATCTGATAACATATTATAAGCCTTTTTACCTTCCAGATAACGCAGCTTTGACGCAAAACTGAACTTGAAAAATCTCAGGAAAGTTTCCGGATAGGTGACTTGGATGAGATGGTCCAATTTGATGGCACCTTCCCCCCACTCCCCCAACTCCCAGCACTCTAGAGTGCTGAACCCAGGTTAGAGATCTGCGCAAAACTTGTAGGCACACATTCACAAGTCTTTTCAACGTGTCGCCGTTGAGATCTTCAATTATACGTGGAGACAAATGGAATTGCGACCAGGCATTATCCGTGCCGCTAAATGTGCGAACACTGATGTGTATGAATGAGGAAACAAAACGTTGTGAGTTATCACATATTTATAACCATTTGTTAATATCTACTATGGTTTTAAAGATATAAAAGTCTTAAATTAAGGATAATTTACAGATAGCCTGTACTGTCATCTTGAAAGGTAATAATTCATTTAAAGAAATCGGTGAAAGGAACGAAACAGAAATAAGAATACCTGATTTTCTTTAACCTTATTATTATTATTATTATTATTATTATTATTATCATTATTATCAGATCCCGAGAATACAATTTTACCAGAGAAATAAGACTAATTTTACATGAGCCATGTGGCATAGTCATACAATGACCAGCTACACAACGTAGATTTGGAAAACATATAAGGTACAAAAACATTTCGGTGTATGAAATACCAGCCTCTTAAATCCGATCACAAATCAGATACAGTAGGTAAAGACAAGGGAATCTGCCCCGCATTAATCGTAGCCGCAAACAGCACTCCACTGTACATTCGACCTCAATGCTTAAGAAAGCTGTGTTCCAAGATGGCTCGACAAAAAAATAGTTTTGGGAAAACATTTCTTTGTGTTTCAGAGTAGACACATGAAAACAGATGTATGTAAATTATGATTGTAGCTTCAAAAATAGATACCCATTGCTGTTTTCATATATAGTTCTATCACTTTCTCAGGACAATGCAATTTAATCACGTTGATTAACATACCATGTCACACGTAGACGAAGGCACACATTCACTAAAGAAACAGTCTCGAACAGAGTAGAACTAAAGAAGAACACTTCGTTTCCATTAAACATTTGCCAGGCATGAAGATTGTCTCATCCTACTCGCTTTTCATGGATCAAGACCGTACTAGCCCCAGCCCGAGTTCTTCCGAGGCTTCCAGTAACATATCTATAAGTGTAAGATGGAAGTTATTCGCTTGGAACTTGCCTTAAGTCTTTTTATTTTAAATACATTTTTTATTTATTCGTGTTTTTCAAGTGCTGTGTTTTATTTTTATATTAATATTACCAGTGGTTGCTGATAACATGATTTACTATTATATTCATAATATAAAACATTGTCCTTCATCATCATTATTGAATACTTACAACCTGTTTAGAGTTTCCAGATAACAGGTCTAAAATTCGGAGCAATAAATGGAACTGAACTGAACTGACTCCCTACCGAAACTGAAGACACACTCGCCGCTTCACGCCTGCTCCTTCAGCAAGCCCTCTGGCGCATTTGTACCGCGCGGAGCCTATAAGCTCCCTGGATCAGAGAAAACGAATACACAAAAGTGATATCAGAACACCAATATGCAATCCTTCCTTGTACGCAGAATGAAGATGGCGTTACTGCTACTTAAATTGTGTGATTGCGTCGAAATGCTAATCAGTTGCATGCCCGCGTCGGTAATATACTTCATGCTGGTTTGAGTTTGTTGCTTGCTTCCTTCATTGCGTTGGAATTTTAATGACCGGTATTGCAGAAAGAAACGAAAACAAAATAAAAAGCTCACGAATTAAGATGCTACTGGCTGGCGTATGCTGTTTTAGTCCACTGTGGTTACTCTGCTTTTTACACTGCAGGCGTCTTCTGCGGGATGGGACACTTCCCATATTCGATCATCGGCACTTCGGAAGACCTGCTGGTGGAGTTCTCGAGCTCTCCGGCGGGCCCGCTGCTCAATACTGGCTTCCACTTCAACGTGGGCAGCTGGCCGGGCCACGGGAAGCTGGCGGGAGTGCGCAACGGCACGTGCGACTGGCTGCTTACCGGCGACGACCTGGGGTCCGACCAGGAGGGCATCTTCCAGAGCGTCGCCCACTGGTACCCGCCCCACTCCTCCTGCACCTACCTGCTGCAGGGCCGGCCCGGACAGGTCGTGCGCCTCTACTTCCCCAGGTACCAGGCTGCCTCACTGTAACACGACAATGTGTGGGAAGGAAGAGGGAATGCACTGTACACTAACACGCGTCTAAGCCTAACAATTGCATATATCTCAAATAATCTCATGTAATATTACCGAGGAGGAACGACAATTTGATCATCACGTAGGGTGGAGGTGGTAAGCAGAAATGGCCATGTTTCTCCTTCAAGATGGTTTTGACAGTCATGTGATTGTAACTGAGGTTGGAGAGATGTAAAAGTTGGTATCTGTAAAGTCGCAGAACAGTCCCAACAAACGTTACAACAATAGCGACAGTAGTAGTAGTAGTAGTAGTAGTAGTAGTGGTGGTGGTGGTGTTGGTGGCGGTGGTGTTGGTGGAAACGGTATTTGCAGTGCAGGTGGTGTTGATGGTATAAAGAGGACAGCCCAGACGTCCTAAGTAGGTTCTAGGACCATTACTTGTAGTCATCCGATGCCTGTGTGTCGCTTCCTATACAGGTGTTTCAGTTTTCGCATCAAACGTCTAGAAGCGATAAATGACTCCATATGGGTGTTCTGCAGCTGCATACTACTAACCGCACTAAAATGATAGAGTCATTTCCAACAAGAAGAGCGTAGCGTTCCAAAGGATTGGAAAAGGGCACAGGTCATCCCCGTTTTCAAGAAGGGACGTCGAACAGATGTGCAGAACTATAGACCTATATCTCTAACGTCGATCGGTTGTAGAATTTTGGAACACGTATTATGTTCGAGTATAATGACTTTTCTGGAGACTAGAAATCTACTCTGTAGGAGTCAGCATGGGTTTCGAAAAAGACGGTCGTGTGAAACCCAGCTCGCGCTATTCGTCCACGAGACTCAGAGAGCCAAAGACACGAGTTCACAGGTAGATGCCGTGTTTCTTGACTTCCCCAAGGCGTTCGATACAGTTCCCCACAGTCGTTTAATGAACAAAGTAATAGCATATGGACTATCAGACCAATTGTGTGATTGGATTGAGGGGTTCCTAGATAACAGAACGCAGCATGTCATTCTCAATGGAGAGAAGTCTTCCGAAGTAAGAGTGATTTCAGGTGTGCCGCAGGGGAGTGTCATAGGACCGTTGCTATTCACAATATACATAAATGACCTGGTGGATGACATCGGGAGTTCACTGAGGCTTTTTGCAGATGATGCTGTGGTGTATCGAGAGGTTGTAACGATGGAAAATTGTACTGGAATGCAGGAGGATCTGCAGCGAATTGACGCATGGTGCAGGGAATGGCAATTGAATCTCAATGTAGACAAGTGTAATGTGCTGCGAATACATAGAAAGATAGATCCCTTATCGTTTAGCTACAAAATAGCAGGTCAGCAACTGGAAGCAGTGAATTCCATAAATTATCTGGGAGTACGCATTAGGAGTAATTTAAAATGAAATGATCATATAAAGTTGATCGTCGGTAAAGCAGATGCCAGACTGAGATTCATTGGAAGAATCCTAAGGAAATGCAATCCGAAAACAAAGGAAGTAGCTCGGTACGGGTTTTTGTTGAAGTTTCGAGAACATACCTTCACGAGGAGTCAAGCAGTTTATTGCTCCCTCCTACGTATATCTCGTGAAGAGACCATGAGGATAAAATCAGAGAGATTAGAGCCCACACAGAAGCATACCAACAATCCTTCTTTCCACGAACAATACGAGACTGGAATAGAAGGGAGAACCGATAGAGGTACTCAGGGTACCCTCCGCCACACACCGTCAGGTGGCTTGAGGAGTATGGATGTAGATGTAGAAGAAAACCTTAAGAATGATATTTTATAAACGAATGACTGTATTAAAGGAAACACATTGCATAGGCACACCGAAGAGTGCCTATCCCCTGCCCCCGCATAATTTACGCCGCATAAACAACGATAAAAGACGCCTAGTGTGGCCGGGACGCGCGAGAAAACATTTTGTCTCTTACGACAGTTGTTCTCCATGACGTTATCTGTCATCATTAGGCATCTGATGCTAAGATTTTGAAACATCCTATAGATATAGTCTCTGAACCTTGAGAGATTTATATTTTAAACTTTATTGAACAGAGTATATTTGTAAATGGCGATTTACGAATAAATAGGAAGCATTATTTATTTGTTACATATTGAATAAGGGTATACAGAAAGGTGTTTCCAAACCAATTTGGGGTAGAGCTTTTTCCCATATAAAAAATACTGAGCGAATCATACTCTCTCATGCGTTATACAGTCCTCAACACTACTACACTCTAAACTAGTCGACAGATGCTCATCACGCGCATGAATAGCCACAGTAATTTTTGAAGAGAAAAGGACTATTATGTAGCTATGTGGCAAATTTAAGTTGTTCAATGGTTTTTTTTTTTTTGTTTTTTTTTTGGGTGCGGTGTGCCTATACCGCATCCACATGACGCCACAAGGCAGAGGACGACACGGTGGGCGATTGACAGTCTTTGGGCTTTCCCGACCTGACGAGGAGCACGTTTTAATGGGCGTTTTTAAGTAGGAATACAGAATCAGAGTTGGCAATAATATTAAGTTGTCTCGAATCGCAGAAGTGCTTCCATTACTCCCCTCTAATCACCTTTTCTGAACGCGACGCAGAGGATAAAAATTTGTCAGATAAAATTATCTACCAAATACGCAGTCTTTTGTGAATCTAGCAGTGAATTACCATTACTGATAATGCAGGAAACTGTCAAAATACGAGTACATGTCCGGAAGGCATTGCAGTAAGTGATACTGAAGTATACTAACTAATTTTCATAAAGTGTTAGAAATGTACCGGTCTCATGACTTATTGTCTAAATATAAAGCGATTAGAATACTTTAAGTCAGGACAGCGGAACACTATTGCCACTTTATGGCAATTAATGACGAAGACTGTTGGTGAAAATTCTGTGTCACCTGAAGATGTTCATTCACAGCGAAACCGGTTGTGACGCAAGAAACATACCAGAAATAAAGCTGTGGTGGTTTTTATTAACATTTACAATGTTCGTCTGTGGAGCATGTTCGATGTAGGATATTATTTACGTAATACAATCGCAGTGGCTTTCTCTCATCGATTTTACTCACAAAATAAAGAAAGCATAATTTTTCTTTCTTTTCCTTTGAAATCAATATAGTGTTGTCGAAGCCATAGTAAGTGGTAAAGTGCTCAAGGCTGGTCCACAGAGAAGACACTGGGTATCTTGCAGACATGGAGTTACTGGTAAACTAAGTTGGAAGCTGGAAATGAGCAATCAGCATATAAGGGTACAAAGAGGAAAATCATGAGAAATCATTAATTTTTAACAAATATTCTTACAGAAATCCAGGGTTAATAGGTTTAAGCATTTGCGCAGATTCAATATGAACTATATTTGTATAAAATATCGACCTATCTTTTCCTGGGCTGTGTAATCACCTCTTCTTCTAGCCGGTGCCAGTAAATTTTAACATTACAGCATGAGTGTAGTACATGGACGGTATAGCATGTAAAGTGTACCAGATCAGACACGGACAAATTTTCTTAACATTTCTTTCAGCTTTGTTTGGATAGCAGAAGTTTGATGCTATTTACCACGTACTGCTCTTTACCAATCTGCCTACCTGCTCGTCCCCCGTCGTACTCCAGTCAACGAAAGAAAATTAGGGAAAAATCATATAGTACTAAATTATTGTACAGTTGTTGAAGGGAGTATCATGAACTACATATTAAAAGCCCCACCGGGTGTTTGTGTAAGGGGGAAAGGAGGGTTGGGGAGGTTGGGGGTTTAACGGTTTTATTTATGTTTTTCTTACATAACAGTTACAAAGTGGCTTCTAGCGAACATGTTTTTCAGTAGAAAATTAGGCTACGTTAAATATCCTACAAAAAGTTCCTATTCATTTTCTTTCTAGGATTAACAGTTTCTAAGTCGTAAAAGATGAAAAAATCGCTGATTATTAAAAACAGTATTTTAGAGGCATAAAATTATTATTTACTGTTGAGTGATGTGAGTTAAGAACGAGTATTAAATGTGTGTATTTCATCTAAATGCAGCAGAACTGCATTATGGGATGTATTGTGTTCTGGGAGAGAAATACGGCGAAGGGTGAGGGGGCTGATGGATATAAATGTGAGGGAAAGTATTTCGCTGGGTTGAGATCATGCAGTTCCTTCCTCACACGTTTTCAAAACTGAAGTGCGACCAGGTGATTCCCCACTACACCTTCCGTTAGTCACATGAAGCAACTGCAGGGTTTTTCATCAAGTTACATTGACTTTTCCGCAGCTCGCCTTATGAATAACTGACATCTGTGCAGACATACCGAAGGGGAGGGAGTGTTCATTTCACACAAAATTTATTAACACTACATAAAATATTGATACGAGTTACTAGTAATACTAACGCAAGAAACGCTTATGCATAAAATCTACGTTAGTCGATGCTCACTGTTGAGCCTCGGGCATCCTGTACTGCAGCTGTGGCGTTGCTGCGAGCAATGCAACATCGACCACGACGAGCGCTGCTAGCTTTGCGTTTTGCAAACAAATCATACCTCTCCAGCATATCCTGTCCAGTTCTCTCGTGTGGGTGGACAAAGTAACTTCATTGAGTTCCTGTTTATAATGTGGAGGTATTTTCAGTTTATTAAATTAGTACTTATTTGCAGTTGTTAAGCGAGCTTGAATGTAAAATACGTTCCCATGAACAATGGCTGAGAAGGATAGTGTGAAGTTGTCAGTGACCGTTGGTGGGAAAATAATTGAATTGGTAAATGTAGCACTTTGCTGCTCTCTGTCGTTAACTACATATTGTAAAGTCGAGTAACTGAAGTCATTAGATGGCGAATTAATGGATAATTTGAAAGTTACTGCACTTCATTCACTATTAATTGTGTTACTGGTAGTTACTAAAAGGTTTCAGATAGATTATATAATGGTAAGACAGAGATTTAGGAGCCAGATTTTAAATTGTAAGACATTTCCAGGGGCAGATGTGGACTCTGACCACAATCTATTGATTATGAACTGTAGATTAAAACTGAAGAAACTGCAAAAAGGTGGGAATTTAAGGAGATGGGACCTGGATAAACTGAAAGAACCAGAGGTTGTACAGAGTTTCAGGGAGAGCATAAGGGAAAAACTGACAGGAATGGGGGAAAGAAATACAGTACAAGAAGAATGGGTAGCTTTGAGGAATGAAATAGTGAAGGCAGCAGAGGATCAAGTAGGTAAAAAGACGAGGGCTAGTAGAAATCCTTGGGTAACAGAAGAAATAATGAATTTAATTGATGAAAGGAGAAAATATAAAAATGCAGTAAGTGAAGCAGGCAAAAAGGAATACAAACGTCTCAAAAATGAGATCGACAGGAAGTGCAAAATGGCTAAGCAGGGATGGCTAGAGGACAAATGTAAGGATGTAGAGGTTTATCTGACGAGGAGTAAGATAGATACTGCCTACAGGAAAATTAAAGAGACATTTGGAGAAAAGAGAACCACTTGCATGAATATCAAGAGCTCAGATGGAAACCCAGTTCTAAGCAAAGGAGGGAAAGCAGAAAGGTGGAGTGAGTATATAGAGGGTCTATACAAGGGCGATGTACTTGAGGACAATATTGTGGAAATGGAAGAGGAGGTAGATGAAGATGAAATGGGAGATATGATACTGCGTGAAGAGTTTGACAGAGCACTGAAAGACCTAAGTCGAAACAAGGCCCCGGGAGTAGACAACATTCCATTAGAACTACTGACAGCCTTGGGGCAGCCAGGCCTAGCAAAACTCTACCGTCTGGTGAGCAAGATGTATGAGACAGGCGAAATTCCCTCAGACTTCAAGAAGAATATAGTAATTCCAATCCGAAAGAAAGCAGGTGTTGACAGATGTGAAAATTACCGAAATATCAGTTTAATAAGTCACAGCTGCAAAATACTAACGCGAATTCTTTACAGACGAATGGAAAAACTGGTAGAAGCTGACCTCGGGGAGTATCAGCTTGGATTCCGTAGAAATATTGGAACACGGGAGGCAATACTGACCCTACGACTTATCTTAGAAGAAAGATTAAGGAAAGGCCAACCTACGTTTCTAGCATTTGTAGACTTAGAGCAAGCTTTTGACAATGTTGACTGGAATACTCTCTTTCAAATTCTGAAGGTGGCAGGGGTAAAATACAGGGAGCGAAAGGCTATTTACAATTTGTACAGAAACCAGATGGCAGTTATAAGAGTCGAAGGACATGAAAAGGAAGCAGTGGTTGGGAAGGGAGTGAGACAGGGTTGTAGCCTCTCCCCGATGCTATTCAATCTGTATATTGAGCAAGCAGTAAAGGAAACAAAAGAAAAGTTCGGAGTAGGTATTAAAATCCATGGAGACGAAATAAATACTTTGAGGTTTGCCGATGAGACAGCAAAGGATTTGGAAGGGCAGTTGAACGGAATGAACAGTGTCTTGAAAGGAAGGTATAAGATTAACATCAACAAAAGCAAAACGAGGATAATGGAATGTATTCGAATTAAATCGGGTGATGCTGAGGGAATTATATTAGGAAATGAGACACTTAAATTAGTAAGGGAGGTTTGCTATTTGGGGAGCAAAATAACTGATGATGGTCGAAGTAGAGAGGATACAAAATGTAGACTGGCAATGGCAAGGAAAGCGTTTCTGAAGAAGAGAAATTTGTTAACATCGAGTATTGATTTAAGTGTCAGGAAGTCGTTTCTGAAAGTATTTGTATGGAGTGTAGCCATGTATGGAAGTCAAACATGGAAGATAAATAGTTTAGACAGGAAGAGAATAGAAGCTTTCGAAATATGGTGCTACAGAAGAATGCTGAAGATTAGATGGGTAGATCACATAACTGATGAGGAGGTATTAAATAGTATTGGGGAGAAGAGGAGTTTGTGGCACAACTTGACCAGAAGAAGGGATCGTTCGGTAGGACATGTTCTGAGGCATCAAGGGATCACCAATTTGGTACTGTAGGGCAGCGTGGAGGGTAAAAATCGTAGAGGGAGACCAAGAGATGAATACACTAAGCAGATTCAGAAGGATGTAGGCTGCAGTAGGTACTGGGAGATGGAGAAGCTTGCGCAGGATAGAGTAGCATGGAGAGCTGCATCAAACCAGTCTCAGGACTGAAGACCACAACAACATCAACAACTTGTAGTCTGCATAAATCTCTTCCGTTCCGCTTATGCTTGTAGAATTGGCTACTGTAATGCCTTGCTGGATCTCTTCCGTTCCGCTTGCGCTTGTGGAATTGGCTACTGTAATTCCTTGCTGGATTTATGTTGAGGTATCTGAAGTTCCATAATACCTATGTGACCTACTTATGATGCAGACGAAGCAAATTTAAGCTTCTGGACCTCTTCAGATGTTGGAAAAGCTAAAACATGATACGCCTCAAGCTGTGAAAAGTATCGTAGCCAGTCGTAGTGGAGACAATGAAATTAAAACACTTAAGCTTGGGACAGGTTCTTCAGCTGTTGAACTTTTCTTGCATAATACACTGATGAGCCAAAGAAACTGGTACACCTGCCTAATATCGTGCAGCGCCCCCGCGAGCACGCAGAAGTGCTGCAACACGATGGAGCTTGGACACGACTACTGTCTGGAGTAGTGCTGGAGGGAACTGAAACGATAAATCTTACAGGGCTGTACACAAATCCGTAAGAGTAAGAGGGGGTGGAGATTTCTTTTGAACCTTGCAACCATCCCAGACATGCTCTATAATGTTCGTGTCTGGGAGTTTGGTGGCCAGTGGAAGTGTTGAAACTCAGAAGAGTCACTCTGTAGCAATTCTGAACGTGTGGGGTGTCGCATAGTCGTGCTGGAATTGCCCAAGTCCGTCGGAATGCACAATGGACTTGAATGGAAGCAGGCGATCAGACAGGATGCTTACGTACGTGTCACCTGTCAGAGTCGTTTCTAGACGTATCAGGGGTCCCACATCACTTCAACTGCACACGCCCTACACCATTGCAGAGCCTCCACCAGCTTGAACAATCTGCTACTGATATGCATGGATTCATGAGGTTGTCTCCATACCCGTACACGTTCATCCGCTCTATACAATTCGAAACGAGACTCTTCCGACTAGACAATATGTTGCAGTCATCAATAATCCAATGTCAGTGTTGACGCCCTCAGCGAGGCATAAAGATTTGTGCTACTACTACTACTACTGCTATTGCTACTACCAATTCTAAAGCAATACAGTTCCCCCAAGAACGTTTCATTACTCTTCACATATGTCACTAACGTCTCAATTTCTTTTATGAACGGCATGGAGCCACCTAAAGTTGGGAAATATGTATTTTTAACAGAGAACCAGCTTGGTTCAAACGAACATCTTAACGTGACCCACATATGCATAATAATGTATGAGTACAGTAAATAGCTAAAATAGATACGTTGAACCACTGTGTGTAACAGCTCCCACGAATTTACGTTATACCAGGTAAGAAGAACGTTCTACCGTGTGTCACCTAGGTCTTCCAGAACATGCGTATTATTCGTATAAACCTCAACATATAATGCACAACGAGTAAGAATAGGCGATCATTGCTGCCAGGAAACCTTATGTCCTTTGCTAACTATCCTCTCCTCACCTCAGTAACTCGTGCCGAGACTACGTTTGACTGCTCTATCTTATTTCCCACTGTTTTAGATTACGTTGTCATCAAATGTCTGTGGACACTTATTGACTTAATTTCATTTTCGCTATCCTTTATAAAATGCTAATATGACTTTGGCGCGTTGAGCACAATAAGTAGGTCAATGCGTTGCTCGCAGTGACTTTTTATGTTGCCCACTTTCCTGCTCATAGTGATACGAACTGTTGTATCTTTCTCGGATGCTGTTATAACTTTCATACAGCCGCGTATACTCTTTTCATCGCACCTCTTTGATCCCTAAAAATTTAACCAGATCTTTCAACGTTTGGGCCACGCTGCAACTGTCAAAGTCCTTCCGTAATGTCGGAGCCTGAGACTTTAGCCTTATTCGTCATCTGCATGATGGAGCCAAACCTGCTTATTAATTTGTGTAATACACTGTCCATGTTTTTATGTCCTTTGTGATTTCGTCATGACTGTGGTAAGAAGGCAGTGTGTTGTCCGCAGCTTTCGAATCAACACGATAGAGGCGCCCATCCAGCCCTATGACGGGGACTGCGGCGAGTCTCTGACGCTGTACGACGCGTCGTGGGCGGACGACGCGCGAATTATCAAAACCTTCTGCGACACCTTCTCCAGGGCCATGGAGAAGCACGACTTCGTATCCAGCGGCAGCTCCATGTTCGTCCGCTTTGAAAGCAAGACTGGTAGCTACTCAGGGTGAGTTCATTGCTAATCCTGTGCTCTTCTGCCAATGACCTTCCGTGACGAAATTTGTTTGAATACTCCACTTGGTTTACTGAGGAAGAGACAATATAAGACCATTCACCTACTTGTTATCGGATACCTGATAAAGATTATTAATAGCAGAATTGTATTCAGGGCAATAGCGAAGACGGTAGCAATCTTCCATAAACCATTAAACGTAGCCCATTAAAGTTTGCAGCTAAGGTATTACGCAAGGCGACCATTATTTTAGGGCATCATTAGGAATTGTAACATTTTTTACTTGCCATTCACTCTTTGTTACACTGCAACGTATATTTCTTTTAATGATCTTAGGCTTCCGCCGGAATAAATGGTACAAAACATATACGGGAAAAAATAGAAATGTGATTTCTAAGTCACTCAGTGCGGTGAATTTACAAATTTGTTCGGGCTTAAGCAGATTCAAACTGACATGAGAAACAGTAAACGGTCAGGAGAAATTGTTGTAACGAAAGTATTATTTATGCGCTTCGTTTCCGTTCTTTAGGACTCGGATTTAGCGATTTACGAGAGCGTTAGCCTTAACCGCTTCGGCTCTCCAAGCACGCTTCACGTACACGCTAATTCCTAACTTGTCGCTCACTATAGTGGTACCGTTCCCAGGCCATTGTCTTTATTGCTCACAGCCTCACTCTGATTTCCTTAAGAACTGGAAGACTGCATCCATACTGAATGATCATTTCCTGAAAAAATATGTAACTTTACACCAATTAATGATCACTGAGTGCGTATGCTTCTTCGTTCAACCCCTTGCGGGAATCAGTGTGAGGCTGCAAGCAATGAGGGTAACGGACAGGGAACGCAACGTCTACAGAGTGCGACAAGTTGGGAATTAGGGTTGGATGAGAAGCGTGCTCGGATAACCGAAGCAGTTACGGAAACCTCTCGTACAAAGTGAGAACCGTGAGTTCGTGTCCCAGTCTGGCACAAATTTTCACTTGTCGCCGCTGAATTACTTCAATGCCTGATTCCGGCTAAGACCGAAATTACAATTTCGTCATGTCTATTGTTATTATCCGTAGATGACGATACCGATCCAGGCTGGAGGTGGAACCAGAAGATGACGATTCCTTATACCCTGTCATATGGTATTACTGTAACAGCGCTAGACACAGAAGAAAGTGTTGCTTCAAAGCAATTGACTGATTCGACTAAATACCTACGAATTCAATTACGATCACTATAAGGTAGAACGATCACATAGATAAGTTAGTGGGAAAGCAAATCAAAGACTTCATTTTATTGGCAGAACACTTAGGAGATTAAAAGATCTACTAAAGAGACTGCCTACTGTACGCGTGTTGGTACTTTACTAGAGTACTGCTGTGCTGTACGGAATCCTTAACACATGGGATTGACGGAGGATACTGGAAAAATTCAAAGAAGGGCGGATTGCGCTGTATTATTGCGAAATAGCGGAGACAGTGCCATAAGCGAATTGGGATTGCAATCATTGAGACAAAAGTTTCAATCTTCGACTTTCTCCTCTGAATGTGAAAATATTTTACTGTCGCCACCCTACATCGGAAAAATAATCATCATAATAAAATAAGAGAAATCAGAGTTCGTACAGAAAGAATTAAGCGTTAATTTTTCCAAGCGCTGTTGGAGAGTGCAACGGTAGAGAAGTTCGAAGAAAGCTCTTCCTGGCCCTTGTATGAATTGCAGAGTAGTCACGTAGATGCATTGCTGAACGAATGTGGAGAATTAAAAGGGAGACTTCAACTGAGAGAGCATCTAGATTGAGTTGATGGAGCCGATCTTTGTTAGTAGATGCTGGCTGACATTATCAAGGCGACGAAGCCAGTCCTCCAGCAAGAACCGTGAAGCCAACGTAATCCGTGCACGGCTGGGCTGCCTGCTGGAAGTGCCGCAGCACAGCAATACCGAGAGAGCTAGAGAAGTTCCCGCTGACATAACTGCTGTCATGCTGTTTGCCATGGAGTACTTGCACAGGGGTCTTGCGAGCTGAAACTGGTCAAAGCGAGGCGATTCATGCTGTTAAAATAGTCCAGATAAAAATAATTACATACTGTTCTCTCTGTTTACAACTGTATTAAAATGTGAGAAATAATTTAACGTGTCTAGATGGTTCAAATGGCTCTGAGCACTATGGGACTTAACATCTGTGGTCATCAGTCCCCTAGAACTTAGAACTACTTAAACCTAACTAACCTAAGGACATCACACACATCCATGCCCGAGGCAGGATTCGAACCTGCGACCGTAGCAGTCCCGCGGTTCCGGACTGAGCGCCTAGAACCGCTAGACCACCGCGGCTGGCTAAACGTGTATAGAATGCTGTTACAATAGAGGGAATAAAACAATACCACACTATTCTCTTTGTTTGAAATGGTACCAGAATGTGAGAAAAACTTAAACGTATCTTTCCTGACGCAACTGATCCTCTGAAAATTAATGTCATCTTATGCCCCGTTCTCGAGTGCAAAATGTTTATACTACATTTCATATGAATGCACTTATAATGTTGCTATGTACAGTGTGGCCTGGTGTCCAGCATATGAATGAAGTCGTAAATAAGTCGTAAATCATACCAAAAAATAATTTATAAGTTTTTAGGCGCCCACGAACAGTATCAATAGCTACGTCCTTTGGGTATCAGACCTCAGCATTATGAAACACTAAAGACAACTATAAACCTCAGTGGTCCTTTACATGGCGGAGATGGTATGTTTGGTTTTGTGGCATTGCAGGGATTTCAGGTAAGTACTGACGCTGTCCTTGAATGGTGACAGGCTCTACAGATGGATTCCCACAGTAGATATGCCTCATTTTCGAGTGACATAGTAAAGTTTTGAAGTACATCTAATGATAGTACGGGATGTCCCGAAATGGACAGTGTGAAATAAAACAACAAATCAGAACAGTGCAGTCTTAGGAGTCAAATAAGTCAGGCGCTTTGAAATTGCGTCTGCTTGCCCCTCAACACCACAGCGAAAGGTGGAAGGGCCTACACCATTACTACCCTCGTACGCTGAGAGTACAGTTTACAATGGTTGTACGATGCACTGTTTTCTGAGCACTGCTGCTGGTGACCAGAGTATTAAGTAAATCTTTCATAGATGTTACGAGTGGCAGTGGTTAAGGCCAGTAGCGGAAAGCAGGGAAAACTGCAGGGGATCGATGCTTAGTGCAGGGATTGGCACAACATAAAGAAATGTAACGTATCGCACTTAAACAAGCAGAAAGGTCCGTAGTCACACGTTTGTAGAGTCGTCACGCGAATGAGTCATGTGTACAAATTATCTAGGGGTATGCATACGGGGCGATGTGCAGTGAAATGACCACATAAACTAATAGTAAAAAGGCAGGTGCCACACGGAGATTTATTGGAAAAATCCTCAGGAAGTGCAGTCCACTTTCACAGAAGGTAGCACACAGAACCTTCGTCGGCCAACACTTGAACACCGATCGTCGGTGTGGGATCCGTACCAGGCATTATTGAAAGAGCAAATAAAGAATGTTCGAGGAAGAGCGCCACCTTTAGTTACAGGTTCATTTAGTAAGCGCATCAGCATCTCAGAGGTGCCCAGCTAACTCCATCAGCACACGCTTTGGTTTACTAGGAATGTTTCGACATCTTATGCTCCTAGAAGAGTCAAGCAACATATTGCTTCCTCCTACGAATTTCTCACGGAAAGGCCGTGAGGGCATCAATCGTTGTCCTGGCAAACTATGCGCGATTGGAACAGGACGAGGGGGAAATGTCAGTGCTACGCGTAGTATCCTCAGCCACACGCCATAAGGTGACTTGGGAACTATACAGGGTGATTCTTATTAACGTTTAAAAAATTCATAGTGATTTAGATTTGGCTGAGACAGGTAATTTAATACAAGACACATGCGGTCGGAAACGTCTGGAAATGCCCCAGAAGTGGAAGACAAATAAATTTCCTTTAATTTACGTCTATGGTCAAAACCTTTTTGTTAACAGATTACCGGTTTCGGTCTATAATGACCATCATCAGATCTGTAGCAAAAGAATGGGAAAAACATAAATACACTCGCAGATTGTCTACAGCTTAAAAACAATAAATAGACCGTAATGAAAAGTGCATCATATGCACGAGTCATGTTGTCAGTAGTACTACTGTTCAAAACAAGCTACCGTACAGTAGCCACAAGATGTTTGTGTTTTAAGTTCACCAGATGTCGCTAATGTTGGCATACACTAGTTTTCAATGATTAATTTAACAGCGTAAAATAATGCGGGCTACAATAGTTGAAGTCTTATGACGTATAAAAGGCATAACAGTAATAAAAAGCGATGAAATAGAACACGACAAAAGTCAGATTGTTAAAACGGGGAAGAGTTAAGCGACAGTAGTTGGCATATGCTCAAGTGCCAATATTCTAGATAATGACGTAAGTAATAAACACCTTTGAAAGTGCACAGAATAATATTAAAAAAACTCTAAAAATCGCTAAAGAAGTCGCAATGAAAGAAAACGTAGTGCTGCACATAATCAGCGCCCTCTGTTAGAGCTAACGGCAGAATTACGCATAGGCGAGAAGTGGTTGGAGGAAAGTGGCCGCCAGAGGGCCCCTTGTACCCTGTAACCGAGCAAAAACAGTTCTTTTTTCCTATTTTTGTTTACATGTATTATAAAGTAAAGCAGCCATAGACTGGTAATGATGCAGTTCGGAAGCTTATACTCATTTGCTTGTGACGCATTGCGGTCACGTTCCTTCAACCACTTCTCGCCTATGCGTAATTCTTGCGTTAGCTCTAACAGAGGGCGCTGATTATGTGCAACACTATGTTTTCTTTCATTGTGGTTTCTTTAGCGATTTTTTGATATTATTCTGTGCACTATCCAAGGTGTTTATTGCTTATGCCATTATCTAGAATATTGGCACATGAGCATATGTCAGCTACTGTCCCGTATCTCTTCCTCTTTTTAACAATCTGACTTTTGTCGTATTCTATTTCATCGCTTTTTATTACTGTAATGCCTTTTATACGTTATAAGCTCATTACAGACTTCAACTATTGTAGCTCCCTTTATTTTACGCTGTTATGTTGTACCGTAATTTGCAATAAACCAGCGGAGACCGTGTGCCCGTTAAGTACATTAATAGCTCAGTGTAAACATATAACCGTCTCACGCAATGAAAAAGATATTTCCAGCCAGACTCATGACTCTAACTATGAGACCCACGCGCTAAAGTCGCGCCTGTGACCTTAATACTTGCCTTGAGTTGGGATGCTGAGGTGCGACAGACAGGCTTAACCGCTGCGAGGTAAGTCATCTGGTGATTTCAGATGCTCAAAATTTGCCATCCACTTTTGGGATATTTTGCAACACTAGCAGCGTATTTTATATTAAATTGCTTGTTTCAGAGTGACGTCTATAAGTTCGAAGATTTTTAAACGTCAATGAGAATCGTTGTATGGTAGTGAGACATGGACTGTGAGAAAACTGGAACAGAGGAAAATAGAAACGTATGGGATATGGTGCTACAGAATAATGTTGAAAATTGGGTAGACTGATGACATAAGTAGTGAGGAGGTTCGCCATAGGATCGGCGAGGAAAGGAATGTATGGAAAACTCTGGCAAGAAGAAGGGACAGGATGGTAGGACGTCTGTTAATACATCTGAGAGTACCTTCCGTAGTACTAGAGTGAGCTGTAGACAGTAAAACCTGTAGAGGGAGACACAGACTAGAATACATCCAGCAAATAATTGAGAATGTAGGGTGGAAATGCTATTCTGAGCTGAAGCTGTATGTATAGGAGAAGAATGTGAGGCGGACCATATCAAACCAGTCAGAAGACTTATGACGCACAAAAAAGAAAAGAAATTGGTTAATTCTTGAGCGACGCTGTTTCTGCGCAGGTCTTCGCTGTACTACTGGGCGCACTACGACTTCTTCAACGCGAGCCGCAGCGGCGACCCGGTGGCGGGCAGCGCCTGCGATGAGCAGTTCGTGGCGTGGAGGAGCGCCTCAGGGTACCTGCGCTCGCCTCTCAACACGCTGGTGTACAAGCGGCACGCCGACCCGCACCACAGCGTGCGCTGCCAGTACCGCTTCATATCCGACCGGAGGCTCTTCGCCAGGGTCATCCTCACCATAGAGTCCATGGCTTTCAAGGTCAGTATTGTGGCGATGACATGAGTTGGAATTTACTGGTAGGTTAAAACTGCATTGGTCCGGGACTCGATCTCAGAATCTTGTCTTTCTTGGACATTACTCATACCGTCTGAGCTATGCTGGCAAGACTCACTAACTGTCTTCATAGCTACAATTTAGCTACCGAACGAGATGGAGTAGCGCTAATTGTCATCCAGATTTATATGTTGAGTGATTATCACTTACGGTGAATAATGGGGTGGTTCCTTAGAAAAAGCTGGCCCATTTCCTTTACTATCCTTCTCCAATACGAACTTGTGCTTCGTATCTACAACTACATCTACATTTTGCAAGCCACCTAACGGTGTGTGGCGCAGGGAACTTTACGTGCCACTGTCATTACCTCCCTTTCCTGTTCCAGTCGCGTATGGTTCGCGGGAAGAACGACAACCGGAAAGCCTCTGTGCGCGCTCGAATATCTCTAATTTTACATTCGTGATCTCCTCGGGAGGTATAAGTGGAGGGAAGCAATATATTAGATACCTCATCCAGAAACGCACCCTCTCGAAACCTGGACAGTAAGCTACACCGCGATGCAGAGTGCCTCTCTTGCAGAGTCTGGAACTTGAGTCTGCTAAACATCTTCGTAACGCTATAACGCTTACCTAATAACCCTGTGACGAAACGCGCCGCTCTTCTTTGGATCTTCTCTATCTCCTGTGTCAACCCGACCTGGTATGGATCCCACACTGATGAGCAATACTGAAGTATAGGTCGAACGAGTGTTTTGTAAGCCACCTCCTTTGTTGATGGACTACATTTTCTAAGGACTCTCCCAATGAATCTCAACCTGGCATTCGCCTTACCAACAATTAATTTTATATGATCATTCCACTTCAAATTGTTCCGTATCCATACTACCAGATATTTTACAGAAGTAACTGCTACCACTGTTTGTTCTGCTATCATATAATCATACAATAAATGATCCTTCTTTCTATGTATTCGCAATACATTACATTTGTCTATGTTAAGGGTCAGTTGCCACTCCCTGCACTAAGTCCCTATCCGCTGCAGATCTTCCTGCATTTCGCTACAATTTTCTAATGCTGCAACTACTCTGTATACTACAGCATCATCAGCGAAAAGCCGCATGGAACTTCCGGCACTATCTACTAGGTCATTTATACATATTGTGAAAAGAAATGGTCCCATAACACTCCCCTGTGGCATGCCAGAGGTTACTTTAACGTCTGTAGACGTCTCTCCATTGAGAACAACAAGCTGTGTTCTGTTTGCTGAAAGCTCTTCAATCCAGCCACACAGCTGGTCTGATATTCTGTAGGCTCTCACTTTATTTATCAGGCGACTGTGCGGAACTGCATCGAACACCTTCCGGAAGTCAACGAAAATGGCATCTACCTGGGAGCCTGCATCTAATATTTTCTGGGTCTCATGAACAAATAAAGCGAGTTGGGTCTCACATGATCGCTGTTCCGGGAATCCGTGTTGATTCCTACAGAGCAGATTCTGGGTTTCCAGAAATGACATGATACGCAAGCGAAAAATATGTTCTAAAATTATACAACAGATGAATGTCAGAGATATAGGCCTATAGTTTTGCGCATGTGCTCGACGACCCTCCTTGAAACCTAGGACTACCTGTGCTCTTTTCCAATCATTTGGAACCTTCCGTTCCTCTAGAGACTTGCGGTACACGGCTGTTAGAAGGGGGGGGGGGGGGGGGGCAAGCTCTTTCGCGTACTCTGTGTAGAATCGAATTGGTATCCCGTCAGGTCCAGTGGACTTTCCTCTGTTGAGTGATTTCAGTTGCTTTTCTATTCCTTGGACACTTATTTCGACGTCAGCCATTTTTTCGTTCGTGCGAGAATTTAGAGAAGGAACTGCAGTGCGGTCTTCCTCTGTGAAACAGATTTGGAAAAAGGTGTTTAGTATTTCAGCTTTACGCGTGTCATCCTCTGTTTCAAAGCCATTATCATCCCAGATCCTGTTTCGATCCACTTACTGATTTAACGTAAGACCAGAATTTCCTAGGACAGGTATCTGACGACCTCATCACTCTTTCAATTCTTCCAGTATCGGGCTCCTGCTTAGTTGGTAACAAAACTATTCGCGTAAAGCAGCGTTTTTAATTCTACTGCCGGTGCGGCACACACTGCTAGTAAATTTCAAATCTGTCCCTCTCCGTTGCAAAGTGAAAAATTCTTTACGATTGAACAGTTATTTGAGAGTAAAAGTTCTTTGGCGAAGGAAATTATAGGTTACTACGAGAGTTGTTTATAGCTGTCTTGCGAAGGACACCTATAGCTTAGTAAACAATGCGGTAGGTTACGAGGCAGGTCTGCACTCTACGAACCTACCGCTGCTTGCTTGGTAAATCGGCCAGTTTGAATTGGGTTTTTAGACGGTTTTACATTCTCGTGAAGGCTTATGCAAGGTAATACCACCATCTCTATCTCACGAAAACAGTAACACACAGAACAACGTTTCTAGCAGTCACAGACATATGATGAACACGACTAGCTTACCTTACAGGAACTGACTATTGCGAAGGTAGAAAGACAACCCAGCTACAGAGTTAAAATACACTCATACGCAACTAAGTTGGAGATAACTTGTTTTTCTGCAGAATGAGCGCTTGTGTCATCGCTGCGAATGAAATGTACTGCGTAACGAAATTAAAGGACTAATATTTCGAAAACCAGTATTTGCCTTCCATTGCGAAACGTAAGTTTAGAATTTGGCTCAAAGGTGCCTACAAACTTTCTTTGTACAAAATCGTTGCGCCCTGCGACGTCACCCTCGGGCTCGGTGACGTTTCAAACAGCAAGATGTCGACACACGCAAGAAATAGGCGACAGATCAGAATTCCATGTGAGCTGTATGGTGGGATAATGATGTCACATTGACACCAAATTTCAGCACAATCCTGCCCAAACATTTTAGACACACCACCGCTAAGAATCGACAGGAAAATTCCTCAGGGAGAGGCATAAAGTGGGTAAAAAAAATAACTCCTTCCCTTGGACCGTTGATTCCCACAAATTTCGCGATGGAAAACGACAGAACGACAGTTCCCAGAGCGCTGAGCCATAGGAAGATGTTCAGACATCCTTTGACACTGCTGATATCTCCCGGACGTTCAACCCTTCTCTAAGGACATTGTAGGGCTGCATTCCAACTGAATGTGATCTCAGTGTCGAAGATCGTCAAATATACGCTGAAGCGCCAAAGAAACTGATATAGGCATGCGTATTCAAATACAGAGATATCTAAACAGGCAGAATACTGTGCTGAGGTTGACGAAGCCTATATATGGAAACAAGTGTCTGGCGCAGTTGTTCTATTGGTCACTGCTGCTCCAATGGCAGGTTATCAAGATTTAAGTGAGTTTTAACGTGGTGTTATAGACGGCGCACGAGCGATGGGGCACAGAATCTCCGAGGAAGCAATGAAGCGGGGATTTTCCCGTACGACAGTTTCACGAGTGTACCGTGAATATCAGGAATCCGGTAAAACATCACATCTCTGGCATCGCTGCGGCCCGAAAAAGATCCTGCAAGAACGGCACCGACGACGGCTGAAGAGAATCGTTCAAACTTGACAGAAGTGCAACCCTTCCGCAAATTGCTGCGTATTTCATTGCTGGGCCGTCAACAAGTTTCGGCGAGCGAACCATTCAACCAAACATCATCGATGTGGGCTGTAGGACCCGAAGGCCCACTTGTGTTCTTGATGACTATACGACACAAACCTTGACGCCTCACCTCGGCCCGTTAACTCCGGCATTGGACTGTTGATAACTGGAAACATGTTGCCTGGTGGGGTGCGACTCGTTTCAAATTGTATCCAGTGGATGGAAGTGCATGGGTATGGAGACAACCTCATGACTCCATGGACCCTGCATGTTAGCAGGAACTGTTAAGCTGTTGTAAGCTCTGTAATGGTGTGAGGCGTGTGCAGTTGGAGTGTTACGGGACCCCTGATACGTCTAGATACGACTCTGACCTGTTACACATCCTGTCTGATCACCTGCATCCATTCATGTCCATTGTGCATTCCGAAGGACTTGGGCAATTCCAGCAGGACAATGCGACACTCCACACGTCCAGAATTGCCACAGAGTGTCTCCAGGAACACTCTATTGAGCATAAACACTTCCGCTGGCTACCAAATTCCCCAGACATGAACATTATTGAGCATATCAGGGATGTCTTACAAAGTGCTATTCAGGAGAGATCTCCACCCCCTCGTACTCTTAAGCATTTATGGACAGCCCTGTAGGATTCACGGCGTCTGTTCCCTCCAGCACTATTTCAGACATTAGTCGAGTCCATGCCACGTCATGTTTGCGGCACTTCTATGAGCTCGCAGTGGCCCTACACGATATTAGGCATGTGAACCTAGTTTCTTTGCCTCTTCACTGCATGTCTCTATTGCTCATCGCACCGCGAACCGTCGTTTTCGATCTCGAAAAGAGAAGAGGATTCTTTGATACCCTTCAGACCTTTTCGTGTCGATTCTGAGCGGCGGTGTGTCTGTTATGATTTCCTCGGCTATTCAGAAATAACCTGCATGATTTCGACGATGAGAATCGCATTTTTGACCTCCTTCGCAGAGACGTCAAAAGACTGTGAAATGTGGGTAAGAGGTTAAATAATGACCTTCCCATCGTCTGACACGTTCAAGGTGGCTGTAGGCAGAACTGTGGTGAAATTTGGTGCAAATGTGACGTCAGCCCGTCTCACAGCTACATGAACTTCCGTGGTGTGGTCTTTTCCCCGCATGTGTCGGCACCTTGCTATTTGTAGCGTCACCTAGTCCGAATGTGACATCTCAGGACGCCACGCCTTTGCACCATTATAGAGAAAGTTTTTCGGTACCTTTGATCCAAATTTCAAACAGCTGCGTCACCATGGCAGGCAGTTACTGGTATTCGGAGAAATGATCCCTTTAACTCTTTACATTTTACATACGTGAGACGTCGTTGGATCTTTACTTGGCATCTAGCATCTTCTAGTGGAAAGATAATTTGAAAGATTTTTCTAACAAGTGAACTTGAATATTTTACTCACTTTCCCGAGAGGTCTCCTGACCTATACTTCTATACTTCGGGTACAACTGATTATAGCATCCACTATTTCATAGCAACCTAAGCGCATAAGCAGAATTGGAGAGCTCACTACTGCACGCATAGTCATCCTGGACTGAAGCAACACATTTAGTGAAAGAACATGGGTTGAATAAAACAACCACCCTGGTAGAAACAGATTTTCATATGAAACATTTATTCGCTCTTAACAGTACATATAGTTCTGATTACTGGCCTAGACCGGTAGACAACGATATTGAGATTTAGGTAGTTACACCATACAATTTGTCTCAAGAAGTGTGTGTATTTACTATGTCACATAGATAGGGCTTAAAACAGGAATACAGTCTTTGTCCTTTACAGATGAATTCCAAGAAGCAAGGAATGAAATAAAAGGAAGGTACAGAAAAATCTGTGGTGAAGGGATTATCAGTGATAAGATTCGTTGACAACATTGCTATGCTCTGTGAAAGTGAGAAGAACAGTCTAATGAACACAGAATACGGATTTATAGTATGCTAACGAATGATGAAGTAATTAAGAAGCTTCAACAGTCAGCAGCAGTATACAGACTTAACATAATTTTTTCGTCCCAAATTTTTGTGCTGTCTTGGAAGCAAAATAACGGATGACTAATATGTATGTAGCTGACTAGGAGAGAATTCCTCGCTATAGAAGTCTATCAGAATCAAACATAGGCCTTAGGCTGCGAAAAACAGTTCTGAGAATGTGCGGCTAGCACACGGCATTGTATGTAAATCAATTGTGTACTGTGGGAAAACCGTAAAAGAGTTGAAATGTTTGAGATGTGGCGCTAAAGAACGACAGAGGTGCTAAAATTTAAGTGAAGTGATAACGACGGTTTCCACAGAATTGGTGAAGGAAGGGATATAAGGAAAAAAAGAAGGGAAAGTGTTGTAGGACATGTGATTAGAGATAGGGAAAAATTCCCATGACATTATAGGGAGCCTTGACGGAAAAACTTGTAGAACAAGACCGAAATTGGAATTTATTATCCAACAAGTAACGGAGGACGTCGGACGTATGTTCTACTCTCAGGTAAAGAGCTTGGCACAAGAGAAGAAAGAATGATGGGCCTCACAAAATAAATCGCTACATTGTAATCTCTCTCATGGTATCAGAACTGCTTCTTCGAAAATCCCGTTGCGTAACATTCTAGCTTTACATACATCGATCCTCTGGAGAGATCAGTTTATTTTAAATGCCTAAAATATCTGTGCAAATTATTACGGTCGTATTCACATAGCCTTCGTATTGAGTTTGGCAAATCAACCTTAATCAAGATATAAATTCATGACACTAAAACTAATGTCTTAGAAATACCCAGGATGTCAAATGAAACTTAGTAATCGTACACGTTAAGTCAACGTGGTCTGCAGTCGAACGGAAACAGCAGTTTTCCAGGAATAAGACTGCTGCTAAAATATATAGTATGTGCGATCAGTAATAGAACGCTGCAAAACTGTGTGCAGTCCATATCCGGTTGAGGGCGTACGTAAAGAAAGCCAATGGAGTTAGTATGCCCGCTTGAATGGCGTTAGAGAGTACTCTGCATAAAGATACAATATGGCGAGAAAGTCTTGTATCTTATGAAAACTAGCCACAAAGTTCCGAGAGATAGCCTCAAAGTAGACTCACAAAGTTCGGGAACAATGATGTGATTCATTGTCTGCAAGACGACACAGGTACCCTAGGTGAAGAAGGGGGTGCACATGATCGGGCGGTAGGTTTCTCAGTATTTGGTCTATGAGAAAGGATAACAGGAGTATCATGGACTGCATTTCATCCGACCTCTCTCTATGCTCACAGGATTACTTCACTTGCACGCGTTATTCTGTAAGAGGCCAGATAATATTATGGATGTAGGTGACAAGTAACTGGTATTTGTATTACTTGAAAATGGCCGCAGTGACGAATTTTACACCCACCTGGAAAAATTCAGTCTAGGTGTAAGACAAAATGGTTTTGTCTTTTACAAAAATTTTGTAAATTATGTAGTGGAAAGAAATTACTTCAGTTGTTTATCAGTGCAACCGTGATTAACGTGCTCCCTCCGAATCGCTCCTTAGCGACTTGAACATCTTGCACAGAAGCATGAAAGCAGTCAATGTCCACACTGTCAATACTGAATGGAAGAAGCATTGCATACAATGCAGCTACACTGAAGAGACAAAGAAACTAGTACACTTACCTAATATCGTGTAGGACCCAAGCGAGCACGCAGAAGTACCGCAGAACGACGTGGCATGGACACGGCTAATGTCTGACGTAGTGCTGCAGGGAACTAACATCATGAATCCTATAGGGCTGCCCATAAATCCGTAAGAGTACGAGGGGATGGAGAGAACTTCTGAATATCACATTGCAAGGCAGTCCAGATATGTTCAATAACGTTCATTTATGGGAAGTTTGGTGGCCAACTCAGAAGAGTGTTCCTGGAGCCACTCAGTATAATTCTGGACGTGTGGTGTGTCGCATTGCCCGACTGCAATTTCCCAAGTCCATCGGAGTGCACAATGGACATGAATGGATACACGTGATCAGATAGGACGCTTACGTACCTGTCACCTGTTATAGTAGTATCTAGACATACTAGGGGTCCAATATCACTGCAATTTCCCCCCCCCCCCCCCCCCCCCGACACCATTACAGAGCATCCATCAGCTTAAACAGTCCCCTGCTGACATGCAGGGTCTATGGATTCATGAGGTTGTTTCCATATCCGTACATGTCCATCCTCTCGATACAATTTGAAACGAGACTCGCCGACCAGGCAACATGTTTCCAGTCATCAACAGTCCAATGTCGGAGTTGACGGGCCCAGGCGAGGCGTAAAGCTTTGTTTCGTGCAGTCATCAAAGGTACGTGAGTGGGTCTTCGGCTCCGAACCCCATATCGATGATGTTTTGTTGAGTAGTTCTAACGCTGACAATTGTTGATGGCCCAGCCCTGAAATCTGCAGCAATCTGCGGAAGGGTTGCACTTTTGTCAAGTTGAACAATTCTCTTCAGTCGTCGTTGGTCCCGTTCTTGCAGGATATTTCTCCGGCAGCAGCGATGTCGGAGATGTGATGTTTTACCAGATTGCTGATATTCACGGTACACTCGTGAAAATGGTCGTACGGGAAAATCCCCACTTCATCGATACCTCGGCGATGCTGTGTCCCATTACTCGTACGCTGACTAATAACACTTCGTTCAAACTCTCCTAGATCTTGATAGCCTGCCACTGCAGCAGCAGTAACCGATCTAACAACTGCGCCAGACACTTGTGGTCTTGTATAGGTGTTGGCAACTGTCTGTTTTGATATCTCTATATTTGAATACGCATGCCAATAACATTGTATTTGGCGTTTCCATGTAAATATGTCACCTTTTAAAAGTCTATAGAATGTAGATGGCTGCAATGCGTCCATCGCAGGACGAAATTATATTCATTATCTCTGCTACACTCTGGCTTTATTTAAGGGATATATCGATGAAGTAAAGGTACATCATCCACGTAACTGGTCTTTTCAACGTAAGCGGTTTAGACCTAAGTCCACAGCCTGACTGCAGAGTAACTCCTGCTCTAACATTACAGTAATGAAAAAGCTCAGTTCGTTCTTTGCGAGACAGAGTTACCATGCACTCTACGTGGATCGCTGTAATCCATTTTAAGAAAAGAGCGCTTTGTCTAAATGAGAGAATTTCATTAATGTAATGTAGCAAGAGGCGTAAGCTGACACTTGGACTATCACAGAACTGAAATAGTTGATTTCTTATTGTTGATGTAATTTGCTGTTATTCATTCGAAAGTGACTTTCCCAGAAGCGTTGGTAAACTTAGTATTATAACCAAGAAAGAGCGTGTGAAAGAAACAAATGCTATTAAAAAAGTAGACTTTACCTTTTTGTCAGCTGACAATCGTTGAGAAGAACTTTATGAGGATTTCCCTCTCAGATAATGTGCTGTTTAAGGTTGAATCCCCTTGCCTTCGATCATCTTCCAGATATTTCTGAAACATGGAGGAGAGTTGTGGATGGGTATCTATAAAATTGTCCGTGAAAGCATATTACTTTGAAACTCAGGATTCTCTCCTTACACAGAACTCTCCAAAAATGATGACTGTGGAAATTCACGGTTTTAAGATCACCGCTGCTACGATTTAGCATGTAGGGTGAAACATGTGACATTCTTCGCAGCTGAAGTTTATACAAGCGGAACAAAATGCAGTTTCCTTCCCATGAAAATTCCCCGAATAAAAGAGAACTGCTACTAATACGTCTTACAATTTACGGTGGCGGAAAATGAAACATCAGTAGGCTCAAAAACTGGTCTCGTATTAATGACGCATTTTGAAAAAAAGTTTCATGAAAATGTAAACGTTATACACTCTATACATTGATAACCGAGAAGTGAATTTACTCTTGTTGGAACCTGTTACAATCTCTGTATTTGAATAGAAACACCAGTTACAATTCAGTACAGCTTGAGAGTTTGCTGCACAACACAAACTTCTGGTTGGCTGCTATTACGCAAAAAACGCCCACTGTGAAATACCGCCAGCCTGTGAATAAATCCAAGTCTCTCATACTGATATGCAAGATCCAGCGAAACATAGTTCACGCTCACAGCGTAGATCGGCAACAAGAGTGTGACCGGCACACACGTTGTGATCATGTAGACTGAAGAACACACTGGTCTGCCGTCGCTGTGAAGAGCAGCGTTACTCCGCTCAGGAGTAAGTGGCGGTCATAATATTCTGGCTGCTGAGTGTGTGTGGTGTCTGTTCTTTCACACATGTCCAAAAAACTGAAGCTTGTGAATTCCATTCTGTATACAGGACAACTACTGGAGGCATTGGGTAATAGCCTGCAATTAGAATCACAGTCCTGGGAGGAATATACCGGGTGATCAAAAAGTCAGTATAAATGTGAAAACTTAATAAACCACGGAATAATGTAGACAGAGAGGTAAAAATTGACACACATGCTTGGAATGACATGGGGTTTTATTATAACCACCCCATATTGCTAGACGTGTGAAAGATCTCTTGCGCGCGTCGTTTGGTGATAATTGTGTGCTCAGCCGCCTCTCCCAGGTCCCCCGACGTCAGTCCGTGCGATTATTGGCTTTGGGGTTACCTGAAGTCGCAAGTGTATCGTGATCGACTGACATCTCTAGAGATGCTGAAAGACAATGATTCACCATAGCTCCGGACATGCTTCACAGTGCTGTTCACAACATTATTCTTCGACTACAGCTATTGTTGAGGAATGATGCTGGACATATTGAGCATTTCCTGTAAAGAACATCATCTTTGCTTTGTCTTACTTTGTTATGCTAATTATTGCTATTTTTATCAGATGAAGCGCCATCTGTCGGACATTTTTTGAACTTTTGTATTTTTTGTTTCTAATAAAATCCCATGTCATTCCAAGCGTGTGTGTCAATTTGTACCTTTCTATCTACATTATTCCGTGATTTATTCAGTTTTCAAATTTATACTGACTTTTTCATCACCTGGTATGTTAACGTACCTTACCTCACAGTGGGCTCCTGAATATATACTGTATTCTATTAATTCTCGGATGATGGACTATTTCCAGAATTTTTTCAGCAACATATTAATTTCGCATTGTTTTGACTTATAGTACCTTCAAGACGGTGTACATGAAAGGCAATTCTGGTTAATAACGGTGGTGTCAAAATTAATTCTCCTATATGCTACAATTAAAACCATAAATTTATTATTGAAGTATAAGTTTGAAACTGCGTATGTGCCACCTATATATAATTTATATAAAAATTTTCTGATTAATCTGCATGTGCAGAACACAATTGTTTCCTCTTGATTAGTAGGTTCTTTAACTTCAGCGTTAGACTGTCTGTCTAATAACGGTAGACGAGGTTGGATCCTAGTTCTGCTATGCGATTTCCATCATTATCTCAGGGCTGTTTGAAGAATATTTTTCCTTCCAGCTTAAACTGTCCCTAATTGATACCTACGCTGTCGCAGTAACTGTACCAAGAGGGAGGGTTTTGTGCTATTTGTTTAGCTTTCATTGTTTAACTTTCTTTTTTTTATGGAACTTTCGTGCTACTGTGTGCTGTGTAAAGCCATGGCCCATTTGCTCTTAGAGCACTATATACGCATGGGAGCGTTGATGGACCCACACTCGGCTTTTTTATGTCCTTTTTTCCACACTTAGCCCATATAATCTCAGTGTTCCTGAAGTTTTTCATTGCGTGCTCCTACATCACAAGATTTGTAGCACTGGGCTAAAATGTTGTAATTTAGGACTGCGCGCCGTCGGTACTTAATGAAGGCTTTGCCTTTTTGTGAGAGGACATTTCCCAGAGTTGGGCTGACTTCAAGGATGTTGTACGAGAAGCCTCTACCCTTCGGTTCTGACTTAAATCGAATTTTCATCTCTGAGTAGGTCCTGACGTACATTAAGGTGACAGAGACCTTCACGAAATTCTTCATTGCTGTGTATGTCCTACCTTGGTAAACTGCCAGTAGTGTCTTGCTTCTTCGTAGTCCCTCAGATTTGATTTCCGTTGTTGTGTTTGGTTCTTCGATTAGTTTCTGACAGTCTGCTTGGAGCCTGTTTCGACAATCACTACTGACTTTATTGTCTGTTGTCGTGACAGAATTAATACGCAACTCTTCTTTAGTTGGGCAGATGTGGCTGGTTAATATGTGCCTGAGTGATTTGGAATCATTGTTGCAAGTTGTCTTTATAAAGACAGTACTCGACTCTTTCCCTTTTTGAAATTTTTCCTTATTATTACTGTTCGTATCTTCATTAGTCACTGTTGCAAAAATTCATGAGCGACTTATCAGCTTTCTGTGTGGGCCTTAGGTTTTCGCCTCTAAAGGCGAGATCTGATGTTAAAGTGCTTCTGTCTATGCATGCATTGTTGGGTCATCCATCTGTGCAAGTTAATGAGCAATTCTGGAGTTTTTCTCCAGTACATCGATTCTGTCTTCCACTCTGATGACAAAGGGAGGCAACGACTTTCGGATCAAGGATTTAGTCCAAATTTTGTACGCCTTTAGTAGGCCATTAAAACAACGTAATGTGCAAGTAATAAGGTTCACTACTCTGGCAATTCCGAGAAAATCGCAAGAAACGTTTTACGCGTCTACTATGGATCTGAGGTGACTGCGAAGGTGCCGACAATACGAAGTCAGTCTGGTCAAATGGTTAGCGTTCACGCTTGGCAAGAGGGTCGTGGACGAGGTGACCGTGCGAATCGTTATGACATTCGTTATCTGCAGTAGTTGAAGAACGAGCAGTCACATTCATTTTTGTAGTACAAGCGTAAATTCTGTGACATTCAAAAGATTTGCACCTAATCTATTCGTTCTTTGCTGCATTAGAAACGTCTCACGGATACGCAGGATAATTGCCAAATGGGGCCTGCCTCAGGGTCTGCAGCTGGAAGTTTTGAGGTGCTAAGTAGTCCTGGCTATCTTACCAGACTGCATGTATAAAGGATTTCGCAAATCGCGACAGGCATACATTTTCAGGAAAAGTCTATGCGTTTCGTCGTTTGCTTGTCGATGGTTAGAGATGTGTTTGTGCTAATAATTAAATTTGATTCAAAGTAGTAAGCAGTCATCGTAAAAGTCATTAAAACTTCATGCGAATACACGTGACTTTCTAAATCATATTACCTCTCAGATATCATATAGATTAAATTACATGAACAGTGATGAAAAAATATAGATTAAACATTATATTTGAGCGGGTGTGGAACCGTAGCCTCATACGAGTACACGTTACTTTTACAAAGCTCGAACGCTAGTCACTTAATCAGCATGAACTCTAACCTTCGACAGCCACACAAGTCCAGAGTGCTGTCAAATAAACATCGAACAGCAGATCCACCGCAGCGTAGCACTTCCGAGTTATGGAGTGCAACATAGCACGATGAGAACTGGCTTGTAGAAGTCAGTAGCGGCGTTAAATAATGCTCCAAGGTTAATAGAGCCGGCGGCTGGAATCGCTGTATATTCTGATTCTGAGCGGACAATCGCTGAGTGTTATGGGTGGGCAATAGCTGTGGCTTAAAGGGCGCGAGCGCGAAGGCACACTGCGAAGTTAGCAGTGGGCCGCCTACAGACGAGTGCTGCCAACGACGCCTTTCTCGGCCGCGCGTACTGGAGTGCTTCGCTGCCCGGTGGGGAGATTTAATAGTGGTAGATACCACAAGTGCGTAATTGAGTTTACTACTGGGGGATAGCCGTTATTATTAATAACTCGATTTGCCTTTTCAGGTTTATGTATTTTAATCCGAGCTCTTGCAGTAGGAAAAGTAGGGTTCATTATCTTTGCATTTCCCTAATGGGTCAAACAGAAGCTTGAGGTATCAATTTTTATTTTCACTTCGGTTTGATACATATTGAGTGGATCTTTACTAGTTTCGTTTATGCCATTTTGTTCGAAATACTGTAATGTTTTGTCAATGCAATCTTTTTCATGTAATAACATTGCTTTTACCATCATCAGATTTTATCACTAAAGCTCCTGCATCTAGCAATTTTTTATTCAAGGTTTTTACTGTCGTAAGTTCCGGTACATTGTTAAGTATCTGCATGTAGTGCATTATGCAGGGCTTTTCTCGTCTGTAAAGAAACTTTTGTTTCTTAATTTTTGTTTAATTTACCATAAATACAAGCTACTTTTACCTCAGAAATTATTTCTTTAATTTTGTTTTTGATTAATTGTGCTTCAAGTTATGCTGACGCTCTTTCTCTAATAAATGTGTCTTACATTTGTTTATCTGTACATTTGTTAAATTGACGTGCATATCGTAGATTTTAAGTTATGATACCATCTGTTGCGAACTGTGACAAGTTATAAAGTTTCTTACAGGGAATAGCACTACATTTTTGTGCGTCGTAAAATGGAACGCCGGGTATCGATGTAGTTTTAGGTATAAACTGCTGTCCTAGGGTGTCTGTTAACTGCGGGAGGGTGATACGGACTTGTATGAACCCCGCACAAAATGGCACGTGATAATCCCGGTGTCTGCACGGCCCTCCACAGTCTAAAAAGCACTGAGACTCTTCAACAAAGAAACTTCCTCCTAATTCAAGAAACAGCCAAAGTCTCTTGTTCAGCAAAAGGTAAATGTTAACAGCAGTCCGAAGATGCTGGCTCGAAAATGGTGACAGCCCTATTTAGTTTAAGTAAATAGCACCATTGGCCGTAGCTGGTTGTTATATCTAAAAAAAAAAAAAAAAAAAAAAAAAAAAAAAAAAAAAAAAAGATTGGTTCAAATGGTTCTGAGCACTATGGGTCTTAACTCCTTAAAACCTAACTAACCTAAGGACATCACACACATCCATGCCCGTGGCAGGACTCGAACCTGCGACCGTAGCGGTCACGCGGTTCCAGAGTGTAGCGCCTAGAACCGCTCGGCCACACCGGCCGGCGTTGTATCTACAAAGATCAGCCAGAAATTAGTGCTTTTTACGTCTTTATTTTATGAGAAAAGTAAATAACAAGTACCTAGGATAGTACTTACAACATTTTTGTTCTTTTCAATATAATCACTATCTTTCCTCACAGTTTTCCTGAGACAAGAGAGTTTATATCTGTGTAGTAAAAATCACAATCCTACTTCCTCAGCCACTGGTTCACAGAATTTTTAACTGTCTGTGCATTTTCAGGGTGAAGCCTCCGATGAGCTTCTTTGATTGTGGCGCACACATGGAAGTCTGGTGGATGATTTGATCGACACGCGGGATGTTGTACGGAGTCACCACAGCATTAGCCCACTGTGTCTGCCCTTCAGTTGGGTGTCTCACCTCCTGCAGTAACGAATTCAGTCGTGGATCCCAGTCTTATCCATACGTGTTGCTAGGCCATTTTCTAAACTTGCGCAGTGTTGCTGTCTGCTGATGTGGGACGCTGTTATTGGAGTGGGCTACAGAAGAACATTAAAAGAAGTAAACCAAATTCGTGATTAGTGCATTGTCAACTTGAGAATAATAAGCACTCCCATTCCGGTGGGAGACGGTTCATCAGTTTTGACCGATTGCCGCGTCGTCCACTGCAAATGGTGTCATTTTGATGTGGTATGAAAGTGTAAGGGTCAGTACATCGCACTTCCGACCATTGTTGGTGTAGCAGACCTAGTGCTGCTTCTAGTCGGTCAAGTAGCTCATCAGTTGACACTGTGGGGCTGAGTGTACCACGTTCCTGACCTCTGACCAAGGAAAATTCCCTGGTAGTAAAGGGAATCGAACTCGAGTAGTCTGCATGAAAGTCAGCTACCCTGGCCTCTCAGCTAAGGAGGCGGACACATTATAGAACTTAATGAAGTAGAAAATAATTATTTAACCAAACATTTCGTAATATAACACGTTTGTAAAACAAACTAAAAAGTGTAAAATATTTTCTCCTAGCCTTATACAGATTCCTAGCCCCATACAGTCCTGAAAGTTTGTGCTTGTGAAATTGTAATAGTGATGAAATTACTTGTAGAATTAAAAACCAGAAGCGTGGGGCGCATGCGACAGACAATAATAAGGACTTGGAACATTCACAAATCAGTTATGCTTTGGAGGCACCCCACGTTCGTCGTTTCAATTGTACAAGTATTTTGATAGCTCTATCAAAAAGTTACAAGCACAAATTTGCAGGTCTATTTGTATAGAGTTCGCAATCGTTATGGGGCTAGGAGAAATTATTTTATAGTTTTTAGTCCATTTAGAAATATGCTATATTAAATAGTTTGTTTAAATAATTATTTTATGCTTTTTAGTGGTGTGTGACCACCGATTTCAAACATTTTAGTGAGACTGCAACAAAGACACATGATAAATTTCAGGATTATTTCGGTTACTCTTCACCTGTGTCAACCAATTAATTGCTTCCTCATCTGATGATGTCACAAAAGACTTCCAAGGTAAAAATCAGACTCGAGCTCACATACGGACTTACCAGCAACCATTCTTGCCTCGAAATTTTTGCGACTAGAAGAGGATAAAGGGAAAGCAGCAGTGGTACGAAAAGTACCCTCCGCCACACAACAGACACGAATGCAAGTTAATATTGCATTGTCATCCAGTTATGAGCTATGTTGAAAGTTTCAAGTCTCTAGCTCATTGGGAAATGACAGCGGTAAGCAAACTACTCTCCGCCACTCACCAGACAAGAAAGTTAGTTCGTACTGCATTATAATCCAGTTCTGAGATATAAGAGTTTCAAGTGTCTACCTCATTGGGAAATGGTAGTGGTAAATAAAGTACCCTCCGCCACATACATGGCAAGGAAGCGAATTAATGTTACACACTAAAAATCCACTCCAGTTGCTAATAATTTTCTTAATTTATTCCATGACCGGTTTCGAAGCTTAGACGTTCATCTTCAGGTGCCACAAAATAATTACGAGAGGATAAATGTGTGGCGTTCGGACCAGTCAGTCATGGGGAACCACACTTACTTCATATCAACGCATGGGAGAGTAGGACAAGCAACCACAGTGTCCGCCTGGACAGCACGACACGAAATACAGTTAACATTCTATCATCATCTCGTTTTAAGCTATGTTGATTGTTGCAAGTCTCAAGCTGATTAGGAAATAAAGGCGGTAAACAAAGTACTCTCCGCAACACATCAGAGTGGAAAGCGAATTAGTATTGCATCAACATTCAGTTCTGAGCTATGTAGAAAGTTTCAGGTCTGTAGCTCATCGGAAAGTCAGATTAAAATCAATTTAAAAATGGACAAGAAAGCGATCCTATAAAAAAGTGTAAAAACAGGAGGCATTACTTTCCGGTTGTTCTTCTTTCATTTTTAAAAGAATCTTTATTGATACAACAACATTATAACACGATTGAAAAAAAACCAACAAGTATTGTGATACAGATGATTCATAACAACAAAACATTGTATTGTACACACTAACCCACCACCTTATATAATTAGTGGGTCCAATTATTATACTTAACAAGAACCTTATACTAACTGATTAATGGCACTTGCTATAGACAGGGTTAATCTAACTACTTGACTACTCTCGTTATTCTGAGACTAACCCCCGTCAGCGTTACAGGTGTGCCAGATGATATACAAACCTACTAATAAGGCCTGCTCACTGGCATAATCCTAGTGAGCGTGCCCCTGGCACTGGGCTGGCCAACTACTTTTGAAATCGCTGCAGTCCCTACCTATGTTAGTAATGTTAGTGTTCTAATTTTACATTATTCTAGCGTAACTACTTTCTAATGAATCTAGTGCATAAATCAAGTCCGGGAATGGTACACCTGCTCTCCTGGTCCAGCAGCGCGGCGGATTCCGGTCAGTACCGCGATCGGCGGCAATTGCAGGTGTACCTGTGTCTTCACCGGGTTATTTTTTGGTCTCTAACCGTGTTGGTTTCTAATAAAATCGCTCAATACCTTTTTGGATATTTCGTTAGCCAAACTGTTGAGGACATTGAAGGTCTCGCCACATCGTAGTAATGTGTATGCGTCTCTGTTTGGTAATTGGTTTCTGAGTTCGAGCGCCACATCGTCATATAACGTGCAGCCACAGACGACATGATCGGGTGTTCCATCCGGAGCACCACAGTCACACGCTGGTGTTGCCCATTTTCCAAATCGACATAAATATGTCGGATATGGCCCATGACCTGTAAGAAAGTGCAGCAGACCTCTGCTCGGCTCAAAGTGGCTCATTTGAAGCCTTTCTCTGATATTTGGTAGTAGCTGGAAAACCCTTCTTCCCGTTTCCTCGATTTCCCATTGCTGTTGCCTCAACTCTTCGCCCCTTCTCTTTATTGCATATTTATCCCCAACTTGTACCCCCATGATTTCCCTGATCTTATCTATTTTTCCTTTGGAGACCCAGTACCACGCTCCCTGTTCTCTAATTTTTGTGTCTAGTGGACATAATCCTGTTATTATCAGTACCCCCCCCCCCCCCCTCCAGGTGTTGTTCGGTATGCCCCGACAGAACGCAACAGCATGTTCCGCTGCACCCTTCTCACGGTCATTGCGGGCACCACCCTCGTAAGCCTGTGTGCCCAAACCCCGCTCGCATACCCTACTAAGGACGTTAGGATACTATTGTGGTATAGTTTGATCAAGTTGGGAGGTAGGTGGAATCTTCTATGTCCTATACTGATGAGATTATTTAAAACTTCTAGTGCTCGCTGCGTTATGTGTTCTATGTGTGTATTATAGTTCCATTTTTCGTCTATTGTGACTCCTAGGTATCTGGCCTCACGACGCCGAAGAACTGGAGTTCCTTCAATTCTGACAGTTGGATTTCTGACTAGACTGCCTTTCATTAACAGATATGTGGTTTGTGTGGTGCTATTTTCATTTTTGCTTCTTGGCACCATTTCTGAAGCACTATCATTGCTTACTCTACCTTAGGCTCGAGTTCCTCTCGGCTGCGGCCGCCTACCAGCAGGAGGAGGTCGTCAGCATAGGCTATCACGTCTAGCACGTCCTCACTTAGTTGTAGTTTCTCTAGGTGGGGTTCTATGTTTATATCCCAAAAGAGTGGCCCCAGAACCGATCCCTAGGGGCACCCTTTCGTGATGGTTTTACTTGTTCTTCCGCTAGGCGACGATAGCCAAACCTCCCTGTCCTTGCAATAGCTCCTTAGACAGCCATAGAGGGGCCCTGGGCACTTCTTCTCATGCAAGCTGGAGAAGTGCGAGGGCCACCACAGGTTGTCAAAGGCGCCACTGATGTCCACCATGATGCCTACCACATACTTGTGCGGGATTGAGCTGCAGACCTCAGCCGCCAGGGCGATTGCGTCAGACGCCGATCGCTCTGGCCTAAAGCCGAACTGCCTGTCGCTCATCCCGCGCAGTATCCTGTGCGCTGTCAGTCTGTCAGCCAATAGCTTCTCCAGCAGTTTTCCTAGGTTGTCTAGGAGGCAGATTGGCCTGTAAGATTTGGGTTCTGTGGGGTCCTTATCCTTCCCTTTTTGAATAATTATTACATTAGCCCTTTTCCAGATTTTAGGGAATCTCCCAGTTCTGAGACATTCGTTGAACAGTCCCGTGAGAGACGCTATTAGCTGAGGGGCAAGGAACTGCACCACCTCCGCGACTATGCCGTCTGGCCCCGGTGCTTTGCCCTTGTTCAATGATTTGATTTGTGCAGCCACTTCTTCTTCTGAAAAGGGGTACACCATGGTGTTGTTGGCGTATTCATTTAGATCCTCCCTGCGAATTTGTTGTTGGAGTTCACTCTCCTCAGTTTCCTCGTCATCCGGCAGCAGAGTGCGCAGGAGAACTTCAGCGGTTTCCTGCCACGACTCTGTCATTCTCCCTCCGTCTCTGATTGTCGAGAGGACCGCAGGGGACCTGATTTTTTCCCTGACCAGTTTGTACGGTATTCCCCAAGGATCAGTGGCTAGCTGGTTCAGCACATACCTCTCCCGACTTTTCATTCTCACTTACTTTAATTCCTTTTGGAATATTTCTTTTTCCTCCCTGTACTGCTGCAGCCAGAACTGCTTTTCTTGCCAGACAGCACTTCGCTGGTAGTACCTCCTCGCCCGTCTCACAGACTGACGCATACGTTCAAGGTCGGCAGACCATGGCGATGGGGAAGCCGCCACGGCTCTCCTCCTGGTTGGCACAGCGGCCTTGACCGCGCTGGCTATTGACCCTACCAGCTCTTCGGCGTACCTATCGATGTCCAGGTCACCTTCCGGCAATGGCGGAATGTCACACTCCCGAGCCAGGTAGTCCCAATCGGTTTTGTTGTAATTAAGTTGGATTTCCCATCCTAGGTCCCAGCGGCACCCTTCTTCTCTGAGGCAGAAGGTAATTAAGTTGTGATCACTTGTAGTGGCGTGTTCAATAACCTTCCAACCTTCAATGATGCTGATGGCGTAAGCAGTTGCCACGGTGACATCAATGTTTGTCCCCTGTCCTCCGCCTCCTCTGTAGGTGGGAGGATTTCCAGGTTTATTTGCCACTACAAGCTGGGAAGCCATGATTAGTTCTTCAGTCTTCTCACCATTAGCATCCCTTGTGCCGCTGTACCACATGGGGGACTTGGCATTGATGCCTGCCGTGACAATAACCCTACGCCCGCGTAGCGCCGTGATGGCTCTCGCAAGGTGGTCCGAGAAATCTTCAAAATTTCCTCCATATTGGAAGTACATGTTAACAAAGTGTATTAATCCTACTGGTGTGTGTAGTTCACCTACATGGCAGTGACTGTTGGATAGCTGTGTTAGTGTAGTGGCCCTTAGGGCCTTGTTTGTGACTATTAGGACTGCCTTCGGCTCTTCTCCGGTAGAAATTGTCTGCCAAGTGGTAGACATGAAGGAGATCTGCCCCGCCCGGGAGTATGGCTCCTGCAGACAGACTACATCCAGTCTCCTCTCCTCCACTACCCCTCGAAGCTCCTGCATGACCAGCCGACTGTTATGAGTGTTTATTTGTCCTATTACAATTTCAGATGTTATGGGAAGTAAGTATGCAAATTGCAATCAGGCCATGGTTTGTTGTAATCTGAAGCAATTCGGCCATTTGCAAGGACAGATTGTACGTAGATCTCTTGCACGTTGAATTCCTCTCCTCTTCTCTCGAAAACCCTTCTGAGCAAGTCACGCAGGGCTCCGAAATCTGTGGGAAGGTTCATTGACTTTAGCTGTATCCTGTCCACAGCCTCCATTGTTGAGAAGGTGACCTTCCTGCCATATTTATGCCCTATACGTACGACGTGCCTGAGCGCCGTGGTGAGGACAGCCGGCTGCTCCAAGCGTGAAAGTTGCATAGCAAGCTCCAAGTTCGGGTAGATCCTTCTAGGATCCGGATTTGGAGCTCTCGGAATTACTTGCAACTGCATTGTGCTCGTGATTGTGTTGTCTTGTACAACAGTTTGGAGAGATCCTTTTTGAACCGGAACAATGCTATTACTCTCTGCCGGTTGCAGACTGTCTTCTGTTTCCTCTTCTGGCTCCGTCTGTATGCATAGGTCAACCATGATTGTCTGTTGCGGGCTTGTTTTTTCTTGCTTTGTGACGAAGCTTTCTGCCTCCGGGTTGAGTGTTGAGTTGACACTCAGATGAACCAGAGTCTTAGGCTCTGTCAAATTGCCTGGGTCAGCCTTTTCTTCTATTTCTTCAATCTCTATTTCTGGTTCAGTTTGGATGCTTGAATCAACCATGATTGTCTCCTCTTTCTTTGTCTCCTGGAGAGATTTCAAAAGTTCTTTGAATTTCTCTGCTCTCTCCGCATCCCTTCTCTTCTTACTTGGAGACTTTCTTTTCTTGGTTGATCCGGTTTTGTTGTTGCCTTCAGCCATAATCTGTTCTAGAGATCAGGCGTTGTTCGAGTAGTTTGTATGTTGGGCAGTTCCTCCCGGTTGTGCCACAGGTCCTTTTGCCCCTTCGTGTACATGGTATGCATACAGCGGATTTCCTACAGTCCTTCCTTACATGGTCTTCCTCTCCGCACCTGAAGCAAGCCGGCTTCCTACTGCAGTATTTATGAATATGGTCAATGTCCCCACAATTGTGGCAACGGGGTACGATCAGGTAGTCCTTCACGTTTATGGCGTGAAAACCTATGTACACCCTGCCCTTAGCTGACAATTTCCTCCATAATCCCCCTGTAACTTCAGCAACATGATGAACTACATCTCTGTCCCCAGGTCCCGTCTTAAATCTGAGTTTAAAATCTTTTAAGAATGTTTCCATGCTTATATCTGAATCCTCAAGGTTTTGTTGGTATAGGGTCTCGCATAGGTCCTCGTCCGTCATTGATTTTGGAACGCCATACAGGATGACAAGTGGATTTCGCTTACGAGGGGGTTCACATTTAACTGACTTGCACAATTTTTGGTTACCTAAGAGCTTGTTTTTGTCGTCTTCCGAAGCTACCTCTACAATAGCTACGTTTTTAGTTACTTTTACTTTGTTAATCTTAATCTTTTCTCTTACGGGGTTTACAGTGGTGGCAAACACTTCCTGTACCTTTTTAATGTCCTGGCCGGGTAATGGTCTTAAGAAGACTGCAGTGTCCACTCCCTTAGAGACCTTTGCAATAGTTTCTTTTGTTGTTTGGGCCTTTGGTGCAGCCTGTGCTGCGACGCCGGCCCATGTCTTTCCTGGTTGTTTCCTAAGTCGTTCGTTTTCTTTCTCTAGCTCTTCAATCCTCCCTTCTAGCTTGGCATTGGCGATCGCCCATGCCGCCAGTTCATTTTTAATGGCCTGCACTGCGGCCTGACTGATTTTGCCATTTTTGACGTTTTGGTCTAAAAACTTGGTAATTCTCATGTGTCTTTCTAGGTTGCTCTCCTCCGTTGTCTGACCCAGGCCGTCCTGTGCCAGGGATCAGCTAGCATCGAAGCCCTTATGGGCGCACTCAGGTCGCTTGTCTCTTCGGTAGCCATCTTCTTTCATTTTATACGAATTAACGTGATATTCAAGACTCGAGACTCGCGAAGACAGTCCACGACGCGTACGTCACAGCACGTGACGCATCAACTCTTACGTAAACAGCCGTCTCTGGCTGGAAGCGAGGAACTACTCGTTTTCTAGACCAGTTCCATAATTATAATCTGCGTGTTTAATTGCATGCAAGCTCTCGGTAGGATACGACAAAGTTAAAACCTTTAGCTGGTACCTTTTCATTGATATACTAATTCCCCGTGGGTCCTGCATGGAACCAAGCATTCGCTAATTATGGTGGATAAGGCTGCTCGGGGCCAACGAGATACACAGGTTCCGCAACAAATTTGTGACGTCACAGTAGTTGGCTTGCCAACCACACGCAGAAGGCCGCAACACGGCGTGGCATGGACTCCACTAATGTCTGAAGTTGTGCTGGAGGGAACTGACACCACGAATCCCGCAGGGCTGCCCATAAATCCGTACGACTACGACTGGGCCGTGATCTCTTCTGAACAGCAAGTAGCAAGGCATCCCAGATATGCTCAATAATGTTCATGTCTCGGGATTTGAAGGACAGCGGAAGTGTTTAAACTCAGAAGATTGTAACTGGAGCCACTTAGTAGCAATCCTGGACGTGTGGTGAGTCGCATTGTCCTGCTGTAACTGCCTAAGTCCGTCGGAATGCACAATGGGCATGAATAGATGCAGGTGATCAGACAGGATGCTTGCGTACGTGTCACGTGTCAGAGTGGTATTTAGCCGTGTTAGGGGTACCGTATCACCCCAACTGCACGCGCCCCATACCGTTACAGAGCCACCACCAGTTAGAGCAGTCCCCTGCTGACATGCAGGGTACATGGATTAATGAGGTTGTCTCGATACCAATACGCGTCTATCCGCTAGGTACAGTTTGAAAAGAGACTAGTCCGACCAGGCGACATGTTACGAACGATGCAATGTCAGTGTTGACGAGCCCAGACGAGGGGTAAAGCTTTGTGTCGTGCAGTGATCACGGGTCCACGAATGGGCTTTTGCTCCGAAAGCCCATATCGATGATGTTTCGTTGAATGGTACGCACGCTGGCTTATATCGACGGTCCAGCATCGAAATCTGCAACTGTTTTACGGAAGGGTTGCACTCATGTCCCACTGAACGATTCTCTTCAGTTGCTGTTGATCCCATCCCGTTTCCGGACGCAGCAATATGGGAGATTTGATGTTTTACCGAATTCCTGATATTCACGTTACACTCGTGAAATGTCACACGGAAAAATCCCCACTTCATTGCTACCTCGGAGATGCTGTGCTTTATCGCTCATGCGCCGGCTATAACACCACGTTCAAACTCACTTAAATCTTGATAACCTGCCATTTTAGCAGCAGCAAGCGATCTAACAACTGCGTTAGATACTTGTTGCCTTCTATAGGCTTTGCCGACCGCTGCGCCGTATTCTACAAGTTCGCACATCTCATGTGCATGACTATACCAGTTTCTATGTCGCTTGAGTGTAATTTGAAAGGTATCCGCTAAGGATCCTAATTTTGTCGTGTGCTACTGAGAAATTGTTTGGTTTTAAACAAACAGAATACTTACGGAGCTCGTCTGAAATAACTACACGCTCCCAATCGGAGACAGCTGCTGGCACTCGTAAGACCTGCACGATCTGCTGTGGGATGACAAGTTCGTTGCAGAGGCTATATCGCTCGTGCGGTCAGATCGAGATTCTAAACTGACTGACGACGGTGTGTGCAGGACAACCCGTACAGCGTGGGCCGGTGCGGCGACTGCCTGCGCGACCGCGCGGACAAGCTGGTGGTGCTGGAGCCGGCGAGCAACGCGTCGTCGCCCGTGTCGGCGGTGCTGTCGGCGTGCCTGTGCCACGGGGGCGCGCAGCTGCCGCCGCTGTCGGTGGTGTCGCGCGGCGAGCGCCTCACGCTGGAGCTGCGCGTCGACGCGGCGCACGCCGCCTCCAGCTACTTCAAGCACGCGCCGCCGCTGTTCGAGGCGCGCTACCGCTTCGTGCACGCGCCGCTGTGCGGGCCGCCGCTGCTGCCGCTCGCCACCGACGGCGAGCTGCGCTTCCCCAACTTCGAGGCGCTGCTGGGCTTCGCGGAGCCGCCGCGCTCGCTGCACTGCATCTGGCGGCTGGCGGTGCGGCCGGAGCGCCACCTCTGGCTGCACTTCGAGGACGCGCGGTTGGCGTCACGCGACTGCCGGCTGTCGGTGTCGCTGCCCGCTCGGCCCGCGCCGCTGCTCTTCGCGTGCGGCGTCAACGCCAGTGCCTTGCAGGAGCTGCCCGTCATCGCGGCCGCCGACCTGCTCCCGCCGGACGCCGCCGCCGGCGACGACTCTCCGCACGTCACCGTCGAGTTCGTCTCGTCTGCCTGGAGCGCCGCCGACTACTTCAGGATGGTGTGGACAGAGCTGACCAGGGTCGAGGTCGTTCAGGCACGTAACTCTCATAGCGTGATTTCCAGTAGGGTTCTCACAATGATAATCGTCATATACTAATTCGAGTAAAGCGAGTGTGACGTTGGGTAGCATTAACGTCACAACGATCCTTTCGGCCGTTCTTCACATTCCTTGGCGTGGTGCAAACTCACATTCGCGGGCGCCGTGTCAATCCCCGTACTCTTGTCGTTGGGTGGCGCGGGGGACAAGTTGCGCGATGTAGTAGTGGACCGCGAATTTAAGTGGAAATTTTTATTGGCGGACCCGGATCAATCGTCAGCTGCAGCCGGCGGGCAAAGTCAAAATAATAATGGCCACCAGCCTCGCTTTCACCAGCTATTCAAGATTATACTTGTAACCATTCCGAAGTCGATATCGAAAGGCCTCTACCTATCTCAGTACTGTTGAGGAAGATTCCTACATTCGGCCAGTGGACAGGAACAGGTTAACCTTTCATTGCTCACACTTCGCTTCCACCTAGTGCCGAACAACTCCCTTCGTCAGTTTTCACAACAAGAAGTCAGCTATATACTTCAAAATCAATAGGAAAGGAATCACACAAAAACATCACACTGCAATTTCCATGGTACAAGAAATAAGATTTTTTGAAATGAATTAACGTTAACCAAGTCCGTCAATTTTAACCTACACAACCTCCAGCTAGCTAATGACTCAACGCTGTCCTCTAAACTAAAAAACTATACTCCTCCCGAACAGACCATGAAGGCCCAAAGGTATCGACCGGCCGCCGTGTCATCCTCTCAGTCCACAGGCGTCAGGGGATGCGGATATGGAGGGCCATGTGGTCAGCACACCACTCTCCCAGCAGAATGTCAGTTTCCGAGACTGGAGCCGCCACTCCCCAATCAAGTAGCTGCTCAGTTTGCCTCACAAGAGCTGAGTGAACCCCGCTTGCCAACAGCGCTCGGCAGACCAGATGGTCATCCATCCAAGTGTTAGCCCAACCCGACAGCGCTTAACTTTCGTGATATGACGGGAACCGGTGTAACCACTGCGGCAATGCTGTTGGCCACGCTCTCCTCTAATGTCTCCCTATTTACCGTGTAAGTCCACGATCAATAGCCCGCAAAACTCGTTGAGACAACCAGGAAAATGCTAAACAGAACTCTATGTGCATCCTTGGGAACGTACATCAGATTGATTGCAAAGGATTACCCACTCCCTAATCCTGATATACTCAATGAAAATTCCGCCTCCGCCCAGAAGGCACAAAGCTTTTCCACACAAGTGCTGCCAGTCGACTCCTCGACTTCACATAACTGTAGGCCTTTCAGCCAGTCAGAATCAAGAGCAGAATATAGGAATACTCATGGCCCATTTCCCTCTCCTGATTACTGCGCTTCTGTAAGGTGCTGCCTGCTGGCAGGATATTTAGAACGTACGCTGCAAACACCGCCAATCGTGCGGAAATTACTCTTCATGTAAGCCCGCCAAATACTCTTCGGTCAAAACTCATTTAGCAGGAAGAAGGTAAGGACTAGATCGTCAGCTCTAGACTGAAAAAATCCCCCTTCCCCCTGCGGGTGCTTACTGGCCCAGACAACAACGTCACCGAACGGAGCTAGCTCGTATCTACATCCACATCTACATCTACATCCACACTCCGCAAGCCGCCTGACGGTGTGTGGCGAAGGGTACTTTGAGTACCTCTATCGGTACTCCCTTCTGTTCCAGTCTCGTTTTGTTCATGGAAAGAAAGATTGTCGGTATGCCTCTGTGTGGGCTCTAATCTCTCTGATATTATCCTCATGGTCTCTTCGCGAAACACGTAGGAGGGAGCAATAAACTGATTGACTCTTCGGTGAAGGTATGTTCTTGAAACTTCAACAAAAGCCCGTACTGAGCTACTGAGCGTCTCTCTTGCAGAGTCTTCCACTGGAGTTTACCTATCATCTCCGTAACGCTTTCGCGATTACTAAATGATCATGTAACGAAGCGCGCTGCTCTCCGTTGGATTTTCTCTTTCTCTTCCATCAACCCTATCTGGTACGGATCCCACACCGGTGAGCAGTGTTCAAGCAGTGGGCGAACAAGTGTACTGTAACCTACTTCCTTTGTTTAAGGACTGCATTTCCTTAGGATTCTTCCAATGAATCTCAGTCTGGCATCTGCTTTACCGACGATTAATTTTATATGGTAATTCCATTTTAAATCACTTCTAATGCCTACACCCAGATAATTTATGGAATTAACTGCTTCCAGTTGCTGACCTGCGATATTGTAGCTAAATGATAAAGGATCTTTCTATCTATGTATTCGCAACACATTACAGTTGTGTACATTGAGATTCAACTGCCATTCCCTGCATCATACGTCAGTTCGTTGCAGATCCTCATGCATTTCAGTGCAATTTTACATTGTTACAACCTCTCTATATACTACAGCATCATCCGCAAAAAGCCTCAGTGAACTTCCTATGTTATTCACGAGGTAATTTATATATATTGTGAATAGAAACGGTCCTACGACACTCCCCTGCGGCACACCTGATATCACTCTTACTTCGGAAGACTTCTCTCCATTGAGAATAACATGCTGCATTCTGTTATCTAGGAACTCTTCAATCCAATCACACAATTGGTCTGATAGTCCATATGCTCTTCCTTCGTTCGTTAAACGACTGTGGGAAACTCTATCGAACGCGTTGCGGAAGTCAAGAAATACGGCATCTACCTGGGAACCCGTCTCTATGGCCCTCTGAGTCTCGTGGACGAATAGCGGCTATGAAGAACCTGAGAACGTGCTGTGTCTTGTTCCCTGCCATTGTCACAGGAGATGCGTGTCAGCCTCCTGGTATCGATTTGCAACAGTCCTCTAACACCTAGCACCCAACATTGCTGATTACAAGTTGATGATTCGAGTTACGCGGGTTAAAACTATTTCATTTGGGGAGGCAAGGCGATGTTTGTCCTTGAACCAACTTCCTCAAGTAGTTAGGCAGTCTCCTACGTGATCCGTGTTGCAGTTCTTTTGAATGCGTTCCTCATAGGCGGTAGCGTTGTCGTTCTATAAACTTATAATGTGTAGCTACTGATAGGGTTGCGAATACTTATCATGAACATATACAACAACGTATGTATGTTCGTGTGTGTGTGTGTGTGTATTTTCGTCATAACCATCTGATCGATTTCAACCAAATTTGGTACAGTTATTACTTATTACCTGGGAAGAAGTATTTCTAGGGTTAGAACCACATAGGTATTCTTCATGTGCTATCACTTTAAGCCTTACATTCCTCATCTTTTCTGTTTTTCTTGCATCTATCCGAGTTCTCAAAAACTTCATCTCATTTTCACGACTCTACTTTCTAGCCTATCTTTCATGAATCAGGTACTGCAGCGAAGTACTGTATAGGTGTGTAATACGTTTGACATATTAACTTCTACTTTTATGTGCGACTTCTTTGTCCCACATCACTCTGCGCCATCTCCAGTCGTCATTACTAGAGAAAACGTGCTGGTGAGGGTGGTATGTAGCAGTCACACGGTCGTTGCAGGTGGACGTGTGCACTTAGATAAAAGTCGCTAATGATCTATGACCTTTGCAGTAGCCCTGTGTCTCCGTGGATGTGTCCCTCACGGAGATTACACCGCACAGCGATCGGCCCGTTGATAGCACTCACCTTGACTGCAATGCGGATCGCTACAAGTAATGAAAAGGCTGCTTGCTTGTTGACAATGAACATTCATATTTAAGGACAGCAACACACTTTTTTATGATTGTAACTACCCTTGTGGAACATATCACACCCACTCTGGATAAACATCACACGAAACTGAAATAAAATGTAATTAAAATCATTAATATTTATGGCGCAATCCCACACCATATGCAGTATGTTCACCCACAGACTGACTTATCCATCCCCTCGCGCTGGGCTGTCCTGAAGTCACCACTCTCGAGTTATAGGCTGTCAGAGGCCGGAACAAGCAACGCTGCCTTATAAGACCGTGCTCTGGACAGCCAGTGAGAGACGAGAAGCGTTCTTCTCAGTCGTTTCGCGTGTTCGACCACGAATTCAGTGTATCACAATATAAAATTTTCTTTTTGCAGAGAACCAGATTTCTGGATAGCTGGAGTCCACAGAATCTGTATTGTATTGAGAATAATTTCTGTCGAAATTACCGATTTCAGGTGGCGTCGGCGACCCTCAGAACTACAAAATAAATAAGCAGATTTTTTAGTAACTGAAGCAAATTAATTTATATTCTGTTCCATTTAGAACTTTGTTATAAGTTGTCTTTAGTGTGAATACTGTTTATTTAACTACCTGTTGTAACTCCAAGTGGTGTGTCAGCATTAGGCCCACATAGCGTAGTGGTGTCGTCGACATTTGTTCTGTAGTACATGACGTTATCTACTATATCTCTACTCTCTTTAATGATTCCTTTTATAAGTGGTACCTTTTATTCGGAATGAAATTTTAAAGGATGTGAACTACTTTTATTACAGATGCATCACATCTGCGACATAAAATACGGCAATTGCAGTGCTTGTAATGCAGTTTTATACATGTTATTGGCTAATAAACTAATGTATGTTGTGTTAAATTTTATACTGGAAAACTTTTTGTAGGAATGTGTCAATGGAAAATTAATAATTAGCTTTTATGTGAAACATCCTTCGCCTGTATATTTGGAAATGTTAAAATGTGTGTGAATTCCTAAGGGACCAAACTACTGAGGTTGTCGGTCCATAGACTTACACATTACTTAAACTAACTCATCCTAAGAACAACATACACACACATGCCCGAGGGAGGACTCGAATCTCTGGCCGAGGGGGCCTCGCAATCCGTGACATCGCTCCTCTAACAAAGCGGCCACTCTGCGGGGCTATTCGGAAATAGCGTATTGTCGGCAGTGGTGCCACTGAACCACGACCTTTAATTTTCCACATGACATTACTTTATTTCATTATATTATGCAACTTTAACCGCGTAACTTTTCCATAATTTTTTTAAACAAATTTGCCTTTTAGATATGTAGGTGGCCGGTGCTGGCCGAAGACGGTAATTTTGTTAACAATAAGTGTGACTAGCAGGATAATTGAATTACTGACATAGTAGTTTCCACATGCAGCGTTATTTAGCTGCAATGACTGTTTTCCAGTGGACTGATATCATGTTCCAATAAGTCTGTAGACTTTTGTGGCTGTTGTCATTGAAGGTAAAATCTTCTAAGATATCAGGAGGCTTTATTCACCTCTACTGTTTCTTAATCACGGTCGGCGTTTCGGCCCCACTGCTAGCATCTTCTGGTGAAAACTGCTAACCGTGTTTAGCTAACAGTGAATACCAGAAGGTACTGAAGAAAATCCCAATCAGGGCAGGGGGCATGTCTCAGGGTGAGGGCAAATATTCAATACTACTCTAACAAATAAAATTAAAAGTAAAAAGAACCGATGCACCAGGGCGGCAATATCTGAATGGGACGGAAATCAGTAGATGTGATGTACACTTAGAGACAAACCAATTGTAACAATTTTAGAAAAATTGATGATATATTTAAAAGAAAGAGCTTCACATATTGAGCAAATCAGTAACGCGTTGGTCTACCTCTGGCCCTTCTGTAAGGAAACTGGACGCTTAGTATCGACTACATATCAATGCGCAGCAAGGAATCGGCAGATGACATGCCAGCAAGGTCGTCGGATCTCTCCCCATGAAATGAAATGACACCCCAGACCATTACTCTTGGTTGTTGGGCCTGCAATCTCATTGACCGGAGTACAGTTGTTGTCATTGATGGCTCCCGCTTCGAAGTGAACCCACATTAAAAGCGAAGACGTGTCTGGAGATGTCCGAGGCACTGGTAGGATACCGACATGACTGTCGCCCAGCATACAGCCCGACAACCGGGAACGATGCTGTGGAGTGCCATTTCTTTTCACAGCAGAGCCCCTTTCGTTGTCATCCGCGCCACCCTTCGAGCACAGCAGTTCGTCGACGATATTGTACGTCCCATTTTGTTGCCCGTTCTGAGCGAACCATACTGCGCTTACATTGCACTAATTTCTACTGCACGTCTTTGTGCTTGCCGAGCACTATCTTGGCCAGCAAGGTCGTCGGGTCTCTCCCCAACTAAGATCGTTTGGAGCGTTATGGACAGAGCCGTCCAGGCATCTCGGGATTTTTATGATCTAAAGGGTCAATTGGACAGAATTCCGTTCGACATCGCTCAATTGGACATCAAACAATAGCTTCTTCGGTAAGGGCTACAGGTGGACGAATGTGCTATTGGCTTTGTGAAGAGAGTTATCTTCAATTGCACTACTGGCCATTAAAATCGCTACACCAAGAAGAAATGCAGATGATAAACGGGTATTCATTGGACAAATATATTATACTAGAACTTACATGTGGTTACATTTTCACGCAATTTGAGTGCACAGATCCTGAGAAATCAGTACCCAGAACAACCACCTCTGGCAGTAATAACGTCCTTGATACGCCTGGGCATTGAGTGAAACAGAGCTTGGATGGCGTGTACACGTACAGCTTGGATGGCGTTTACACGTACAGCTGCCCATGCAGCTTCAACACGATACCACAGCTCATCAACAGTAGTGACTGGCGTATTGCGACGAGCCAATTACTCGGCCATCTTTGACCAAACGTTTTCAATTGGTGAGAGGTCTGGAGAATGTGATGGCCAGGGCAGCAGTCGAATATTTTCTGTATCCAGTGAGGCCCTTACAGGACCTGTAACATGCGGTCGTGCATTATCCTGCTGAAATGTAGTGTTTCGCAGGGATCGAATGAAGGGTAGAACCACGGGTCGCAACACATCTGAAATGTAACGTATACTGATCAAAGTGCCGTCAATGCGAACAAGAGGTGACTGAGACGTGTAACCAATGACACCCCATACCATCACGCCGGGTGATACACCAGTATGGCGATGACGAATACACTCTTCCAATGTGCTTTTACCGCGATGTCGTCAAACACGGATGCGACCATCATGATGCTGTAAACAGAATCTGGATTCATCGGAAAAAATGACGTTTTGCCATTTGTACACTCAGGTTCGTCGTTGAGTACACCATCGCAGGCGCTCCTGTCTGTGAAGCAGCGTCAAGGGTAACCGCAGCCATGGTCTCCGAGCAGATAGTCCATGCTGCTGCAAACGTCGTCGAACTGTTCGTGCAGATGGTTGTTGTCTTGCAAAGCTCTTCATCTGTTGACTCAGGGATCGAGACGTGGCTGCAGGATCCGTTACAGCCATGCGGATAAGATGCCTGTCATCTCGACGGCTAGTGATACGAGGCCGTTGGGATCCAGGAGGGCGTTCCGTATTACCCTCCTGAACCCACCTATTCCATATTCTGCTAATAGTCATTGGATCTCGACCAACGCGAGCAGCAATGTCGCGATACGATAAACCGCAGTAGCGATAGGCTACAATCTGACCTTTATCAAAGTCGGAAACGTGGTGGTACGCATTTCTCCTCCTTACACAAGGCATCACAACAACGTTTGACCAGGCAAAGCCGGTCAACTGCTGTTTGTGTATGAGAAATCGGTTGGACTCTTTCCTTATGTAAGCACGTTGTAGGTGTTGCCACTGGCGCTAACTTTGTGTGAATGCTCTGGAAAGCTAATAATTTGCATATCACAGCATCTACTTCATGTCGGTTAAATTTCGCGTCTGTAGTACGTCATCTTTGTGGTGTAGCAATTTTAATGGCCAGTAGTGTAATCATCCAATTTTTCTGAAATTGCAATCATTTGTTTGATTGTACGTGTACTTCACATCAACCGATTTCCGTCCCAATGGTATGGTCCGTTCACGGTGCGGTTGAATTGTATTACGGTTCGCCTCTAGCCGGCCGGGGTGGCCGAGCGGTTCTAGGCGATACAGTCTGGAACCTCTAGACCGCTACGGTCGCAGGTTCGAATCCTGCATCGGGCATGGATGTGTGTGATGTCCTTAGGTTAGTTAAGTTTAAGTAGTTCTAAGTTCTAGGGGACTGATGACCTCAGCAGTTAAGTCCCACAGTGCTCAGAGGCATTTGAACCAATTTTGAACAGTTCGCTTCTCGCTTGTAAGTTCCCAGTTTGCGTTGCCTGTTCAGTCAGCTGGTGTACACGTGAACAAATCAATCGGCAGGATTCCGGGTCGGCGCCGTCGTCGAGCGAGGCCGGCGAGGACGGGGAGGAGGCGTCGGCGCCCTCTTCCTACTACGTGACGCGCGCCGACGCGGCCGAGGACTGCGAGTTCCCGTGCCCGGGCGACGCGGGCTACTGCATCCCGGCGCGGCTCGTCTGCAACGGCGTCGCCAACTGCCCGGCCAACGCGACGCTGGCGGCGGCCCAGGGCGACGAGGGCAGCGCGCTCTGCACGCGCCCCGACGCCGCCGACGTCAACTGGCTGGCCGTCGCGCTGTCCGCCGGCGCCGCCGCGCTGCTCGCGCTCGCCGCCTGCGTCGCCATCGTCTGCCGCTCCTGCTGCGCCGGCGGCGCCGATGCCGACAAGGCCGTCGCCGGGGACGTCGCGGCGGGAGGAGGCGTCGGCGTCGGCGGCGGCGGCGGCGGCGGGGGCGGCATAGACGACGAGCGCGCCTACGACGGCTACCGGCGATGACTGCGGCGCGGCGGCGGCCGGCCTCGCAAGCCGCCCCCGGCCGGCACTGCCGCCGCCCCCGCTCCCGCCGCCCCCGCGCCGCCGGACAGGCTGCTGCCGCCCCGGCAGCCGTCGCACAAGGCGCCAAGGCTGCCGGCCACGGCGCGCTACCGGCCGCCGCCTTTCCCCAGCCAGGAACTCTATTACTGAGCTGTCAGCTGCCGCCGGCGACATCTGCTGGCGGCAACTCGGGCGCCTCGGGAAAAGTGATAGCGTGTTGCGTGGTCCAAGCGTTTCTCGGAAGCTACATATTCGTCATTCACCAGGACACCTTGGTATCCCCTTTCAGGAATTAGCTTCGTCAGGCCCTCGGAAAAATAGTTGGGCAGAGTAATGCAGCTAGAATATGATCGCTAGAGATGTACGAAACAGTTATCGTTTTATATCCCTGACGCTAGTTCCAAAGAATTCTTACAAAGAGCCCAAACAGTACAGAGTACACGCGCCTTGTGATTCCGTACTGGGCAAGACTGCAAGTTTGCAACCCGAAGTTGTCAAATTCTCGACTTCCGAGAATTTCGCTCCGTTATTTGATTAATTCGTTCGTGAAACACTTGCTAGATGGCGCCTTTTTACCGGATTCTAGTACTCTCTAGTAAGACATTGGCGTATCTTAGCTACAGTGGGAAGGTCTGGCAAACCACAAACAATAAAGTAACTCTAACAGTTCAAAACAGTAATATTAGGTGTCGATAGATGACGCGACAGAACACAACAGCACAAGGATACAGGCAGGGATTCCAGAGATAAGGTTCAGGCATTTTGCTGATTAACTTTCGTTGTAGGCAGAAGATCCTGAGAATCTCGTGGATGTTGGTACGACTCTTTTAGGATTAGCCAGCTGAGCCTTCATAACGCCGTAGAGCTCTTCTAACTGGAGGTGATCGGCATTTCAAGGCCCAACCTTAAGACTAGCTACTTCCTGTTTGAAAACCATAGCTCGATATCTACAGTTGTAATGCAGTTCGTCAGGTAAGGATGGAGTTCCGCGTTCCAGCACAAGACGGACCACTCAGGCCTGGCTGACCACGTGTCATCGTCCGCCAAAGGCGTCATCAGACGCTTTATGGAAGGACATTTAGTCACCACAACGCTCTCCCCCTCGTCATCCTGTTTCTTGACCTTGTAACCGTTACTAATCGGTCGAGTAGCTCCTCAGTTAACCCATGCCAAGGAAAAAACATCCGTAGCTGTATCGGGAAAGGAACCCGGATTCTCCGCATGGCTGTCACCCACGCTGACAACTCAGTTTCGGACGCGGACAGTTGAGTTTGTAACAGTATTTAAATTTCCGAAATGATTTCTGGTAATTTAAATTCTGCAATACATTATTAAGAAATCTACATTAATATGTTTTTTTCGGGCGACTCCACCTCAGAGCCTATACCTTCGAATGGGTACTTCATCTGGGTGTCCGTAAAGTCTCTTTTCAAACTCAAAAATTATTACACGAGCAGTTGAAAAGACAGTTATGTGAAACAATTCTTCCCAATGAACGACTGGTAGAACAACCGTTAGTAGTATTTCTAAAGGCAGACAGTTTATGTTGCGGGAGAACCATTACTTTTATTGATGCAAATTTTACTGTGCATTAAAATTTTCTGATGATATCCCCACAAGGGCGAAAATCGTCAATAAATATATTGTTTACCCTGCTACGAAGACGGATTTTATTTCGAAATATATGTGAATTTTATTACAAAGTGATATATATGCATTGAAACGTATTGCTTAAATTAACAGACCTCTAAAAGAACACCGTAAATTGCACAAGCCTTATTAAGAGCATTCGGGAGGACGACGGTTCAATCCCGGTCTCCGGCCATCCTGATTTAGGTTTTCCGTGATTTCCCTAAATCGCTTCAGGCAAATGCCGGGATGGTTCCTTAGAAAGGGCACGGCCGATTTCCTTCCCCATCCTTCCCTCACCCGAGCTTGCGCTCCGTCTCTAATGACCTCGTTGTCGACGGGACGTTAAACACTAATATCCTCCTCCTCCTCCTTATTAAGATGGTACTAGATTTCTTGTCATGTTCACCGTAGGAGACCATCGTCAGCGGTAATAATTGCATCAATAATCTTCACTTGAGATCAGAGATGCCCCGCACTCTTGTTTGATACATAATGTCTTTAACTTGTATGTCTGCAGGCTTTCGTGGCCTTGTCATTAAGTCTGAAATCTTCTGAACTATTAGTCTACGTCATAATACTCCTCAGACTGGTAAAATATTTGACATTTCGATCCTTCTGCTGGGATCTTCTTTAGGATTCTTTTGTGTTCCCAGGCGGCTGAACGATGTGGGAAACCAGGGTTGCCTCCACTTATAAAATTTTTTTTCCCACGCTTTTAAGAAGTGGAGTTTTAGTTTCAGTTGAGTTGACAGTTACAGGCATCCCGACTTTGTGACTACCCGCGAAGAAACATCACGAAGCCACTTCGGTGCACGGCAATAATATTTTGACAATATATTCTCAGGAGGTGGTGCCTCACAGCTAACATGTGTTTGAAAAATGTCATGATTGTCGCCTCGAGCCGGCCGAGTGGCCGAGCGGTTCTAGGCGCTCCAGTCTGGAACCGCGCGACCGCAACGGTCACAGGTTCGAATCCTGCCTCGGGCATGGATGTGTGTGATGTCCTTAGGTTAGTTAGGTTCAAATACGTCTAAGTTCTAGGCGACTGATGACGTCAGAAGTTAAGTCCCATAGTGCTCAGAGCCATTTGAACCAATCCTTACGTTATCAGTCCACCGTCATTGTCACCAGGTTGTAAGAGAAAGAATTTTATCAGAAGCTCGAGACGGTAACATTACATTTTTCAAAAATGTTGATAACATTCCCCCTCTCTTTTACTATCTGCCAATAGAATTTACCCAATGATGATGCCCATCAATGCCAACTTCGAAGCTTTCATAGAGTAATTCCTCTAAGAACGCGCGGCGAAACGGGCTGTTATAAAAGCCCAGGACACTATTTTTTACAGTGTTCAGCCACCCAGGGATATCTGAACAATCCTGAAGATGATCGCGGAAGAGGGCTGGAAATGTCGGGTAATCTAGTCTGCAGTGGAATATGAAGCGGCTTAACACCTCCGTGTATTTTAATATCAATCTTGAATATATCCTTATGGAAAAAAAGCGAGTGAAGTAATATCTGCTGAACGAAATATGCAGGAAACATGTTACCCAGATCTGAAAATTTTTCATCTAGCGAGACACTAATGTACGGTCACCAAGGGGGTGGTGATCCATCTTGCTGGAAAATGCTGGTTGGTTGAAGGTCGTGTAGTTGAAGTGCACGAATTCCGTCAAAATGCCTAAGTGCACATATGCAATTATTATTGTCTCGCCGAATAATAACTGACAAATGGTGCCATTAATCATTATCTCAAGTCATACATTCACATTCGGACTATCTTCCTGAAGCTACCTAGTCATGTAGAGGTCTTCTGACTTCCAGATTCTCATACAATGTTTGTTACTTCCCTGAAAAACGGAACTTTGCCGTACACTGAATCAAACTCGTGTGAGGAATGTTTCATCGCCAAACATTTGTACCAGCATTTAACTATTAAATCGTTTTGTTCTGGTTTACCATTCGGGTCCATTTCTTATAACAATTACTCTTTAACTGTGTAGAATCGCAAATTTAATTTACGGCTTTGTGTTCTGTTGAAAGTGGTAGATGTGACTGTCTGGAAGCAGAAGGGAGACTTTCTGGGATTCCAATCACAGGCTTGTGTCCCATGATCGATATTTTCCTCAGATTTTCTTTGTCGTCATTCCTCTCTTTATCGAAGAGTACCCATTCTTCCATAAATTTCTTTTGCTTTGCAGGAACTGATGTACGTGACGTTGGATCTCTTCCATACTTATACATTCTGCTATTTCACTGAGTCTGCATGTCCGAGTTTGTTTCAGTAAACCATGAGACACACTGTCTTCTCTTGATAAGTAGCCTGTTAGTATGGACTCTGGTTGACAGTGTCTTATCCATTAACAGGCAGGTGAGACACAGTAAAGTAATACGATTAAAAACCTCAATAATCACTAAGTAGATGGTACATGTCCTATGAAGATACCTTGCCAATTACCTTTGTAATAAATTATTGAAATTGTAAAGACATTTTGTGGGCACCCTGTACGAGGGATTATTGACTGAAATGCCTGGAAACATCGTAACTATTTCATACACGAGAGCAGCTTTTCACTGCCCTCAATAACGGACTGGATGGAACGTTTAATTGGTTGTCTCTACTACATCAACAGAACAACACATAGTACCTCAGGGACATGCAAAAAGGTTGATGGAGTCCAGTATGGATGAATACATGCTAAAACAAATACAGTTCGGATGTTTGCAAAGTAGTATTACAATCTAATTTAGGAAGTGGCTCTGAACATTGAGAAACTGTATATACCGAGTGAACATTGTTACGTATAAAATGTATTACGGTGATCAGTGTTAAAGGAAGATGAAATGTATTACAGTATCGTTTTGGACGGCATAGAAGTTTATTGATTACATCTACATTACAGAAATAGAATAGATGCCTCAGAAGGATCTGCACCGAAAACGCAACTTCCCTGAAGCCAGAAATACCATTCCAGCAGGTACCACAAAATGAAACGAATTGATTGAGGAAAAGAGTTAGCAATGGAAACGAATCAGCTGACACTAGTTGCAGTGATTCGAAATTTTCACTTAATTATTTCGGAACTTAGCTGAGATTAATTAAAATCCTGTCACTAATCGTTTTATGGACTCTGTGGTACTAAGTATAGTACATAAATACAGCGTTATGTAACTCAGGTGACCTCTCACGTATAATCAGAAAATAATGCAATTTTTCGTTCATCCTACCTACGATGTGACACTAAAAGACAAGAAAGGAAAACAATCTGTTGCGTTCGTTCACTCACAGTTGGACTGTTTTACATGATTCTGTAAAGGGACCACAATTTTACAGAGAAGTGGTCTATTAGATCGATATTTATTCCTAAAAAGATTAACTACACGGTAAGGAACGCCGATGAAAATGTATTTTGACCTAAAAATCTTGTAGTACTCATTAATGGTGATTCAACGCTAACTGTTGTGATACAAGCTAATCGACTACAATACACATTCATGAACAAGTGCTAAGTGAGTGTGTGTGGATCAGAAGATTAGCTAATATGGTCAGAAAATAAATATTTCTGCATAATCATCAGCTTTAACACATTCTTCAAGAGCATATTCTGAGCGGTTAATTTGAAATTGCCTTCCTAAGCAAAGATTTGTACGCCCATTTATTTGAATTCGAGCGTATTCTTAGAGTTTGTCATGTGTCTATTTTTAACGGTGTTATGTTGAATTTTGTGATCGTGATATCCTGGTATTTGACGATGAAGGTACGTCTACACAGTTCCCTGCTTTGGAGTAAGAGAGCCCCGAATGATCGACCTCAGTACACCTACTACGGAAAAGACAACGAATAACTCAGATCGGCTTCATTTTTTTCTTTCTCTCTCCACGAGAGCATTGTATCGCTATAAAGTGTTTTGAAACGGAGAATTTTATCTGAGTCATTAGCAAATATTTATTAAAAGACACTGTGTTATGTTCTCCGTGACTGCCGAGAACTGGAAAATCGACAGAATTGGTCTTACGTTATGACCCATAGTCAATAATGAACTTGTGTTATTTCGACAGTGGAAATATCTATCCTTTACTACCAGGGCGCTTATAAAGTTGCGAATACATCTTATTCCATAAAGGCTCTTTCTCATTTCTCTTATCCCCGTGAGTGTATTCTACAAATGGAGTTCTCAGCGTTATCTCGATTGATTTCGGCAGTTGCTGCTGGGTAGAGCAATTTTAATTTTCTTCCTCTTGGTTACTTTACTTTCATGATGTAATAAAACTGTACATTGGAAACTAGCATGACATTTTTATAACTTAAATTTCAAGAATCTGTGGATGTCAGTGCATTGGATTTAATTATTTTTCAAAACTCAGCAGATTTTCTCATAACGGTCTCCTAAATGATGGTAAGCTCAATGGATTATAAAGTAATACATACCGTCAAGAGACAAATGCCGACTTCAGAGGCAGTGGATTTTTGATAACATTACTGTGCTGTGTTATCTCTGTTTGTAAATGTTGTTTCTTAGGATTCAAAAGTTTATACGGCAACTAACTTTGTGACTGAATGAAGGAAAATTTGAAGTGATAGATATCGGTTACAGAATTATTGCTACAGATATTACTGTGAGCTGCTCGGGATGAAAGCTGGATTAAAATATTTGATGTAATCTTTGAGATAATCAAGTCTGCGTAGCGTGTTTTGGTGGTGCACAAATTATTCAATATATAGCTCTTGTACGTGTTGTTGACTACAAAGATGTATATTTTTGTATAATAAATGTCTTTTTATTTTGTGTATATGCGAAATTGTATTTGTGACGTTTTTAGTTTTTGACAATATCAAATAAAATTGTTGTTGAATATGGATATTGTAAATAAAACTAGTCTTTAAAAAGTGTTTACATACTCTTTCTTTCCTCCCCGTATATATTCCAATAGTTTTCTAAACTACGCAAATCACAGTGCGAAACCGCAAGTGCATAGGTGTCGACAGGGTGCTGGGAAATGCATAATGACATTCGTCAAATCGTATTAGCGTCTGCTACCGTGTACAGTCAACAACGTAAAAATTTCAAAATAAAAAAAGACAATACACTATTAACAGAATGCTTTTCCTTTTCTCTTACTTAATTAGTGTATTTACTTTGTAATGGGAGCAGCAAAGCTGTAGTAGAGTAATTTTATACGGGATTTCAGTGAAGTTCGTCGTGATAGTATCCTATTCATTCAAGATTCAAATTGAAACTAAGAGTGGGGTTTTTGATTTCTCTGAACGCTACTCGTAAGAGCCTCCCTGTCAGGTATCATGTTACTCAGATAACGCAAATTCGGAAACACACTTCATGTGAAGGTTTAACCGGTAGTAGCGCTTGTCGCGGAGTGCTTTTTCCAAATACCAGTTGAGTCTCCTACTTTCTCTGGCATGATAGGAACATCACACAGTTTGCTCGACCTCTGCACTTTCTATTTCATACAAAATTTTGTAGTTCATTTGCAGATAAAAGTCTTCTAAAATTTTCGTGTTTACGTTTGCTTCAAAAGGATTAGACATGCAGAGGAGAAGGCAGCATGGTCTCAAGGCGATGTAAAGTAATAATTTTTTTCGGTCTTTCAGCCGCGTCGAGTAATAAAATATTCACGAGCTTCCAGGCATCTGCTCATCAGGCATTGTTATGTCTTGACATAGACCGGGGAGAATTTATATGCTCAACGATCTGTAACGACTTGACGCGTTTGGAGGCACAAGAAAATATTGTTACGAAGAGAAGATTTAAAAATGCGCTAATATCTTTTGAACGCTTGGCAACAGAACGTTCAAATTCACAGTGCTGAATTCCGTATAAAGTTGGCTTGGTGTTACGTAAGATTTTAGTCATTAAAGCGGATGAGACCGATTGAATTCCATAAACACTGTGTATCACAATGCCTATTATAGACTTACGGGGATTGTAGATGGCACTTATAGGTAAAATGTTGGCAAGGAGACCATGTCTGAGAATCGTTTGGATTGAAAACAAATTTGAAGATCGGATCGCTTCAGAATCTCCCGCTCCACGATATGCACACTGTAGACGCAAAGACCTCTGCATGTGTGATGTGCGGAAGATGTTTCACGTAACGACGATGCTGTTCGTTCGATAAGCTGTATCTGTGACGCAAGCTTTCACACACAGGGCCCTCAAAATCTAGTGCAAGTACTTGGAGGGCCACGGTCAACCCAATTTGACACAAACGTACCAGCCACTTTATCGCAGCCGTCGTTGTAGCCGTGCGGAAATGGTATGTGATGGACTACGGCAGGCCAGAAAACGTTCTCGATACATGCGTTGAGCAGCACTTCCGTTTGATACTGTACTGTCAAGCATGAGTTTTGAAAGTGATTTGTTCTTCAAAATTTCTTTGTATCAGAAGGACGCATTTCTCGACATTGGTGCCTTATCAGAACTCTGTTTACAAAGTTCCCTCTACATACCCTGTAAGCTAGTAATAGGAATAGTGGACACTCTGTGTATTGGAAATGTTAGTTTTGAAGAGCAGATACAATTATTCCGGCGCTGATAATCTCAGTGATGAGCGCTCCTAAACTCTAGACATACACATTACAATTATTCCATTCAGCAGTTCTAAAGCTAATTTTGTGTAACAAGAAAATGTTTAGTTTCAACAATTTAGAGAAACTGTCACTCACTTGACCTTTATTTGGACATAACTGCGTTTCATGGTATCGGCGTATAGGAGCATGGGTTCTGATGTTGCATTGTATACAGGGACAGCTGGCATCTAACTCGGAATGTATATATATATATATATATATATATATATATATATATATATATATGTATGTATGTATATGTATAGTTAAGCTATTTAATGACACCTCGTACAATTCATCGGTGTTAAAAAACTCAACTCCAGCGCTTCCAGCGGGGCTTCTTGACAGCTTCCAGTAACTACGTCAGGGTATCTCTCCAGTAAGTTTCTATGATGATTTTCCCTTAGCAGCATAATCCGATCGTAATTAATCATGACAGCATCAATGAACACTCAGCTACACCTTGCCGGATGATGGTCATGTCTTCACTCTTTTGAGTGGTAGTAGGTCTACAGGTAAGAATATAATAATTCCAATCCCAAAGAAAGCAGGTGTTGACAGATGTGAAAATTACCGAACTATCAGTTTAATAAGTCACAGCTGCAAAATACTAACGCGAATTCTTTACAGACGAATGGAAAAACTGGTAGAAGCGGACCTCGTGGATGATCAGTTTGGATTCCGTAGAAATGTTGGAACACGTGAGGCAATACTAACCTTACGACTTGTCTTAGAAGAAAGATTAAGAAAAGGCAAACCTACGTTTCTAGCATTTGTAGACTTAGAGAAAGCTTTTGACAATGTTAACTGGAATACTCTCTTTCAAATTCTGAAGGTGGCAGGTATAAAATACAGGGAGCTAAAGGCTATTTACAATTTGTACAGAAATCAGATGGCAGCTATAATAGTCGAGGGGCATGAAAGGGAAGCAGTGGTTGGGAAAGGAGTGAGACAGGGTTGTAGCCTCTCCCCGATGTTATTCAATCTGTGTATTGAGCAAGCAGTAAAGGAAACAAAAGAAAAGTTCGGAGTAGGTATTAAAATCCATGGAGACGAAATAAATACTTTGAGGTTTGCCGATGACATTGTAATTCTGTCAGAGACAGCAAAGGACTTGGAAGAGCAGTTGAACGGAATGGACAGGGTCTTGAAAGGAGGATATAAGATGAACATCAACAAAAGCAAAACGAGGATAATGGAATGTAGTCAAATTAAATCGGGTGATGCTGAGGGAATTAGATTAGGAAATGAGACACTTAAAGTAAAGGAGTTTTGCTATTTAGGGAGTAAAATAACTGATGATGGTCGAAGTAGAGAGGATATAAAATGCAGACTGGCAATGGTAAGGAAATCGTTTCTGAAGAAGAGAAATTTGTTAACATCGAGTATAGATTTAAGTGTCAGGAAGTCGTTTCTGAAAGTATTTGTATGGAGTGTAGCCATGTATGGAAGTGAAACACGGACGATAACTAGTTTGGACAAGAAGAGAATAGAAGCTTTCGAAATGTGGTGCTACAGAAGAATGCTGAAGATAAGGTGGGTAGATCACGTAACTAATGAGGAGGTATTGAATAGGATTGGGGAGAAGAGAAGTTTGTGGCACAACTTGACTAGAAGAAGGGATCGGTTGGTAGGGCATGTTTTGAGGCATCAAGGGATTACAAATTTAGCATTGGAGGGCAGCATGGAGGGTAAAAATCGTAGAGGGAGACCAGGAGATGAATACACTAAGCAGATTCAGAAGGATGTAGGTTGCAGTAGGTACTGGGAGATGAAGAAGCTTGCACAGGATAGAGTAGCATGGAGAGCTGCATCAAACCAGTCTCAGGACTGAAGACCACAACAACAACAACAGGTCTACAGGTCTCAGGTTCTTGCTTTGTCTTGGGACCATAGCAGTACCACCATCGCTCGTCCATGCTGATTACGTGGTTCAAGTCACCTGAAATGGCCTGACACAGCTACAACATTTCCGCTGCTGTGTCGGTTCGGCTGGATATTTGAATGGATGTGAGCAATTGCTGATCCCAGCGGGAGGTGAAACCTTTCCATGTTCAGAATGTCGTGCAAGATGTTGAAAAATGTCCCATGATTGATTTTCAATTTTTCCGCTATCACCTCGGTTTTGATACTTCGGTCTTCGAGCACGAGGGCCTCAACTTCTCTTAAGATCTTCTTTTCACAGGGAGTTGTTAGTCTGCCAGATCGTTCATCAGACTTATTTCATAACTCTGGACGCGTCTACTCTACCTAGCGGTTGTGGCGTATGATGACGCACTATTGACGTACACTTCTAATAACTCTGATTGGCTTGTTGCAGCGTAGGTCGTCCTCAAATGCAGATAGTGAACTGCTGCATGGTACTCCACTGTATCACCTGGCTGCGCTAGCGGGCTGCTACGATACTGTGGCTCTGCGATATCAGCCTGTGGCAGGAGTTCTGACATGTAGCAGCAAATCAACAAGATATAGTTAAGCTTTATGATCACGCCTTCGGTCTTATAAAACCAGAGGTGTGACACTATGACCACCATTGGTGCTATGGGACTGGGGGAAATATTGTGGAGACAGCGAACTTGCATCGGGACTCTCGTTACTGGCAAAATTCTCTGGTGAGTTACTCGTGGTAAGTCACTCGTTCACCAGGAGAAACTGCCATTTTGTGGTTCATATTCCGCAGGCTACAATTTGTGAGCTGCCCATCTGTAGTTCATATTCTGCAGGCAACAATTTGTAACCTCATGGATGCTAGAACAACCAACACTAGAACGAGTGACTGACCAATATTTACTGTTCTGCATCCGAATGAGTGAGACCACATCTTCTGTGATAAGAAATACTTAGACCTAAAAAGCAATTATAGTTAAAGAATAAAAATTATAATTACGTGAGTATTATTTTGATTTTGCACTAGTAACGTAAATACGGAGTTGATTGTTCCAAGCAGCCACACAACAAATACAAAAAGGACCATTTGTATGTATATGAGCTGCTTATGAAGAAAATATTGTAAAGGTGCTAGTAGCAAACCACCGGCAAAGAGCCACACGCCTAAGAAACACAGCCGGCCCTGGTGGCCGAGCGGTTTTAGGCGCTTCAGTCCGGAACCGCGCGACTGCTACGGTCGCAGGTTCGAATCCTGTCTCGGGCATGGATGTGTGTGATGTCTTTAGGTTAGTTAGGTTTAAGTAGCTCTAAGTTCTAGGGGACTGATGACCTCAGATGTTAAGTCCCATAGTGCTCAGAGCCATCCTAAGAAACACATCCCATGCATCTTTGAGGTTATGCCTCGATCGTTAACATGATACAAATCTCGTATGAACGAGAAGTCGTATCTTGTAGAAAGAATGCTTTGGCTGCTGCTCTAGCGGTAAGATATACATATTCAAGGATGTCATCTACATTGCCTTTAGTTGTTGCCTTCAGCAAACTATGCCGTTCCGTATAGACGTACGAATTTCCTTCCGAAGCGTCACTACTTATAATTCACCATAATTAAGGCGTGAGGAGAGAGTTTCTCCAACGACCTTCAGTCGCCTGCTCATTTTCAACAGCCAACGGCAACGCGTAAGTCGTTTAGCGATCATCATATGTGCCAGGTATGTGAAGCTGTGACAAGCATTCTGGGACGAGTGTTCGCTGATATGATCTCGTGCAGTCCTCAGCATGGAACAGGGCCCTAGGTGCTTCCGTGCTCCTATTCGAGAACGTGACAATACATATCGGTAATCTGAAGCACCACCAATAATTAAAACGTATTTGGTCACAACAACAGTAAAAACATCTACTTTATCCGCCAGGTCAGATCTGACGAATTATGAGATAAATTACAGCTGTCAATTACTGTCAATCATATGTCTTTTGATAAATCATTCATCGACACTGTAGGTCCACTTTGTCTCCCGCAAGTCTCAGCGCCGCAGACCGCTCTGCCCTGAAACACTTAATAGCTCTATGCGGATGCCGCTTGTTAATATACGGTGAATCCGCACAGCGCTTTTGTGGTAACAGCGTGCTTAGCGTTTGTGTCAATTGCTTATTTTTGCAGAGTGATTGCTGTTTTCGAGGTTTACACACAACTGCAGAGATAGGATCACTTTTTTTTCCTGTCACTCTCATTCAGTGCACCCACACATTCAAAACCTTCCACACAAGCTGTAGAGTTGTTAATGTAATATTTGAATAATTAAAATGGAATGAGAGCAATCGAACAAAAGCTAAAATAATGAGTCAGGATTTTATTCAAAATAAACGAGTAGCATAGCTACCGTGAAAAAGAGTTAAACTGCTCTCCCTAGCAATTTGACAATAATAATAACTGGTCTGGCTTTACAAATAGCGACGAGTTCTGTCCGTTTCATACACTGCCTCTCGCTAATGGTACTGTCTCACTCTGAAGCACCGAAATTTTTAACTTGTCACGCACATAGACCTTCGCGTTGTAATACGCGTCTGTATGTTTTAAGAAACCTCTGCAACAAATTTTGTAATTGCTGTGATTTTTGATTGTGATTATGAGCAAGAGAATGATATTATAGACAACTTATAAATCCGTGGTCTATTTGAATACAGAACATATGCCATTCTGAACAGGAGAGAAACAGTTAGGTACTTTGGTAAATGATAAAAATCTAAAACTTACCATGGCTTGCTGAGGTCGGTAGATTATAGCAGGAAGAGACGTGGAACGAGGCAGAGTAGACGTACATAAAACCTGCCTGGTATTTATCCGTTTCATACACAAACTATAGAGGTATAACATTTTTTCAAGGTTCTAACCACCTCAATTTATAGTGTGAAGGCGATTTTTCGAAATGCTGTGTTTCATTGTCCAAGTATTCTACTTGCATTTGAATCAGCGGCGATGGGCTTCGAACTCTGTAACGTCCACTAAAAAGGGATTTGACCGCCGCAAATTCAACCAACGCGCCGTCCTTCAGCTCTGGCCCATAACTAAATAAGAATATCAACACGGTATCGAAACTACCGAAAATGCCGTACGAGTAATAACTCAGATCTGTTCAAGCCTTTGGGGATTCAAACGATGCTTCGTGAGTACGTCTACCCTATGTAATCAAAAGTATACGGACACCCTCAAACACATACTCTTTTCATATTAGGTGTATTGTGCTGTCACCTACTGCCAGGTATTCCGTATCAGCGACCTCAGTAGTCATTAGACATTGTGAGAGAGCAGAATGGGGCGCTCCAAGAAACTCACGGACTTCGAACGTGATAAGGTGATAGGGTGCCACTTGTGTCATACATCCGTACGGTAGATTTCCACAGTCCTAAAAATCCCAAGGTCCACTGTTCCCGATGTGATAATGAACTACAGCACAAAAGCGTACAGGCCGACCTCGTATGTTGACTGACAGAGACCACCGACGATTGAAGAGAGTCGTAATGTGTAGTAGGCAGACGTCTATCCAGACCATCACACAGGAATTTCAAACTGCATCAGGATCCACTGCAAGTGCTATGACAGTTACGCTGGAGGTGAGAAAACTTGGAATTTCATGGTCGAGCGGCTACTCGTAAGCCACACATCACACCGGTAAATGCCAGACGAAGCCTCGCTTGGTGTAAGGAGCGTAAACATTGGACGATTGAACAGTGGAAAAACGTTGTGTTGAGGTACACAATGTGGCGATCCGATGGGAGGGAATGGGTATGGCGAATGCTCGGACAATGTCATCTGCCAGTGTGTGTAGTGCCAACAGTAAAATTCGGAAGCGATGGTGTTACGGTTGGTCCTGTTTTTCATGGAGGGAGCTCGCACGCCTTGTTGTTTTGCGTGGCACTATCATAGCACAGATCTACATTGATGTTTTAAGCACCTTCTTGCTTCCCACTTTTGAAGAGCAATTCGGGGATGGCGATTGCGTCTTTCAACACGATCGAGCACCTGTTCATAAAGCACGGTCTGTGGCGGAGTGGTTACATGACAGTAACATCCCTGCAATGGACTGAACTGCACAGAGTCTTGACCTTAATCCTATAGAACACCTTTGCGATGTTTTGGAACGCCGACTTCGTGCCAGGCCTCACCGACCGCCATCGATACCTCTCCTCAGTGCAGCACACCGTGAAGAATGGGCTGTCATTCCCCGAGAAACCTTCCAGCACCTGTTTGAACGTATGCCTGCGAGAGTGGAAGGTGTCATCAAGGCTAAGGGTGGGCCAACACCATATTGAATTCCAGCAATACCGATGCCACGAACTTGCAAGTCATTTTCAGCCAACTGTCCGGATACTTTTGATCACATAGTGTAGCAATAAATTAAGCAAAAATAATTTTTGACAACATTTCTCGTGGAAGAACCGCCGTATGGCTAAAAGAACTTTAAAAATGGACACAGTCTCGAACGCAAATACATTTATTTTGATTGCAACCAGTCTCGTTCAGATTTTGACCATCCTCAGAGCCTTATGTTATGGCGGTAGGCGGCGGCGGTGAATGGCTGTAGTGTTGTAACTCCACGGACGTCAACTGCTGCCCGGGGTGGCAATCTGATATATGTGTCTGAACAGAGAAGTCAGGTTATTGAGACAGATGCTTCGATCTGAAGATGATCCTGAGTCAACGAAACATTCAATCTATTTAAAAAACGTGCAGCTGACACCGAACAATAAATGAGAATTATCGTAAAAATGTATTTGCGAAAGAGGCTGTTTGTGCCCATTTTTCATTTAAGGCTTCTGATATCGTTCCAAACAAGAGGTTTTTAATAAGATCGCGTCCTTGTTGATTATCGTCTCAGTTGTGCGACTGGATTCATGATTTTCCGTCAGTTGGAAGTAACTGATTCGAAGTCATCGAGTGAAAAATAAGTGAATCTTGCGTTCTCCAAGGAAGTGTTATAGGCCCTTTGCTGTTTCTAATCTATACAAATGATGTAGGAGACAATCTGAGCAGCTATCTTAGATTGTTTGCAGATGATACGGTCATTTTCCGTCTTATAAAGTCATCAGCTGGTCGAAACAACATGGAAAACGATTTAGACATTTAGGTAGTGCGAAAAGTTTCAATTGTCTCCAAATAGTGAAAGGTGTGAAGTCATACACATGAGTACTAAAAGAAAACTGGTAAAATTCGGTTACACGATAAATCACACAAATCCAAAGGCTGCTATTTTAACTAAATTCCTATGAATTACAACTACGAACAATTGGAATGACAATGTAGTTATTGTTGTGGTTAGGTCAAAGATTGGGTTTAATAGGAGAACGTTGGGAGAACACTTAAGAGATGCAAGAAGTCTACTAAAGAGACAGCATAGCCTAAGCTTGTCCGTCCGCTGGTAGAACACTGCTATGCAGTACGGGATCCTTACCAGACAGGATGGACGGAGGACATCGAAAAAGTTCTAAGAAAAGTAGCTCATTTTGTATTATTGCGAATCAGGGAAGGGAGCATCATGGATGTGATAGGCAAGTTAGAGTGCAAGGCTTTAAAACAACTACTTTATTCGTTACGGCGAGAACTCTTCACGAATTTTCAGTCTGTATATGTCTCCTCAGAATGAGAAAATATTTGGTTGATACCCACCTACGTACGTTGACATGATCATTGTAGTAAAATAAGGGAAATCAGACCTGGCACAGAAAGATTTTGGGTTCGTTTCCCCCGCACGCTCTTAGAGAGTGGAACGGTAGAGAAATAGAGTGAAAATGATTCGATGAACCCTTTGCCAGGCAGGTAAGTGTGCACTGCCGAGTATTCATGTAGATGTATTTTTAAATGTGGGAGGAGAGATTATACTACCTGAAGCGTTGCTACCGCTGTATGGATTGACGCTATTAGTGTCCCGAGATGATTTGTTACATCGAGTGCCGAGAAAAGCTTCAGATGCACACATCCAACAGTTACCGACGCTTATTGCTTACCATGAAAAGGAATCATACAGTGTGTTTACAGTACGCACAGAAGAGATTAAAGCTTTTCCATACCGCTATACTTGTTACAATGAGCGCCGGAATGTAGTTCCATTATAGAGTTGTTGCTGAAATGTTCGTGGAGGCTCTTTGCACGGGCAATGACTGCGAAAAACAGTTACTTTCTGCATTCTTAAAACAAAGGAATAAGTAATATACTGCAGTAGAAATTCAGTTGACGTTATTTGTATATTTTAATAGTGTGCTGCAACTCATCTCCTCAATGAAAGAAATGAGCCTGCTGCTCGGTGAAGCTAGAAACTTTGAATGAAATGAGACGACGTAGTATTAACTTTACTAATCCCAATTTCTTGGTTTTCAACTCTGCTGGTGGACATTTGCATAGCTATGAGATTACATAGGTAAAGCAATGATCCGACATAAAATATTAATAAACGAAATGAATGTCCTTTATGATTTAGCGACCGTAGTGAATATTTTGCAATATCGTCTGCATCGTTCATTAACAATTCTTTCTTTACTTATAAAGACTTTGGTTGCTGCTGTCATTAGATATCTGCAAATTAAGATGAAAGGGGCAGAAAAAGAGACTGGCGCTTGTTATACAAGCTAACAAAAGAAAATAAAGTAAAAGGTTAAAAATTTTTTGAAAGGTGTCCTCACCAAAGCTATTACAACTTAGGAAAAAAAAGATTATGTGTCAGTAGTAAAATCTATGTTTAATTTTAAAATCTATGCGCAATTTTATTCTGTTTCTTTTTACCTCTTCATACATACAAAACGATTGATCGTCTATAAAGTAAAAATATTCATAGTCAAACTATAAATGACGATTTAAAAAGCGTATAAATCCATACGTGTCAAATCAGTTATTCAGATCCCGCTAATTAGCCCATCTGGAGTACTCTAAACTAAAAAAACGCATTCATTAAATTCTACGAAGTAATATCTAGTGAAAAAGCACATTAAAATCGGTAAACGTATAAAGCATGTTATAAAGAATGAACCAATTTAGTTATTAAATTAAAAGTTTTGGAGGGCATCTCCATCTTGCGGAATCAGGAGCAATTTGTTTCTCAAAACAGCTGCATTACCGCCGGCAAACCGAGGCCAGGTGTGATCCAGTCAACAGCGAGAGAGCGCACCGGTGATTATACGTCACACCATTAAATTTCGAAAAACGTAAAAAAAAAGTAGTAACGGCTAAACTCACTCTGTTCATTCGTAATAAATTTTAGAGTTCTGTTTTTGGTGTTAAAAATTTCTATGCCTTCCAGTTTATTTAAACGACGTCCCTTTGGGGCTCTGTGAAATACTTCCACGCTTTCACTTATCTGGCCTAACTCGGGCCTTTGAGTTTTTCAGTGCGTCGTCAGTGCGCTACAATTCGTTTCGTAGGAGTGTTCCTTAAACCCTGTCTTGCGCTTACGGTTTGCTGTACATAAAACTTATTGCAATCATTGCAGCTTATTTCATACACGTCTAAGTCACTATATTGGTCGCATCTGTTTCCTGCTTTGTGGCGCAACCTATTTCCTACACTCCCTCTGGTTTGAAAATCTATAATGACATTAGTACTCTCGTGCTGCGAGCAATGCTTTCTGGAAGGAAACCACTAAATGTTAACGCTTCATGTCTTTTATTAACCTGTTGCCTCTCTGACAAGTACTTTTACTGTACTTAATTTGCTCGTATAATTTGATGATGTTACTGTGATGCCTTACTAAATATTTTAATTTAATAACGAGACAGTTTTATTGTTCATAATATGTTTCGTAAATTTACAGATTATAGTGTATATTTTTGGGCATATATTACTTTGACTAATTAGCGGCATCTGAATAACTAATTCGACAAGTATGGAATTACAAGCATGTAAATAGTATTTTATAAGTTGACTTATAAGATAATTTTATATTTTAAAGACGATCTGTTATTTTATAAGTATGCAAAAGCAAAAAGCATGTAAATAATGAAATGGAACAGAATTTGAAGGCGTTCCAAACACTAGTGCATCTGTCAGCTGAAACTTACATCTTTACAGTCCGCCTCCGTAGCGCAGCGGTAGAGTTACCACGCGACCACGCGAGGACGCCAGGGTTCGATTACCGACAGGGAACTGGGTATTGTGTGTCCTTCATCATCACTGACACGCAAGTAGCCGAAGTGGCGTCACCTAAAAAGACTTGCATTACGGCGGCCGAACCCCGAAGGGGATATTCCGGCCAATAAATGCCACACGATCATTTCATTTTTTGAACGAAGCTCTCAGCTGAAGCCCCAATCGGACACACGTTTTAGTACTAACAAAGAATTCGGATTTAGAATTACTGATCTTTTTCGTAAGAGCACATTTGTCTTCTGAATGGTTTGATAAAGCCCGCCATAAATTTTTCTCCTGTAGCAACCTTTTCATCTCAGAGTAGCGACTGCAACCTATGTCCTCAGTTATTTGCTGGATGCATTCCAGTCTCTGGCGAAAATACTACAATATTCGATACTTCATCACATTTCCTAGCCTCTGGTGGTGGCTGGGACAATCCTTTTAGAACAATTTGGTCTCGCTTCCGCCTGCCGGACCGAGCGAGGTGGCCCAGTGGTTAGCACCCTGGACTCGCATTCGGGAGGACGACGGCCATCCTGATTTAGGTTTTCCGCGATTTACCTAAATCACTTCAGGCAAACGCCAGGATAGTTCCTTTCAAACGGAACGGCCGACTTCCTTCCCCATCCTTCCCTAATCCGACGAGAGACCGATGGTCTCACTGTTTGGTCTCTTCCACCAAATCAATCCAATCCAATCCACCTGTCGGCCGAACTACAAGTTCTTAGGATCACAGAACACGTCAACAAGGGATTTACTTCCACCATGTCAACCCTATCTGTTTCCTTAGACCTGCAGAACGCCTACGACAGGATTTGGCAGGACAAACTCGTGTCCAAAATGCTGTCGCAGACGACCATCCCGGATATTTATATCAAGATCGTAGATGATTTCCTCTGCGATACAGCCTCCTTGGTTACTCAGCAAGGTCGATGCTAGAGCATACGTCACATGTTGTCTCCCATCCTCTTAACATTTATGGTAATGATATGCCAATTATCCCACAATGCCACCTGGCGCGATACGCCGACTATACGGCGCTCTACACGACCGGCTCCAACATCGACCAGCTCATTGCTCGTCTCAAGAAGTAGAAGTATGCAACACTCACTTTCTGTCGTACAAACAAGATTTCCTTCCGTGCCACCAAACTTGGTTCAAATGGCTCTGAGCACTATGGGACTTAACATCTGAGGTCATCAGTCCCCTAGAACTTAGAACTACTTAAACCTAACTGACATAAGGACATCACACTCATCCACGCCCGAGGCGGGATTCGAACCTGCGACCGTAGCAGTCCCGCGGTTCCGGACTGCAGCGCCTAGAACCGCACGGCCACCACGGCCGGCGCATCAAACTACGGCGTTCTATTTCACCAAACGGCGCCCTATTCTCCGCCACGACATCACTATTGCAGGCGTCCGGGTCTCCTAGTCCCCAGATACTAAACATCTAGGTGTCCAGATGTATAATAAACTGCTCTTCTGCCGATGTGCGGAATATGTCACCCGAAGGGGCCGGGTCTCTGACTGTATCGTATGATTGTTCACTTTTCCCTCACCTAGACAGAATAAGGTGCTTTGGTGGAGCCTGCATGCCTATACACTCACGAGGATTGTTACGCTGTACGAGAAGGTAAACGTGGTCCCTCTAAAGACGTCCATTCGAGAGAAGGAAAGGCAGCTCTACGACAAAGTTGACGCCCTTCGTGAGTTGATCAATATATTGCAAAACATTGGCACCATGACTCTCCAGCACTGGCACCACCAACCTGGTCCTCTTACAATCCTCGAGAACTCGGATTCGGACCATGACTAACGATAGTTCTGGAACGGCCACTTTCAATATGCCAGTTTCGATACGACCACTCATTATATGAAATACGTGGTACGACCATCTCTATAATTACCTATGTAGTTGTGTCACCTCTTACAAGCAACACTGTACTCCCACTGACACACCTTCAACATGCAATACAATGGTGTCATTGCGGTGATGTTATAGTAAGATTGGAAAATTTTATTGCTACTCAAGGCAGGTGACGCTGTACCGCAACCTATCATAAATAAAATAAAAGTAAGCCATCTCTTTCTTGCTCTTCACTGTTTACCCTTTACAGTTCCATCTAGTACCATGGGAGTTATTCCATGGTGTCTTAACAAATGTGCTATCACCTTATCCCTTTTTCTCATCAGTGTTTTCCACATGTTTCTTTCCTTGCTGATGCTGCAGAGAACCTCCTCATTCCTCACGTTATCAGTACACCTAATTTTCAATATTCGTCTTTAGTAAAAAATGGTTCAAATGGCTCTGAGCACTATGGGACTTAACATCTATGGTCATCAGTCCCCTAGAACTTAGAACTACTTAAACCTAACTAACCTAAGGACAGCACACAACACCCAGCCATCACGAGGCAGAGAAAATCCCTGACCCCGCCGGGAATCGAACCCGGGAACCCGGGCGTGGGAAGCGAGAACGCTACCACACGACCACGAGATGCGGGCCCGTCTTTAGTACCATATCTCAAGTGCTTCGATTCACGCGCTGCTCAGGTAACAGAAAAAATTCCTTAATTTCGTATAATTCATGATCCCCAATTTTGATGTTATGTTTCTCGCTGTTATCATTTCAGCTACTTCTCATTATTTTTGTCTTTCTCCGATTTACTTCCAGTCGTGTACTGTACTCATTAGAATGATCATTCCATTCACCAGATCCTGTCATTCTTCTTCACTTTCACGGAGGATGTCATTGTCATCAGCGCGTTTTATCACAGGAGTCCTTTCCCCTTGAATTTCAATCTCACTAAATAATTTTCTTTCTATTTCGCTCATTCCTTCTTAGATGTAAAGAATAATCAGTATAGGCAAAAGATCGCGTCTCTGTCTTACACCCTTCTTCATACAAGCACTTCGTTCTTGCTCTTCCAGCGCTATTTTTCCCTCTTGGTTCTTGACACATAGTATATAGCCTGTCTTAACCTACAGCTTAACTATACTTTTCTTGTAATTTTAATATCCTGTACGATTTTACATCGTCGGAAGCTTTTTCCAGGTTGACAAATCCTATGAACGTGTCTTGATTCTTCTTCATTCTTGTTTTCATTATTAACCGTAACGTCAGACTGCTACGGTAGCAGGTTCGAATCCTGCCTCGGGCATGGATGTGTGTGATGCCCTTAGGTTAGTTAGGTTTAAGTAGTTCTAAGTTCTAGGGGACTGATGACCTCAGATGTTGAGTCCCATAGTGCTCAGAGCCATTTGAACCATTTTCTTCCCTGTCACTCCTGTTTCTCCTCCCATCTTGCCACCAGACAAGTCCTCCCACTCAAACAGGCCTTCAGTGTACTCCAGCTATCTGCTTTGCATTTAACAGCAGTGTTACCATGGTGTAGCCCATTCTTTTAATTTCACGGAAGGTTGTTTTTACTTTTCTATATGCTGTGTCAGTCCTTCGGACAATCATCACTTTTTCCATTTCTACGCATTTTTCAAGCAGCCATTTCGCCTTAGGTTCCCTCCACTCCTTGTTTCTTTCATTCCTAAGTGACTTGTATTTTTATATTCTAGAATGTCCCTAACCTTTCTCTACTGCCTTCTTTCCTCTATAGTATTTATTCTGTTATCCATGTTTTTTTCACAGTCACTTCCCTTGTACCAGTGATTTTCTTTCCGACTTCTGTGACTGCCCTTTCTAGAGATATCAATTCCTGAACTGGCTTCTGAGCCATTCATTATCGTAGTATCTATAGCCTCAGAGAACTTCAAACGTATCTCTTCAGTCCTTAATACTTTTGCACCCACTTTTTGCGCGTTGATTCTTCCTGACTAATCTCTTAAACTTCAATCTACTCGCCATCATTGCTAACGTATGATCCGGATCTACATCTGCACCTGCGTAAGCCTTACAATCCATCATCTGATTTCGGAATCTCTGCCTAACTAGCACGTAATCTAACCGGCCTTTTACAAGTACACCTCCCCTTCTTGTGATTCTTGAACAGAGTATTCGATATTACTAGCCGAAATTTATTGAAAAACTCTCGCCTCCCTCGTTCCCATTGCAAGCCAATATTCTCCCGTAACCCTTTCTTTTAATCCTTCCCTTACAACCGAATTGCAGTCCCCCATAGCTATTAGAGTTTCATTATCCTTTACGTATTGTATTACCCTTTCAATACTCTCATGTACCATCGTCTGCTCGCGACGTCGGCATGTATCCCTGAACTATTGTTGTCGGTGTTGTCAGATGTCGATTTTGATGAGAACAATCCTTTTCAGATTCTCTTGCTTCCATACTGCGTTCAGACTTCTGGCCGGCCTTGGTGACCGAGAGGTTCTAGGCGCTACAGTCTGGAACCGCGCGACCGCTACGGTTGCAGGTTCGAATCCTGCCTCGGTCATGGATGTGTGTGATGTCCTTAGGTTAGTTACGTTTAAGTAGTTCTCAGTTCTAGGGGACTGATGGCCTCAGAAGTTAAGTCCCATAGTGCTCAGTGCCATTTGAACCATTTTTTTTTCAAACTTCTGATATTCCACGCCCCGAGTCATGAAAAGTTACACTTTCATTGGTTGCTCAGTCTTTGTCTCATGGTCACCTCCCCCTTGGCGATCCCCTCCCGGAGATCCGAATGGGGAACCTTTAGCCGATGGAGATATCTTGATGATACTTTTTCAGTTATATGCTACATGTGCTGTCGATACACAGAGTACGTCACTTTAATACAATTGTTTCCATCACCTTCTGCATCCTCATGCTTTGATCATTGCTGATACTTCCGTCTTTTAGGGGCAGTTTCCACACCAAGGGCAAGACAGTGCCCTGAACATCTGTCAGCTTCTCCTCCACGTTTGACAAGGCCGTTAGCAGGTGGAGGGTGATTTCTTTTTGCTTGAAGTCTTCAATTGCCATTTTGATGATTTTTGTGCGAAATGTAAGCGCGACGTTGTTCGAAACCGGGAAGTAGGACGTATTGATTGTTAGTCAAAGACTCTAACCCATACAAGGGCATTTAACCGCTTATCAGTTACCGTCTAGCACTTGGCTTGTACCGTTAAGCATCTAGTGTTTACCGTTTAGCGTTTACTTTTAAGCGTTTAGAGTAGACGTTTACTGGAGCAGGTGTGGGTGTTAAACACGCAATTGGTCTACTTACACAAACTTGATTTTTTTTGTAAAGAGCTATAATTGGGGAGAGGAGGGTAGTGGGAATATAATGCACACAATTAGCTTGTCTAAATACTGGTATTTGACATCATTTTTCCACGACGATGTTATTGATACGAAGGGAGGAGTGGGGTAGAGGTATAAATCAAACAACTGGTCCGTAAGCAAATAATGCAATTTCATACCACTTTTTATGTAGCTGGTATTGAATATCTCTGACTTTCAAGGAAATAATGAGGCCTTCAAGTAAAGGTTAAGTAATTTTCACTGAATGTCTGACGCAATTTTTAATACTACGCTGTGAATGATCGAAGATAAGTAGGAGAGGACGAGGATGTGTTCTTCGGAAATAATATTAACTGACACCGTTGTTACAAAACTTTTAAATACTACACTTTGATTAGCTGAAAGGACGAGGATATAACAAAGCACAGCATTGGTCCGTTTCCATCATCTTGATTGGCTTGGAGAAAAGGAGGGGGAAACGAGGCAATGCCATTGACTGGACTGTACATTGGAAATTATATAATTTGACGCCATTATTACACTACGTTTGACTAGTTTTTTTTATTTGTCGTTAACACGGTTGAAACTGCAGTCCCAATTTAGGATGTCCAATACTGCTCTCCGATTGGCTGGAGGATGAGGAGAGGAATTTCAATTTCGCAAGCTACACTCCTGGAAATTGAAATAAGAACACAGTGAATTCATTGTCCCAGGAAGGGGAAACTTTATCGACACATTCCTGGGGTCAGATACATCACATGATCACACTGACAGAACCACAGGCACATAGACACAGGCAACAGAGCATGCACAATGTCGGCACTAGTACAGTGTATATCCACCTTTCGCAGCAATGCAGGCTGCTATTCTCCCATGGAGACGATCGTAGAGATGCTGGATGTAGTCCTGTGGAACGGCTTGCCATGCCATTTCCACCTGGCGCCTCAGTTGGACCAGCGTTCGTGCTCGACGTGCAGACCGCGTGAGACGACGCTTCATCCAGTCCCAAACATGCTCAATGGGGGACAGATCCGGAGATCTTGCTGGCCAGGGTACTTGACTTACACCTTCTAGAGCACGTTGGGTGGCACGGGATACATGCGGACGTGCATTGTCCTGTTGGAACAGCAAGTTCCCTTGCCGGTCTAGGAATGGTAGAACGATGGGTTCGATGACGGTTTGGATGTACCGTGCACTATTCAGTGTCCCCTCGACGATCACCATTGGTGTACGGCCAGTGTAGGAGATCGCTCCCCACACCATGATGCCGAGTGTTGGCCCTGTGTGCCTCGGTCGTATGCAGTCCTGATTGTGGCGCTCACCTGCACGGCGCCAAACACGCATACGACCATCATTGGCACCAAGGCAGAAGCGACTCTCATCGCTGAAGACGACACGTCTCCATTCGTCCCTCCATTCACGCCTGTCGCGACACCACTGGAGGCGGGCTGCACGATGTTGGGGCGTGAGCGGAATACGGCCTAACGGTGTGCGGGACCGTAGCCCAGCTTCATGGAGACGGTTGCGAATGGTCCTCGCCGATACCCCAGGAGCAACAGTGTCCCTAATTTGCTGGGAAGTGGCGGTGCGGTCCCCTACGGCACTGCGTAGGATCCTACGGTCTTGGCGTGCATCCGTGCGTCGCTGCGGTCCGGTCCCAGGTCGACGGGCACGTGCACCTTCTGCCGACCACTGGCGACAACATCGATGTACTGTGGAGACCTCACGCCCCACGTGTTGAGCAATTCGGCGGTACGTCCACCCGGCCTCCCGCATGCCCACTATACGCCCTTGCTCAAAGTCCGTCAACTGCACATACAGTTCACGTCCACGCTGTCGCGGCATGCTACCAGTGTTAAAGACTGCGATGGAGCTCCGTATGCCACGGCAAACTGGCTGACACTGACGGCGGCGGTGCACAAATGCTGCGCAGCTAGCGCCATTCGACGGCCAACACCGCGGTTCCTGGTGTGTCCGCTGTGCCGTGCGTGTGATCATTGCTTGTACAGCCCTCTCGCAGTGTCCGGAGCAAGTATGGTGGGTCTGACACACCGGCGTCAATGTGTTCTTTTTTCCATTTCCAGGAGTGTATTTTGTAACACTACACTTTGGTCGGAAAGAGGGGAGAGACGGTGGGGCATTAAACACACAATTGTTCTGCGTCCAATAAGATGGCTGAAGGAGGAGGGAATGGGAGAGGATTTTCAGTTCCCCAGGCTATTTTCTACTAGAATATGAGTCATACCGTGTCGATTGGTCGCGGTACGTCTTACGCATGCCATCTTTGCGTCTAGCGGAGGGCGTTCCGTTTCGACGTAAGCAAGTGGTAGTGTTAGGAGTGAGTCGGATGGCGAAAGGCGGCAGAGCAGGAAGGGCTCTCCAGGCACGGGCGTGTTGTGATTTGGGCCGTTCGATTTCTCTGTCGGGCGACTGGACTTCGGTATTCCGCTTGGGGTCACGTGCCTCTGCTGCGGAAATCCTTTGTTGCGGCGCTTTGGTTAAGAGGGAAGCGTGCCGTCTTAGAACTACGGTGAGATACCTTACTTCTGTTGAGTGAATTTGGGGCCAGCGTGAGATTCCAAAATGTCCCTTTCTACTGTCTTTTACAGTGCGTTGCCGTCTGCTTAGGCGCCTTACCGCCCCTTCACGCCTATTGGAACTCTAACAATATCAGTTCACTTCTCCTGCTTGCTTAAGCCCCGCTCAAGGAAATATTGAGTCGCGTTCAATAGACCTACTCGTGTTTGTACCAACTACTTATTATACCAGCGTAAATATGTGATTCTCTGTAGTTAAGACACACTGTGTTTTTATCTTCTAGTGTATGATAGCATTGTGGACTTTGATTTAAATTACCCCATGCATTGCTGTGAGTGGCTTTGAGGCTTGCTAGTTAACTTGTTAATTCTGGGAGAAAAAGATTCATGCCGGTTTCTTAATATTTAAGGTACTGTCTTCTAACGTAACTGAAGTTCGTTTGCCAACCGTATACATCCATTCAAATCTTATTAAATTTCTTTCCCGCGTGGTGGCCCCTTGCTACCGTTACGCCGTTGGACGCTGTTTTGAGACTGAATCTTCTAGTATTGAGATTTTGCTGCGTGTTCAGTAGTAAATCATTAACTTTTTTTTCTTTGTTAATACTGGAGAGCTCGGTTTCTGCCCCTTTACTGATATGTGGTGTGTAATTGCGCTTGTAGCCATACTGTCTTCAGTTCAAAATCATTTATGATTTGATTACTTGTTGAACTTAAAGATCCTTCTTCTTACCAGGTAACACTAGCAGTTACTAGTGTCATGAACTGTCTCGATTATCTGGGAGGTGTCCATATCTCATTTACGCTAACTACGATGCTGCCTGTTCGATTCTGAGGTCGCAGGTTGCACTGCCCCTTGACCAACAGTGGCCTAAAGAATTGCTTGACGCGACACTGTATCTGTCCTTGTTTTTTTTCTAATTACATATATTATTTGAGATATGCGTTTGTGTCCTTTTGAGGAACTGAAAGTAAATTTTAAGGTATTTGTTTTGGTAAGATATCATTCCTTTGGTCAATAGTGTTGTGGAACTTTCTGTGAAAGCAAGCAATTGGAAATCAGTAAGCAAGCTGTCAGAAAACACGACAAGGTGAACTGCCTAATTGTTTGTGACATAATTTCTTCTTGTTTTAGCTGTCGTTTTGAAGCAAAGATACAGTATTAAATGTTTGCATCGTTTTTCCGTCACATAAGCTTGTATTAAAAATTTTTCTGCGTCCTAATGATTATATTGTATCTCATTATACGAATTGAAACTTAGTGGTACGTGATTAAGTCTCAAGGAACTGTAACAAATTCCGTTGCATCTGTGATGTGGGTTGTTGAAAGTATTTGCTTCGATAACAGTGATAGTTAAGTTGTTGTATTTTAATGTAGATATTTTCATAACCATATGCAACATTTTCAGTTTACTATGTTTTTAACAGTAGAATGTTGGTGAGTGTGACAGTGTATTAAAGTCTTACTTCAATACCAAGTAAACACTGCACCATATGTTCGGGGATAAGCACATTTATGAAATTTCATCACCTTTGAGACTTGTTGTTATTGTTCTTAATGTGTTTTTAATTAATTGTTGAAAGTAAATTTTTCTTAATTGGTTTGACTTATCTTTTAAGCATACGTTGTTCAACAAATATTTTGGTTTCGAATGATGTTCAACCTTTACTTGGGCCTAGTCCCCCCTCCTAGAAACCTCCTGCAGAAACTGTGTACCACTATACTCCAATTGGTTGGAAAGAGAAGAGGGAGGGGGCTGTCCAATATATATAATTGATCTGTTTCCTTACAAGTAGTGGAGGGTTTTAAATTTTCAATATGGTTGGCTGAGGATAAGGAGTACTTCACTGTGATCGGTTGGAGATAGGTGGAGGAGGAAGTAGCTTTTAGTTTCTCATTAACACTTTTGAATTATTTCTGCTATCTGGAATATTTCTTTAATACTGCATTGTAATTGGGTGGAGGTATGGAGAGGTGGGCTAAAGGGAAAGGGCTGTGGCTTCCCACTGATAAGAATTCGAAAATGAGGTGGCTGACGTCGCTGACGACAATTATGCCGTCACTAATTATATCATCGCCCCTGCTCCTGCATGTAGGCAACTTCAGTGTGAACGTAAAAAGAATTAGAATGGCTATAGCCTTACTACTTACTACAATCGAAAATTTAAATTGAATCAGAGGCCCCGGACCAATTATGGAAAAGCAAGCAACTATCGAGTGCAAGCACGCATCGAACCCGAGATAATTGGCCAGTTGTATTGACAACAAATGCTAAGCGGTTCTGTGTTCGGTGAACATTTCCATAGCTGTAGACCAGATTCTGGACGTCTGCTTAGTGCACATGCAAGTCAAAATCGAAGAATTGTGCCAAAAGCGGTGCCGACCGAACTTTATCAAAAGACGAAATCGGAGCACATTTTGCACTTGCTGTAACATGAGTGGCCATTTGTGAATCGTCTGCCTTCAGCAGGATTAAAACCATGTGTGCCTCTGGCCAGGCTAACACCGCGTATCATGGCTACCCGGGTGTAGCGTAAGATTCCTTCCGGGTTGTATGGCCATGGTCCATGGAACTCTTCTATCCCTGACGTTTCGTCCAAACTTACGTTGGACATCTTCGGAGGTGCTCCTGGTTATGCTGAGTCTTGCCGACTGACGAGTGCGATGTCGAAGAACGGCCTAAATACCGTGATAGCAGGGATAAACCTTCTCAAGGATAAACTATAACTATCGTTCGTAGTTCATCAAAGATAAAAACTTCTCATCGATTCTATAACGCCACTGTCCATATATCGCTGAGTTTCATAGCTTCTTCTTTTCTATTAAAATTATCCCCATGTTTATATACTTCGATGGCTTCTCTATATAGCCGTGGATAATAGTTTGTCATTGTACATAAAACCTCAGTTTCCGAAAATTTCACTACGTGATCACCCGACTGAAGAGCATGTTCCACCACGGCTGACTTTTTTTTTTTTCTTAGTCGGCAAAGACTTTTATGTTCCTTCAACCGCATATTCGCACTTCTCCTTGTAGTTATAATGTAGACCCTTCACATGTACACAGAATCTTGTATACACCACTTCCAGACAGAGGAGGACGTTTATCCTGAATGGAACGAAGTGTTTGGCCCATTTTCTTAGTTAGTCTGAAAATCGGTCGAACGTTATGTTTCCTTAAAATCGTGCAGATTTCATCCGTTACTTTTTTGACGAAGGGTAGAGAAACCGTGTTCCTCCATCGCTGTGTCCTATCGTTGTTCTTAGGACTCCTGTTATTCGGTCGCAAAACTCTGTTTATTTCCTTAAAAGAGTACTAGTTCTTCTCAAAAGCCTGCTTTAGATGCTTTAACTCGGCGTCCAGGTATTATAGCGCACAAATCCTTTTAGCTCTGTCCACTAGACTTTTAATTACTCCTCTTTTCTGTTGTGGATTATGATTGGAGGCCTTAAGCAAGTGTCTGTCGGTATGTGTAACTTTCCGAAAGGCTTTACGTTTCAAGCTGCCATCAGTCTGTCTCATAACGAAGACATCCAAGAAGGATACTGCATTGTCTTTCTCCATTTCCATGGTAAACTGGATTTTAGGATTTATACTATTTAAATAACAATTGAATTCATCTAAACCTTTTTTACCATGTGACCAAACCAGAAATGTATCACTGACGTATCGATACCAGCGACATGGTTTCTTATTCGCTTCTTTCAGAGCTAATTGTTCGAATTTTTCCATGTAAAAATTGGCGATCGTGGGACTCAATGGGTTACCCATGGCCACACCATCAACCTGCCCATAAAACTCGTTCTCCCACTGGAACTGACTTGAGGTGAGCCAGTATCTGAAAAGAGCAGTCAAATCTGCTGGGAAAACATTTGCTGTGCAAACCGTAACTTCGTTAAGCGCAATGATCGTAAATAAGGACACTATGTCAAAACTGACAAGAATAGCCTCAGAAGCCAAAGTTAATCCTTTCAGTTTCTCAATGAAATGACATGTCTCTCTTACATAAGGATGAGTTCGGCCAATATGTGGTTGTGAACAAGATGCCAGATGTTCTTGCTATTTGGAATGTTGGGGAATTAATAGCAATGACAGTGGGTCTCAGAGGAAAGTTAATATTATGAACTTTAGGTAGGCCATGAAGTATGGGACACATAGCTTCACTCCTCAACAAACCTTTCGTCTCCTCCTTCTGAATTGAAGTAGATGACTTTATCAGCGTATTTGTTTTCCTCAATACGCTAGCTATAGGGTCTTTCTTAAGTTTATTATATTGTCCTGACTTTAAAAGATCCAAAATCTTACTTCTATAAGCCTCTTTATTCATAACAACAGTAGCATTGCCTTTGTCAGAAGGAAGAACCACTATCCCTTCTACGGCATTTAAATCTCCGAGAGACCTTCCCTCACCTTTCGTTTGGTTACTTTCCAAAGGTTTACTGTGGCACAAGACCCTGGTGGTTTCGATCCGGATTGCATTTGCAGTTTCTCTGGGGAGGGTTCATGTCCCTGCTTCTAAGTTCGCAATCATCTTCTCTACTGGTACTTTCGTAGGTGTAATAGCAAAGTTTCCTCCTTTTGCAAGTACCGAAATTTCATCTTGAGACAATACTCTGTGTGATTTATTAATAACAGTATCTGACATGAAAGCGTTACTAGTACGTAGTACATTAGGTTGTAATTTACAAAATTCTTCTTGTGCCTACTAGCAGTTACTTCCATTATAGATTCCATCGATCACCGACTTAAACGTCAGGTAATCTATTCCACAGATCTACTGATGGACGACGGGTCACTGCAACGCAACAGAAAGGTTAGAGTACAAAATAAATGTGCTTTCTTCTTACGTGAAACTTCCAGGCATCTGACTGATTTTGAAGTGGAATGGTGCTCTCTTGTCTTCCCTGATCAGAGTAGGTGTTGTCTGTATGCGAGTGATGCACGTACACGTTTATCGTAAAGACCTAGTGAGGTGCCTATTGAAGAGTGCGTTCTTCCGCGATACACAGGTGCCATCCCAGGCATCTTGGTGTGTGTGTGTGGGGGGGGGGGGAGGGGGGCTAAGTTTCTACTCACTCTCACATTTGATGTTTCAGCAGGCTAAAGTAACCTCTGTCAGCTAAAATGGGCACCTACTATCACCGTGCTACTGCCATTTTTTCGACAGGGAGATGATGTGCCTTTTCAGCAGGACAATGCGCTTCCACATATAGCAGCACCGACACAACATGCTCTTCGTGGTGTACATTAAATGTCTTGTGATGAACGTGATGAACTTACTCGTTTCCAGAAGCTGCAAGAACCACTGCCGAACTGGAACAAAAGGCAGAAGATGCTTGGGACCCTCTATTGCAGGATGTCCATTCACCACCTTTATGACCGTTCGCATGCCAGAATACGCGTATGCGTTGCCACCAGAGGGAGGGGTGGGGGTACACTCCGTAGTCATTCGAATGTTTGGACACCCTTAACTGCGACGTGTGCTACATTCGGTGTGAATTTGTTTTCATTTACTCCTACGATGATGAACTTCCCTGTCGCCTCGCTTGTCTGTAAAATGGTCTTGCCTTGTGGGTGACGTATTGCTTTCCCGGCAATGCATTTAGATAGCCATTATGATATGATATCTTAATCTATACATGTTTTTTGTAGCAAAATTAAACGGTAGATACACTTTTCAGACCCATAGAATAAATCTGTTGAAGTTGCGGAAATCTCTAAATTGCTACTTCGCCCCACCTTTGTGCAAGCGCAAGTGTCAGTTGAGAGATGATAGTCCCTTGTAGTAGAAAACAGGTAAGTCAGGGTAATGACTGTGGTCAAATGACACAATGGGTTAATGGCGATGGATAGAAGCCGGCAGTGTTGATTGCTGATCACATCTGATCTTTGTGATTCAAATAAAAGTGATCCGACTAACACATTATACTTTGGAAGCAATTACTGGCACGTTAGAAGAGCAAGTTCTGTGTCTGGTCTCGCCTTGGTTTGGTACCAAGCAATGTCAAATTTGCCAGTGTTCGTACGTGTCATGCAATAGCTCCAACGTCAGCAGTTCGTCTGAGGTCCCGAAGTTTCTATATCGTCGTGCCTGCGATCTTGATTGCGGATGTAGTCGTAAGCCACCATATTAACTGGTTTAAAGACAAATGTTTTTATTTACACTTGCAATTGATGGTATTGTCGGCCGTACGTCGAAACGAGTGCTTGAGTACAAGTTTGAATTCGGTTTATTGCCACTTACTCTTTAGATTAGTTCAATATCGAGTTAAGCGTCTAAAGAGCGGATTATTTATTCCAACAAACGTTAACAATAATAATCTTATTGCTTCCCCGAGGCTGGATATCGGGGTCTTCATCACGAATTTGGTTGGTTTGTCCTACCAGTCTCATAATGATTGAGTATGTAACAAGGGCTGATACGAGCCATATAGGCTCAGGTCATTTTTATTTTTTATATTAATGTTGACTTCTGTTTCGTTTTCAGCACCCGTAACCGCTTGAAAATGACCTAAGTTGGGAACCGAAATAGCGGATGTTCTCGTAAATAATGTATTAAATAAAACTTCCTGGCAGATTAAAACTGTGTGCAGGACTTAGACTCGAACTCGGGACCTTTGCCTTTCGGGGGCAAGTGCTCTACCACCTTTTTTTCCAGTCGCATTACCACTTTTTGTTCCTTTTAATTTTCTTTTATTTTTTTAATTTTGTTTTTAAGGAAAGTAGGAGAAACGGAAACCTTTATTATTCACAAAACCTTTGTACGTCCTTATAAATTATAACGGTCCTGGAAGGAACCTCGCTGCCGTCCTACCGTGCACCATGAAATAACAAGAAAGTCAAAGCGGAGCCACTTCCGGCACCCTTTAAAAAACTGTTTATAGATACTAAAACAAAATTCGAAAAAACATCCCATTGCTAACTGTGCAAGTGTTAGTTCTTCCTTGGTCGCATACTCGCGGATCACCTTACGTGGTCTGTTTCACAACTACAGCACCGCCGCTCATCTTTGTGCTCACGGTACATCCCAAGTAACGGCGGGTCCACAAAAATTGTTCCTAGGTAATTGGCATATCAGTCTTTGTACTTTCGTAGCCGTAACAGTTTTGTGTGTCCATCATGCAAGTATTGCCAGTAATCTAGTACGTTCAGACGTGTCTCTCTGTATATGTAATGGACCGTCATACCTGTGAGCCTCGCCACTGCGTTCTTCTTATGACGCGGAAAACACGTTTCCTCTGGAAAAAATACTGTGTCGGAAGATATTGCTTTATATATAGTGCGACGCATGAACGCTAGTATCTTCCTTGCTAGAGTCCAGACAGCCAATGCCTCGCCGCAGACCAGCCCGGTGGTCGTCCGTACCCAACATGCCGCATTGCTGACACATGGGTGAATCCGTTAAATATATTGCGTACTTTTGTCATTCGTTGGGTATATCCGGTTCACTACAATGTACCAAGTTGGCCTGAACCGTGCTCCACACCACGTGCCAATTAAAGGCGGCGTGTTTCCGTTCCACCCTGTTCCGGGCGCTCTGTCAAAGAATCAGATGGTACACGTCCTTCTATGTCGACTGTCGGGACGTTGGTAAACGCTCTCGAATGTAACTGTGTTCAACGATGAACGTGCGCACATACGTTAATGGGGGCGATATATGGCCGTCACTGACCGGGGCAAGATACGATGTCGGTACTAGTTCTTCGATGATCGACCCCGCAAGCGACAGATTCCTGTTGCGCTATCGTTTTACCATAGTATTAATATACCTGACACGCGCCTTCTCGTGCACGTTTACTAAACCAACGCCCCCTTCTCGCGCTGGGAGGGTAAGCGTGTTATACTGTACTTTAAAGAGCTGTCCCAGTCTTATGTAGTACCCAAAAGCCATCGTGCACGTCAAGGGGAGAAGGTGCGTCAGGTGGCACATCATGGGAGCGAGAAAAGGGTTGTCGAGTGACACTCGCTGCAACATATCCATCGACCGTAGGGCGTTTAGTCGTACTGACGTGCGGACTCTGAGCAACAGCCGTCGGTAGTTGTCCGCAACCGTTTCCGCCGTCTCCTTATGAAAGGTGATACCCAAACATCGGAGGGTTTGCACCTCAGGTAAGGGTCCTTCCGTTCCTGGTTCTAGTTAACGCTCCACATGCATGAATTGTGATTTTCGGAAATTGACATCGCTGCCAGCTGCCATCCCATACGGTCTGTAGTGAAACCAGTGCTGATTGAGCCTCCCCCTCATTTCGGACGAGGAACACAATGTCATCCGCGTATGCTCTACATTTGATCGATAGTTGCCGCAAGGAGATCCCGGTAAGACGGCGGCGAGACACGGTTCTAAGGCGATCGCATGTAGGAGGATCAACATAAGGCAACCCTGTCTGACAAATCTTAAGATCATAAAATACTCTGTTCTCCCTCAGTTGATCACCGTCGCTGATCTGGCGCCGTGAACAGCCGCGTCACTGCAGTGATCAATAATGATGAGACACCCGTCCTATTCATCACCGTTGCGACGTACACGTGTTCCACTCGATCAAAAACATGTTAGAAATCGACGGAAACCAGTCCCCCCGGAGGCGGCATGCAGCCGCAAGGGCGACGACGTCACAATTGTCTGACAAGGCTGTGTGGATATCAATGATGCCGCCAAGACAAGTCTGATCGGTATTATTCAATTCGGCAGCTACGTTTTGATACGGCTACCCAGTATGCGCATAAAGATATTGTTAAGGAAGGTCAAGGGGTGATAATCACAAGGTCGTTTGCCACCACGCGGCTTGGGAATCGGGATCATGAGCCCTTCCGTGAATTTAATGGGAACCGGTACATCTTGCAGCAGAAGCTCATTAAACGTGCATAACCACATCTGTGTCATAATGGTCACAAAGGCATAGTAAAATTCCAATAGGAATCCGTCTGGACCTGGGGAATTGCTGCAGGTACCTCGTGTAATCGCTTCCTCCACTTCCCCAGACGTAATTTCAGATAAAACGTCCGCTTCCCCATTCACACGCGTCGCGTCTGGGATCTTTTCCAGGACGTTCTCCAGCTCCCTCAGGCCCTCCTCGTCACTCGCATAGAATCTGCTTAAATGATCCTTGAACGCCAACGGTAAAGTCAGGGCACCCGTCAAACGGAGTAGTGTTTGCCGGACAGTCCCACATCCACAATCGCTCAATCGCTGTCTACTCCGTCACAGACGGTGCAGTATGGCACAGAGAAGACATCTACCGGACTTTTCAGTGGTGGAGGGCAGTAGTAAGGATGTGAGCAGAACAGTCGCAAGGTGATGGTGCCTTACGGCTTAATGTGAATCGATCTGTTTTTTCTCGGATGTGGCGACAGTTTACAGACACAGAGACTGTATCCCGAAGTCCAGAGCAGGGCCGACAATATGTGATATCAGACAGAAATTGCCGTTATTTCCCTGTAAGGGCATGACGGTACAGTCTTAGTACTGCATGGCAACTGGCATCTGATCTTGCAGCATTCCCTGGACGTGTTGTATAGAGGCAAAAGGTGTACAGAAGCGTTCATTAGTATGGTATTTATTGTTGGAGACCTGCTGTGTGTGTACGTCTAGAAGCGAATCAACATGCCACCTGGCCGGTAGAACAGAGGGCCAACTTTTTTACCAAAGATGAGTCTCGATTTGGTGTGGAGAGTGGTTCTCGACGGATTCGCATCTGGAGGGGACGTGGAACACGATTTCAGGACCCAAACATTGTGGAAAAAGACGGATATCGCGGAGGATCCCTAATGGTATGGGCAAGGATTGCGTTGGCCACTCGAACAGTTCTTCGTGAATTTATACGTGTGAATCGGCAAGGTTTAACTGGTGTCAGATATTGTGACGAGATCTTGGGACCTAATCTATGATTATTGCGAAACGCTGTGGGTACGGACTTCGTACTGATGGACGGTAATGCTCGACCTCACAGAGCAAGTGTTGTCGATGTTTTCTTAGAAATGGAAGACATTCCACGCACGCCGTGGTCTGCTTGCTCTCTCGATTTGCATCCCATAGAGCCTGTCTGGGATGCACTAGGGAGACGGGTTAATTAACGTCAGCATCCACCAACCACTCTCCAAGACTTGCGAGCACCTGTGCAGCAATAATAAGCGTTATTGCCTCAACGTCAGACTGACGACATCATCCAAGCATTTCCCGCCTTTGCTAGGCCTGTGTTGCTGCCAGAGGTGGTCACACCTCATATTGAGCACATTAATCATTTATCGGAATGTGTTTGCAAATCCGTTAAGTTGGAGAAATTGAAGAACATTTTTGTCTGTCGTTATGCATGTTGCAGTTGTTAAAGTTCGGTATTCTTTAAATTGTTTCTACTATACTAGCATCTGTCTGTACGGTTTTGTGGCAAAATAAAGGCAACGTTGCAAAATTTCCGTTGGTTGCTTTAATTTTGGACACCAGTGTAACTGACCCAAAATCGTAATAAATCTGAAGTCCATGAACCCCTAACACTACAAAAACGCACAGTCAGACAATTCGATTATAATGCAGTTTCATGATATCGCATTCATACACAACTCACAACAAATCAATAATAAAACTAGAATGAGAGAAAGAAAGACGGAAATGCATGTACGATGTTTACAATTAAGTGACAAAAGTACGAACTGCCAAAAAATGGCTCTGAGCACTATGCGACTTAACTTCTGAGGTCATCAGCCGCCTAGAACTTAGAACTAATTAAACCTAACTAACCTAAGCACATCACACACATCCATGCCCGAGGCAGGATTCGAACCTGCCACCGCAGCGGTCGCTCGGCTCCAGACTGCAGCGCCTAGAACCGCACGGCCACTGCGGCCGGCGCGAACTGTCAACCAGGTTACATGAGCAGCACACACATACACTAATTTCGCAACTTAAAAACATTAGGTGTAACACAGAAATGCGAATATATGTTTGTACACAGACGAGGGTTACTAGAAAGTCTTGCGAACACAGGAGATACTGAATTTATTTGACGAAAGAAGAAAACACAAAGATGCTGTAAATGAAGCACGTGAAACGGAATACGAAATATCTAAAAAATGAGGTTGGCATGAAGTACAAAATGGTTAAGCAGAAATATCTAGCGAACAAACGTAAGGATTTACAAGCATAAATCACAAGGGGAAAGATAGATGCCGCCTACACGAAAATTACAGAGACCTTTGCAGAAAAGAGAACAACCTGTATGAATATGAAGATCTCAGAAGCAAAATCAGCCCTCAACAAAGAAAAGAGGGCAGAAAGGTGAAAGGAGTACGTGGAGGGTCTATACAAGGGAGATGTACTAGAGAGCAATATTGTGGAAACGGAAGAGGCCATAGATGAAGATGAGATGGGAGATATGATTCTGCGTGCAAAATTTGACAGATTACTTAAAGACCTAAATCGAAACAGGACCATGGTAGTAGACGACATCCCGTCTGAAATATTGACAGCCTTTGGAGAGGCAGCCATGACAAAACTCTTCCATCTGGTGAGCATGATGTATGAGACAGGCGACATACCCCCAGACGTTAAGAAGAATATAATAATTGCAATTCCAAAGAAATCAGGTGCTGACAGGTGTGGCAGTTACCGAACTACCACGTTTGCAAAATACTAACATGAATTATTTACAGAAGAATGAAAAACTGGTAGAGGCCGACCTCGTAGAGGATCAATTTGGGTTCTGGAGAGATGTAGGAACTTGCGAGGCAATACTGACCCTAAGAGCTATCTTAGAAGACAGGTTAAGGAAAGGCAAACCTACATTTATAGAATTTATAGATTTAGAGAAAGTTTTGGACAACGTTGACTGGAATACTCTCTTTCTAAAGATGGCAGTCATAAATTTCACGGAGAGAATCGCTATTTACAACTCGTACAGAAACCAGGTAGCAGTTATAAGAGCGGAGGGGCAGGAAGGGGAAGCGGTGGTGTAGGAGGGAGTGAGACAGGGTTGTAGCATATACGCGATGTTATTCAATCTGTTTATTGAGCAATCAGTAACGGAAACAAAAGAAAAAACTCTGAACTAGGAATTTAAGCTCAAGGAGAAGAAACAAAAATGTTGATATTACCCAATGACATTGTAGTTCTGTGAGAGACAGCAGAGGACTTGGAAGAGGAGCTGAACGGGATGGACAGTGTCATGAAAGGAGGATATAAGTTTAACATCAACAAAAGCGAAACAAGGATAATAGCATGTAGTCTAATTAAATCAGGTTATGCGGAGGGACCCCCCCATGAACCATGGACCTTGCCGTTGGTGGGAGGCTTGCGTGCCTCAGCGATACAGATGGCCGTACCGTAGGTGCAACCACAACGGAGGGGTATCTGTTGAGAGGCCAGACAAACATGTGGTTCCTGAAGAGGGGCAGCAGCCTTTTCAGTAGTTGCAGGGGCAACAGCCTGGATGATTGACTGATCTGGCTTTGTAACATTAACCAGAACGGCCTTGCTGTGCTGGTACTGCGAACGGCTGAAAGCAAGGGGAAACTACAGCCGTAATTTCTCCCGAGGACATGCAGCTTTACTGTATGATTAAATGATGATGGCATCCTCTTGGGGAAAATATTCCGGAGGTAAAATAGTCCCCCATTCGGATCTCCGTGCGGGGACTACTCAAGACGACGTCGTTATCAGGAGAAAGAAAACTGGCATTCTACGGATCGGAGCGTGGAATGTCAGATCCCTTAATGGGGCAGGTAGGTTAGAAAATTTAAAAAGGGAAATGGATAGGTTAAAGTTAGATATAGTGGGAATTAGTGAAGTTCGGTGGCAGGAGGAACAAGACTTTTGGTAAGGTGATTACAGGGTTATAAATACAAAATCAAATAGGGGTAATGCAGGAGTAGGTTTAATATTGAATAAAAAAATAGGAGTGCGGGTTAGCTACTACAAACAGCATAGTGAACGCATTATTGTGGCCAAGATAGACACAAAGCCCATGCCTACTACAGTAGTACAAGTTTATATGCCAACTAGCTCTGCAGATGAAGAAGAAATTGATGAAATGTATGACGAGATAAAAGAAATTATTCAGGTAGTGAAGGGAGACGAAAATTTAATAGTCATGGGTGACTGGAATTCGTCAGTAGGAAAAGGGAGAGAAGGAAACATAGTAGGTGAATATGGATTGGGGGGAAGAAATGAAAGAGGAAGCCGCCTTGTAGAATTTTGCACAGAGCATAACTTAATCATAGCTAACACTTGGTTCAAGAATCATGAAATAAGGTTGTATACCTGGAAGAATCCTGGAGATACTAAAAGGTATCAGATAGATTACATAATGGTAAGACAGAGATTTAGGAACCAGGTTTTAAATTGTAAGACATTTCCAGGGGCAGATGTGGATTCTGACCACAATCTATTGGTTATGAACTGCAGATTGAAACTGAAAAAACTGCAAAAAGGTGGGAATTTAAGAAGATGGGACCTGGATAAACTGAAAGAACCAGAGGTTGTACAGAGTCTCAGGGAGAGCATAAGGGAACAATTCACTGGAATGGGGGAAAGAAATACAGTAGAAGAAGAATGGGTAGCTCTGAGGGATGAAGTAGTGAAGGCAGCAGAGGATCAAGTAGGTAAAAAGACGAGGGCTAATAGAAATCCTTGGGTAACAGAAGAAATATTGAATTTAATTGATGAAAGGAGAAAATATAAAAATGCAGTAAATGAAGCAGGCAAAAAGGAATACAAACGTCTCAAAAATGAGATCGAGAGGAAGTGCAAAATGGCTAAGCAGGGATGGCTAGAGGACAAATGTAAGAATGTAGAGGCTTGTCTCACTAGGGGTAAGATAGATACTGCCTACAGGAAAATTAAAGAGACCTTTGGAGAGAAGAGAACCACTTGTATGAATATCAAGAGCTCAGATGACAACCCAGTTCTAAGCAAAGAAGGGAAGGCAGAAAGGTGGAAGGAGTGTATAGAAGGTTTATACAAGGGCGATGTACTTGAGGACAATATTATAGAAATGGGAGAGGATGTACATGAAGATGAAATGGGAGATCAGATACTGCGTGAAGAGTTTGACAGAGCACTGAAAGACCTGAGTCGAAACAAGGCCCCGGGAGTAGGCAACATTCCATTAGAACTACTGATGGCCTTGGGAGAGCCAGTCATGACAAAACTCTACCATCTGGTGAGCAAGATGTATGAGACAGGCGAAATACCCACAGACTTCAAGAAGAATATAATAATTCCAATCCCAAAGAAAGCAGGTGTTGACAGATGTGAAAATTACCGAACTATCAGTTTAATAAGTCACAGCTGCAAAATACTAACGCGAATTCTTTACAGACGAATGGAAAAACTGGTAGAAGCGGACCTTGGGGAAGATCAGTTTGGATTCCGTAGAAATGTTGGAACACGTGAGGCAATACTAACCTTACGACTTATCTTAGAAGAAAGATTAAGAAAAGGCAAACCTACGTTTCTAGCATTTGTAGACTTAGAGAAAACTTTTGACAACGTTAACTGGAATACTCTCTAACAAATTCTGAAGGTGGAAGGGGTAAAATACAGGGAGCGAAAGGCTATTTACAATATGTACAGAAACCAGATGGCAGTTATAAGAGTCGAGGGGCATGAAAGGGAAGCAGTGGTTGGGAAAGGAGTGAGACAGGGTTGTTGCCTTTCCCCGATGTTATTCAATCTGTATATTGAGCAAGCAGTAAAGGAAACAAAAGAAAAATTCGGAGTAGGTATTAAAATTCATGGAGAAGAAGTAAAAACTTTGAGGTTCGCCGATGAGATTGTAATTCTGTCAGAGACAGCAAAGGACCTGGAAGAGCAGTTGAACGGAATGGACAGTGTCTTGAAAGGAGGATATAAGATGAACATCATCAAAAGCAAAACGAGGATAATGGAATGTAGTCAAATTAAATCGGGTGATGCAGAGGGAATTAGATTAGGAAATGAGACACTTAAAATAGTAAAGGAGTTTTGCTATTTAGGGAGTAAAATATCTGATGATAGTAGAGAGGATATAAAATGTAGACTGGCAATGGCAGGGAAATCGTTTCTGAAGAAGAGAAATTTGTTAACATCGAGTATAGATTTAAGTGTCAGGAAGTCGTTTCTGAAAGTATTTGTATGGAGTGTAGCCATGTATGGAAGTGAAACATGGACGATAAATAGTTTGGACAAGAAGAGAATAGAAGCTTTCGAAATGTGGTGCTACAGAAGAATGCTGAAGATAAGGTGGGTAGATCACGTAACTAATGAGGAGGTATTGAATAGGATTGGGGAGAAGAGAAGTTTGTGGCACAACTTGACTAGAAGAAGGGATCGGTTGGTAGGACATGTTTTGAGGCATCAAGGGATCACAAATTTAGCATTAGAGGGCAGCGTGGATGGTAAAAATCGTAGAGGGAGACCAAGAGATGAATACACTAAGCAGATTCAGAAGGATGTAGGTTGCAGTAGGTACTGGGAGATGAAGAAGCTTGCACAGGATAGAGTAGCATGGAGAGCTGCATCAAACCAGTCTCAGGACCGAAGACCACACAACACATGCGGAGGGAATTAGATTAGCAATGAGACACTTAAAGTAGTAGATGTGTTTTGCTTTTTGGTCAGCAAAATAACTAATGATGGACGACGTAGATATGATACAAAATGCAGATGTTTGTTAACATCGAGTACAGATTTAAGTGTCAGTACGTCTTATCTGGAGGTATTTCTATGGTGTGTAGCCATGTGTGTAAGTAAAACATGGACGATAGCCGGCCGGAGTGGCCGTGCGGTTCTAGGCGCTACAGTCTGGAGCTGGGCGACCGCTACGGTCGCAGGTTTGAATCCCGCCTCGGGCATGGATGTGTGTGATGTCTTTAGGTTAGTTAGGTTTAATTAGTTCTAAGTTCTGGGCGACTGATGACCCCTCAGAAGTTAAGTCGCATAGTGCTCAGAGACATTTGAACCATGGACGATAAACAGTTTAGATAAGAAGAGAATTCAAGCTTTTGAAACATGGTGCTATAGAAGAATGTCGAAGATTAGACGAGTAGATCACGTAACTAACGAAGAGGTATTGAATAGAACTGGGGAGAAGGTAAATTTGTGGCACAACCTAACTAGAAGTAAGGATCAGTTGGTAGGACGCAGTCTGAGTCATCAAAGGGTCACCAATTTAGTAGTGGAGGGAAGCTTGATTAAAACTCGTAGAGCGTGACCAAGACGTGGAAACAGTAAGCAGATTCAGAAGGATGTAGGTAGCAGTAGTTATTCGGAGATAAAGAAGCTTGCACAGGATAGAGTTCATGGAGAGCTGCATTAAACCAGTCTTCGGATTGAAGACCACAAGAACAAAATGAACATGAAGGGAGTAATCACCAGATCCTAATAGTCTGTAACTTGTGATAGTAAATACGTTACAGTTATTCACTGTGCAGTGTGATGTGGGCCCAGTATGGCATTCAAAATCTTCAACCATTACTAGCAGTGTGACTTACATTTGATTGAATATTGACGCAGTTCGTAAGATTGGAATGTGCATGGTGTACAAACTCGTTTGTACTTGTTTACACATAAACTCGTTTACACATAAATATAATTTAAAGCCCACGCCCGGTTTTTCTGTACGTATTTGAAGACTAATACGAGGAAATGCTGTACGGGTTTCTCTAATAGACTGATTCGCGAGGAAGATTTCTGTGTATAATTTATTTCCGCTACGCCAGAGAAGCAGGTACGTAGAGGTACCTGTGCGAAGCTAGATAGGGTGGCTAGTATTAATGTGTAGAAATGAATTTGTACTTTAGATATACCAGTTTAAAGAAAATAGTGCTAAATAATTTCTTCAATATTTTTATCTGTAATGTTGAGTAATGACATCTGCAAGAAACGTATCACATCAGAACAAGGTGAGAACGTCCCCCTTTAAGGAATCGTGGTATTACGATGTGTGCTGAAATCGAAGTATGCACTCCCAATTTGTCTGTTTTCATTTCAATTAGTTCGTCATTTTTTCCTTAATGTGCACTCCAGCACTCCACTTGTTCTCCTGTTCTATTAGCCACAACTGCCCTGTAAGACACATGTACCAGAATATGATTAGTGGTCATTCCCAGATCGATCGGTCTAGAGCCTTGTAGTCACGTCATCACAGCGTTGGACTCTACTCAGTTTAAAACTTTAAATTACTTTAAATGGCTTGGCACTTAGATGGACTATAAGCGGGAGGCACTGCCTGCTCGAGATAGGGAGTAGGCAAGGTCCATCGGTTCCATATTATATGGCAAAATCTTGTCTCACATTGAGAGAAACGAAACCAAGGACCGTGTAATTTGAATAAACCCTATCAATTCCAAATCACGTTCGTCGGTACTGGATTATGGAGCATACATGCAATCACGAAATTTACTTACAACACGAGACATGAAGTGAATAGTATAGGAGCCCTTGTAAGGGTACAGGGCCGGGATGTTGACTAGGGGTTTGCAAGGTGCTATGTTGATCTGAAATAATTGATCGTTGGCCTGCAAAATAATGAAAAAGGAATTCATTATCTACGAAATTTAACAAGGATTGCGATTAACTTCCTTTATTACATTAAACTGCGTGATAAATCATGTGACAAACCTTGATAACACTAAGCTGATACCTTGACAAGTCTGATTAAGGAATCTGAGGTCCAGTTGTGACGAATACTTACCAGTCTAAAACAAATTCCCGAAGTCATATAATGATTGCCGAGACGTTAGTGTTAAAAGGCATGTAGCGCTACAGAAGGGTATTGATCGAAAAATCGGCAAGGAAGTCTTCATAATGGAGCTTGAAATTACTGAAACTGAATAAAAAGGATCTGAATGTCTGTACGGTTCACCTCGCTGTCACAGCTAGATCTCACCACATTAATGTGGAAGTAGAGGTTGAAGGCTACAAAATGTCATTGGTTTTGTACCGGCAACTTGCGTCTGCGGCTAAGTTCAAATCAGCCGCAAGTCCCAGCCATTGAAGAGGCTCCTGGCTGCAGAGACACTTGGTGAACGAGATCGACCCGTGATGGCTTATGGCTGCAGAGAAGGCTGGCAGTGAAGAAGTGATTTTGCCCAATAAGACTCCTGTTTCCAAGGTTTTCGTTCGTCACGCCAATTTTATCGGCTAAACTACGGGTATTCTGAGCACCTTAAAAGAAGCTGATCCCCTTCTCATACTTTTGGTTCGGTGGTTAACCAGCAATATTCTCCCTAATACTTGGTGCCGAAAAACTGTGTCCTGCTCTCTCTCTCTTTCTGTCTCTGTCTGTGTCTGTGTGTGTAAGCGGATCTAAATCCCCTATTCAGTCACTCGTTGACCACGATGGCACCGAAACAGAGGACGACCGAAGAAAGGCAGAAATACTGAATTCAGTGTTCCGAAACTGTTTCACTGCGGAAAATCGTAACACGGTCCCTGACTTCAGCCGTCGCACGGACGCCAAAATGGAAAATATTGAAATAAACGATATCGGAATTGAAAAACAACTGCTATCACTTAGTAGCGGAAAAGCATCCGGACCAGACGAGATACCCTTAAGATTCTACAGTGATTATGCTAAAGAACTTGCCCCCTTTCTATCAGCAATTTATCGTAGATCGCTGGAAGAACGTAAAGTACCTAGCGACTGGAAGAAAGCGCAGGTCGTTCCCATTTTCAAGAAGGGTCATAAATCAGATGGCCGGCCGAAGTGGCCGTGCGGTTAAAGGCGCAGCAGTCTGGAACCGCAAGGCCGCTACGGTCGCAGGTTCGAATCCTGCCTCGGGCATGGATGTTTGTGATGTCCTTAGGATAGTTAGGTTTAACTAGTTCTAAGTTCTAGGGGACTAATGACCTCAGCAGTTGAGTCCCATAGTGCTCAGAGCCATTTGAACCATAAATCAGATGCGAATAATTATAGGCCTATTTCGCTTACGTCAATCTGTTGTAGAATAATGGAACATGTTTTGTGTTCTCGTATTATGACGTTCTTAGATAATACAAATCTCCTTCATCATAACCAACATGGATTCCGCAAACAGAGATCATGTGAAACTCAGCTCGCCCTATTTGCCCAAGAAATTCACAGTGCCGTAGACACTGGCGAGCAGATTGATGCCGTATTCCTGGACTTCAGGAAGGCATTTGATACGGTTCCGCACTTACGTTTAGTGAAAAAAATACGAGCTTACGGAATATCGGACCAGGTTTGTGATTGGATTCAGGATTTCCTAGAAGAAAGAACACAACATGTCATTCTTAACGGTTCAAAATCTGCAGATGTAGAGGTAATTTCGGGAGTACCGCAGGGAAGCGTGATAGGACCTTTATTGTTTACAATATACATAAATGACTTAGTTGACAACATCGGTAGCTCCGTGAGGCTATTTGCAGATGACACGGTTGTCTACAAGAAAGTAGCAACATCAGAAGACTCGTACGTACTCCAGGAGGACCTGCAGAGGATTAATGCATGGTGCGACAGCTGGCAGCTTTCCCTAAACGTAGATAAATGTAATATAATGCGCATACATAGGGGCAGAAATCCATTCCAGTACGATTATGCCATAGGTGGTAAATCATTGGAAGCGGTAACGACCGTAAAATACTTAGGAGTTACTATCCGGAGCGATCTGAAGTGGAATGATCACATAAAACAAATAGTGGGAAAAGCAGGCGCCAGGTTGAGATTCATAGGAAGAATTCTAAGAAAATGTGACTCATCGACGAAAGAAGTAGCTTACAAAACGCTTGTTCGTCCGATTCTTGAGTATTGCTCATCAGTATGGGACCCTTACCAGGTTGGATTAATAGAAGAGATAGACATGATCCAGCGAAAAGCAGCGCGATTCGTCATGGGGACATTTAGTCAGCGCGAGAGCGTTACGGAGATGCTGAACAAGCTCCAGTGGCGGACACTTCAAGAAAGGCGTTACGCAATACGGAGAGGTTTATTATCGAAATTACGAGAGAGCACATTCCGGGAAGAGATGGGCAACATATTACTACCGCCCACATATATCTCGCGTAATGATCACAACGAAAAGATCCGAGAAATTAGAGCAAATACGGAGACTTACAAGCAGTCGTTCTTCCCACGCACAATTCGTGAATGGAACAGGGAAGGGGGGATCAGATAGTGGTACAATAAGTACCCTCCGCCACACACCGTAAGGTGGCTCGCGGAGTATAGATGTAGATGTAGATGTATTGAGAATGGGCCTTTATAGCACAGTCGAATTTCTCTCTCTAACTTTTGAACTATTTGTGTTAGCCAGTCTTGGCTATTCTTGCATTGTGTTAACCATGTTGTTTACACAGTACCTGAGCTCGGCGGCATTTCACGCCCTCAAAGGTGTAGTAACTCGTGGTTCTCACTGCGCGTTCTGATATTAATCTATTGGGGTCAGTGTATTTCGAAGTAGCCCTGCTTTCTACATTCTTCACACATGAGTGTTCTCCCGGGCATTGCCAAAAACGGTGCGTCTCCTCCTTTCGCATAGAACTGGTTAAAAACAGGCTCTGCCAGTGGCCCCGCACTACGGGAGTCAGCATCTGATTTGCGTCTCATGGCGTGCGGCGCCCAGAGATGTCTTTTCAAAGCAAAAGCTGGTCTGACCAAACGGTGTTGACATCTGCAGCTGCCAGAGAGGTTTTCCAGGACTTCTCCTGCGTGGCGCCCTACCATTGTATCTAACATGATATGCCGCGCACCTGCTCACTTGCAGGCCAGCACCATATGCTTTCATAGTGGCCTCTTTTTTATGAAAACCATGCAGTTCAGCATGAAAAAATAATCTACATTAGTTAAGTACTGGTAGTTACTGGTACTAATACACGTTTTATTCGTTGGGAGTAATTATTCCTATCTTAAGGTCTTTGTAATTCTAATTCAGTTACGTGATAGTTTTGGAAAAATCGGTTATGTAACTTCATAGCATAAATGATCTTAAAATCGGCAAACTTGAAAACCAAGTAATTTGATTAGTAAATTAATTTGATAGCCTTAGAGATTTACTATAACTCGACATGAAAAACTAAGCGATCTCCCATCCCAAATATTCATTTGAGGAGCAAACAGAGGCTGCGTGACACTCACCCGACTCCCAGACCCCGTCAGTCGAACCCAGAAAAAATCTCAATCTATCCTACTCCACAGACCAGGATAACCATATCGGGGGTGGGCATGAACAATCAACAAACATGCCACAGTAACGCCAGGTACATTCTCCAATGAGATGGAACTGAAATAAAGTCTGTGACCGTTGTTCGAAATTTTTCATTGATATGACGTCGAAAATATGAACGTGCACTCGCCTTGCAAGTTGTTCTGAGGAACCAATCGCTCGGAAAGAAGTGCGATAGATAGTCGGAACTGCCCCACTGGAGCCACAAACTAGCTTTGAAAATTAATCAACCATTCCCATCCCTTACTGCAGACGTAGTGAAGAGAGCTGTAGTCATTCCATCAACATACATGCATTTCCAATCATTCACACGTTTACAAGTCACAGAGAATATTTATAAAGTAGAACTTACGATGCAGATTGTCAACCACAATCAAAAATGAAATAAAAATCAATCAGCTCTGTACCCAACCCGATCCTTCGCTCTTGCGTGGTTACATGAGGAACGTACTCATAGAGAAAAAGCCACTACTGAAGCCCAATGAAATTACATTAATGGCAATACACCATGTGATCAAAAGTATCCGGGCACACCGAAAAACATACGTTTTTCATATTACGTGAATTGTGCTGCCACCTACCGCCAGGTACACCACATCAGTGACCTCAGTAGTCCTTAAACATCGTGGGAGAGCAGAATGGGGCGCTCCAAGAAACTCACAGACTTCGAACGTGATAAGGTGATTGGGTGCCACTTGTGTCACACGTCTGTACGTGAGATTTCCACACTCCTAAACATCCCTAGGTCCACTGTTTCCGATGTGATAGTGAAGTGGAAGCGTGAAGGGACACGTACAGCACAAAAGCGTGCAGGCCGACCTCGTCAGTTGACTGACAGAAACAGCCGACAGGTGAAGAGAGCCGTAATGTGTTAATAGGCAGACATCTATCCAGACCATCACACAGGAATTCCAAACTGCATCAGGATCCACTGCAAGTGCTATGACAGTCAGGCGAGAGGTGAGAAAACTTGGATTTCATGGTCGAGTGGCTGCTCATAAGCCACACATCACGCCGGTATATGCCAAACGACGCCTCGCTTGGTGTAAGGAGTGTAAACATTGGACGATTCAACTGTGGTGAAACGTTGTGTGGAGGTTGTAATGGTACTTGAATTACGTAACCATTACGCCACCTCACCTCAACCTCTGGATACCAGCAATATTCTACTGTGTTTCTGTAAAATAGTTAACATATTTCTGTGACAACATTCAGATTTGATTTCATTAATGTAGAGGTACTTTGATACATCGATATGTATATATATTGCAATTATATTATTCTTATGTGTATTTTTTCTTTTGTCACTATGATCTTTGACGTACTTGTTACTCTGGTTTTTGGGCGCGTAAGCGGTTATTAGAGAGTCAAGTCTTGGTCGTCATGTTGAAAAGACGCAAATTGTAGTCAGTTTATGAAATGTGAACTTTAACCGTGAGGAAGATATTTCCAAGTATGTTTTATAATGTGAAGTGATGTTGCAACAAAAGTAATAAAAAATAAGTGTAACTTAAATTCCGAGCGCTGATTACTTTTTTACATCACCATTGTGCTAACTTACAAAAGTTTAATCTTCAAGAATGGTTTATGAAACACATCTATAAAACTTTTGAATATCGCAGAATAACACCTAGGCCTCTTTGCATCCGAGCTTGGAATCATCATTACCTAGATTTTCGACGATTGAGAAATGAGTTCACAACGAGACCAGCGTGGGAAACACGAAAAGATGAGTGCCTAGTTTATCCATTATTTCAAGAAATGACTTTATTATCTGTGCTCTAATGATACCTGCCACATAATATAACTTTGTTGTTGCCCGAAAATACAGTATTTAGCAGCGTGAGCAACACTACAATCATAATTAATGTTTGACCTTCGTTGTGGTAGGGTTGTTAGTCCTGAACTGAATCCTATAGAACACCTACGGGATGTTTTGGAAAGCCGACTGCGGGCCAGGCCTCACCGACTGACACAGACACCTTTCCTCAGTGCAGCACTCCATGAAGAATGGGCTGCGATTCCCCAAGAAGCCTTCCAGCACTTGATTGAACGTGTGCCTGCGAGAGTGGAAGCTGTCATCAAAGCTAAGGGTCGACCATCACCGTAATGAATTACAGCATTATCGATGGAGGGCACCACGAACTTGTAAGTCATTTTCAGCCAGGTGTCCGGATACTTTTGATCAGTTAGTGTAGCATGAAAGATGTATGAACTGTCAACCTTTTGACTTGCAGTTATGTAATGATAATAAAGGGATGCATATTGTCGGATCGTGGACAAGAGTGACGAAGTAACCGATCGAGGCATCATACTGCTGGTGCAGTCGCGTACACCCTGAGTTACTTTAACTTTTCGTTGGCCTTCAGATAATATTAACGAGTGAGGCGGCACTGTGGTTAACACATCAGTTTGCGTTCGGGAGTGCGATGGATCAAATCCACCTCCAACAATCCAGATTTGAGTAATTCTACCAAATCGCTAATTTTAAAGGGCGCGCCTGGATTCCTTCTACGTCCTTGAAATAATCCGATCCTGTGCTATGTTTCTCTAGTCATAAGCTCCTGGCTCATTAGTGTATGTTTCTCTATTCAATGTTGTGTTCGCATTAAGTAGAGTAGTACTGTTCATATTTTAAAAATTGAATCTACAATTTACTTGAGGCGCCATTCACATATGTGTATTATTCAATAAACTTTTATTGGGGTGTAAGCGACAATCCTTTGGTTTCTTCAGTTTTGTTAACTTACGGAATTTGTCGAGTCAATTCTCCTACTTATATATTATCTGATGTGTTATCTACAACTCAAAATGATTTGACTGTCATTTTCTTAATAAATATATATGCTTTAAGGCGACATTGCGTGAACTACTCCTACGATACGAAAACAAGTGAAACCAAGAAGTCAGGCCGTGCAGTGCCCAAGCCGACAATGGCAAATAAAACCACCGATGGGCCGATGTGTGATGATCAGCTTTACAAAAATCTTACACAAGCATTCGTGGTTACGTCGACTGTCTGGAATTTTTCACTATTTGTGGCTTATTGAAATATGTCTCATTCGTCAAGACCAAAGAATGGGTTGATTTTCGTTTTATTATGGATAGAGATATTTTACTTAAATTTTGTTGTTGTATTTAGACAAGCGATGTATTTTCTTCGAGTATGATAGTTTGCTCTTCTCAGTTTACATGTTTTTCCAAGATTATGCCAAGATCTTTTGTACGGCGTAACTTGATATCGTGAAGGAGTATAGGGGGAACTGTTTAACGAAAATGTTCAGTGAGGAGCTTTCCGTTTACTAGAGGAATGAGCAATATTTTCTTATGGCTTAGTTCAATACTAAGTTTTGTGAGCATCACAAGGTGAAAAAAAGGTGGCCATTCACACCCGATGCAGTAGCATCAGTGTTTTAGCGTTGTCGCTTCGATACAACTGGATATCCTTAGCAAGTGGTAGTGATAGGAATATGCCAGGCATGAAATATCATTGACATACATCGAGAAAAGCAAAGAACCTGCAACTGAACGGCGGGGGATGGGAGATAACGCATGCCTCCATATGACTTCCCCGATCCAATTACGAACTTTTGATACCTGTTTTTAAGGTAGCCGTCAGACAACAGTAGCACAATGTCTGAGAAATTCAGCTGTTCCCTTTCCGTTACTAACGTGTCGAAATCAATTGGATCAAAAGCTTCACTGAAATTAAGCAGAGGTAAAGTGGCCGATTCTCGCCTGTTCACGGGTTGATTGATGTCGGCTGTCAATGTGATTAATGAATTTGCGATGCTGTGATGTTTTTTAAGTCTGATATTTATCATGGATATTATACGTTTTAAGCTGTCCGAAAGCCGCTCAGGAACCAAGGCTTTAATTACTGCATGTAAGCCGGCCGGAGTGGTTGAGCGGTTCTAGGCGCTTCAGTCTGGAACCGCGCGACCGCTACGGTAGCAGGTTCGAATCCTGCCTCGGGCATGGATGTGTGTGATGCCCTTAGGTTAGTTAGGTTTAAGTAGTTCTAAGTTTTAGGGGACTGATGACCTCAGATGTTAAGTCCCATACTGTTCAGAACCATTTTTTTGAACTGCATGTAATTTCCTGATAGTCCTAAAGTCGACTGGTGTCTCCTGTTATTATTCTTGGGTACAAGTTGAATGAAAGTTCGTTTCAGTGAATACGATATGCACTATGGAAATAGAGACAGATTGAAAACGTATACAACATATGGACGGCAATATTTTTAATCGTACCATTGCTCTCTCCACCAGAAGAGGCTCTGATGAGTGCCTTACATACCGTGCATGCAGCCATACTAATGTTGGAAAACCACCGAAGCGACGCAGATGATGCAGAGATAATTTATTTAATACAACGCTTATGGGGTCGCAAATGTGGGGAAATATCCCAAAAGTGGATGACAAACGCTGAACATCTTAGGTCACCACATGACGTACCACGCCGTAAGTGCAGCGGTTCATCCTATAGGTCTGTTGCGTCTGATCATCCCAATCAAGTCAAGTATAGGTGTCGGTGTGGCTCTGAGCCCACGTGTGCTTCTTTTGCACATGGGTGACTGGGTTCGAGTCTTGCGTCTGGTAGGTAGTGTTTCTGTGGTCGCGTTAGACAGTTATGTGTTTACACTGCAATAACATTTGTTATTTTATTTGCCGATGTTGTGATCTCTACTGGCTTATTACGATGTGCAGTACAACAAAAACATGCCGTATTGTGGCACAAGTAAATGAGTACAAGTTCCGAATCACGTCGTAAATTAACTACGTTTCCTTTACTAAGTAATGTCTATCAACAGAAAAAGAACGGACAAACGTGAAGAATATTTTCTAACTTATACATTCACAACCGATCCCATTTACAAAAGGTGTTCGAAAATTGCAGTTTTTGCTCGAATGGAACTATTGAATCGTTCTATCACCCCTTCAAGCCCAAGCCCAGCCGCTGCAAGTGCGGCGAGGTAGGTCATCTGGTGACGTTGCATGTTAAACATTTGTCATCCACTTCTGGGGTATTTCCCGACATTTGTGTCCACACGTTCCTTACATTGCATTAATTATCTCAGCATCATCTAGGTCAATTCGGGTTTTTTTCAGTGTCAATAAGAATTATTCTGTGTAGCTGATATTACCGCAATTGGAGAAACGACTGCGACCGAGAAAAAGTTACTTAAGTGGTCACCATAGACTAGAAAACAACATCATATTTTACCTTTCCTGCGCTGAAGTCGTAGGCCTCTCGCCTTTCGTCTTTCAGTGCGCCGTTTCGACAATTATTTGTGTGCGTGACGTGTGCGGCCTCTCGCACTGCTCGACCGCACCTCGCCGCCGCGTCGCCCAGTTACCGCGGCCAAAACGCGCCTAACTGGCCCGCCACTTGCCGGCACTCGGTCCTTTCAGCGCACCGAGTAGTGCTCCGGCTGCCTTACGGGCCCCAGAGACCGCCTCCTGCGGCTTCGTTAAAGAAGTCGGACGGTGAAAGCGCGCGCACTGCATTCACATCACGAATGCTTCCAAAAAATTCCTCCCTGCGGCCCCCTGGCGGGTCGCTTTTTTCAGCTCATGCTTCACCTCTAGCCGGGGCTCGCATATAAAACTCATCGAGGAAGAAAGGCGCCAAGAGGCGCCGCTTGAATCCCAAGCAGCCGCCGCCGCTAGCGCCGCCCCCGCCCGCCCCCTGGGAGGCGGCTGTCAGCGGCTGCTGCCCGCCCCTGGACACAGAAACCGACTGCCCGCGCACTCTGTTTGAATTCTGGCCGCAACGCCGAAAAAGCGGCGCCCCTCTTCCGGGCTCACTCCTATAGATTGACTCGGTGGGAGGTACCTCAGTTACGACCATCAAAAGAAAACTTCTTACTTATTTTTAATGTTTGTTTCTAGTTAGCTGCCGAGTTCATATTGTCTCTGCATTCAGCTAAGTCGCGTCTAAATGACAAGATCTTATGATAGAACTCGAAGATCTCTTTCGAAAACAAGAACACCCACTCACTTGCTGTGTGTCCTTGGGACTCTGCAATGGAAAAAACTGGCCAAGAGCGAGTAGGAGTAGCGCACTGACAGTTCCGTATTTATAGTTCATCCATTCTGGGAATCGAGAAGGAGCTTACATTTTTTTACACCTTCCACAAACCATGGGCCTTACTAAGTACCATAAATTTGAATTTGATATGCTAACCTATTCATGAGAAAATAGGATCTTAACAGACGGATAGACAGACGGACGGGTGAGAAATGATAAAAATAATTTTTTTCGTGTGATATAATTACAAATTAACAATTTTCGAATTTTTTTCCTTTACTTGTAGCGAGAAACTGTGACTTCCAAATTACTTGATTCTACGACAACGGAAAGTACAGTGTAGGTTTTGATGAACTAGGTTTCGACTATCAAAATATGTGACATAATTGACCGCATTTTGGACTGCACTAACTTAGAAGCTTTAAACCGTTACAGCTGTAACGCATCACTGACCTTACTATGTACCATAAATCTGACTTTCTTGCAGCCGGCCGGTGTGACCGAGTGGTTCTAGGCGCTTCAGTCTGGAACCGCGCGACCGCTATGGTCGCAGGTTCGAATCCTGCCTCGGGCATGGATGTGTGTGCTGTCCTTAGGTTAGTTAGGTGTAAGTAGTTCTAAGTTCTAGGAGACTGATGACCTCAGATGCTAAGTCCCATAGTGCTCAGAGCCATTTGAACCATTTGACTTTCTTGCGCTAAACTGCTTAAAGGAAGGACGGGTCGTAAGAGACGGATGAAAACTGACAACAGTAATTTTTTTGTTCTATATAATTAAAAATTAATGATATTCTGATTTTTTCATTTACTAGTACTGTGAAAGCTTCCTTATTGCGTAAGTACATGATAGTATGTCAACGGGATCCTATAGGTTTCAATGAGTGAGTTTTTGAGTATCAAAATATATGATATAAATTATCGTATCTTTTGACTGAATTGACGTAGAAGCTTGACGTTTTTACGCCAACAAGAGACCGTAGACCATAGCATGTGACATACATTTTAATTTGCTACGCCAACTTGTTCGAGAAAGAGGGGTCTTAACAGAGAAGCAGACATAGAGACAGACGGATGAAGAATGACAAAGCAATAGTTTTTCGTTTTATGTTATTATAAGTTAACGAATTTCGGATATTGTTTCCTTTATTTGCACTGAGAAACCTTTCTTATTGCTAAATTTCATGGTTCTGGGTCAACGGCGACTACCGTATAAGTTTCGATGAGTGAGTTCTCAGGTATCCAAATGTGTAAAATAAATGGCCTTTTCTTCGGTGAATTGACTTAGGAGCTTAAAATTTTTACGCTGCCAAGGGTGACATTAATTTCAACTTGATACGTCGACGTGATCCTGAGAAAGAGATTCGAACACTTGGACGGACAGACAGACAGACACATGAGGAACAAAGCGATACCACAAGGGTTCTGCTTTTACAGGTTGAGGCATGGAACCCTAAAAATGATAGGAACTTGGATATCACCGCTAAACTGAACAGAAACAATGGGTAATATCGTTGTAAAACCTGGTGGCAGGCCCTAAAACGGGAGCGTTCACAAACATTCTAATGCTTCTCTATACAGGGTGTTACAAAAAGGTACGGCCAAACTTTCAGGAAACATTCCTCACACACAAAGAAAGAAAATATGTTATGTGGACATGTGTCCGGAAACGCTTACTTTCCATGTTAGAGCTCATTTTTATTACTTCTCTTCAAATCACATTAATCATGGAATGGAAACACACAGCAACAGAACGTACCAGCGTGACTTCAAACACTTTGTTACAGGGTATGTTCAAAATGTCCTCCGTTAGCGAGGATACATGCATCCACCCTCCGTCGCATGGAATCCCTGATGCGCTGATGCAGCCCTGGAGAATGGCGTATTGTATCACAGCCATCCACAATACGAGCACGAAGAGTCTCTACATTTGGTACCGGGGTTGCGTAGACAAGAGCTTTCAAATGCCCCCATAAATAAAAGTCAAGAGGGTTGAGGTCAGGAGAGCGTGGAGGCCATGGAATTGGTCCGCCTCTACCAATCCATCGGTCACCGAATCTGTTGTTGAGAAGCGTACGAGAACTTCGACTGAGATGTGCAGGAGCTCCATCGTGCATGAACCACATGTTGTGTTGTACTTGTAAAGGCACATGTTCTAGCAGCACAGGTAGAGTATCCCATATGAAATCATGATAACATGCTCCATTGAGCGTAGGTGGAAGAACATGGGGCCCAATCAAGACATCACCAACAATGCCTGCCCAAACGTTCACAGAAAATCTGTGTTGATGACGTGATTGCACAATTGCGTGCGGATTCTCGTCAGCCCACACATGTTGACTGTGAAAGTTTACAATTTGATCACGTTGGAATGAAGCCTCATCCGTAAAGAGAACATTTGCAATGAAATGAGGATTGACACATTGTTGGATGAACCATTCGCAGAAGCTGCTGATAGTGCCTACACACGCTGTACATGGTACGGAAACAACTGGTTCTCCCGTAGCACTCTCCATACAGTGACGTGGTCAACGTTACCTTGTACAGCAGCAACTTCTCTGACGCTGACATTAGGGTTATCGTCAATTGCACGAAGAATTGCCTCGTCCATTGTGTCCTCGTCGTTCTAGGTCTTCCCCAGTCGCGAGTCATAGGCTTGAATGTTCCGTGCTCCCTAAGACGCCGATCAATTGCTTCGAACGTCTTCCTGTCGGGACACCTTCGTTCTGGAAATCTGTCTCTATACAAACGTATCGCGCCACGGCTATTGCCCCGTGCTAATCAAATGGCTCTGAGCACTATGGGACTTAACAGCTGTGGTCATCAGTCCCCTAGAACTTAGAACTACTTAAACCTAACTAACCTAAGGACATCACACACATCCAAGCCCGAGGCAGGATTCGAACCTGCGACCGTAGCAGTCGCGCGGTTCCGGACTGCGCGCCTAGAACCGCGAGACCACCGCCGTGCTAATCCATACATCAAATGGGCATCTGCCAACTCCGCATTTGTAAACATTGCACTGACTGCAAAACCACGTTCGTGATGAACACTAACCTGTTGATGCTACGTACTGATGTGCTTGATGCTAGTACTGTAGAGCAATGAGTCGCATGTCAACACAAGCACCGAAGTCAACATTACCTTCCTTCAATTGGGCCAACTGGCGGTGAATCGAGGAAGTACAGCACATACTGACGAAACTAAAATGAGCTCTAACATGGACATTAAGCGTTTCCGGACACATGTCCACATAACATCTTTTCTTTATTTGTGTGTGAGGAATGTTTCCTGAAAGTTTGGCCGTACCTTTTTGTAACACCCTGTATACAACATGACAGTTTAAGTTAGAAACATCCCCTCTACAAATTTTCCCACTATTCCCACGTTGCTTATCTCATTTTTAGTGAGATTGCAGTCCTTGTGGGGGTCGTAACCAGATCTAAGCGCAGCGGAGGATATGTCAGTATTCCAGCGTCTTCACTCCAAGTACGTTTTATCATATCGGTTGCCACAGCCTCAAATTTATCGAAGGACGATTCCATTTCCCAATGGATGTTATACAATCACTGTTATTTACAAGAAGATTTCAACTGTAAGCCATTTTTGACTGCATACTACAATATTCTCCACCCGTATTTTAAAGAATATAGGAGAAAGCCCTTGAAAATAGCTAGCAGCCAAAATCAGTTGGACGTGGTGTAAAAGATAGTAGCCCTACAGAAGCAATGGTAGAAAATGGAATTGTCCTTTACTTGAAGTAGTTCTTCCTTGCGAAGTGATAGCCGAGGAAAAATATTTTGATCAGGTACTATTGGCTAAATCAGATTTCTTATATTCGTGATAGGGATGTTCAGTCTTAGGCCCAAACTTAAGTGACGTAGACGAAATTCAACAAGGGTTCCAAGTTACTGTATTCGGGACAGTGGCTTTGGTCAAAGAATCAAGATCAGTATCACCTTCATGTAATCCCAACTATATACAATCTACAATCGATACGTACGATAATTAATGTATGTTACAAAAATAATTTTTATGTACAGTGAGCAATAAATAACTTTCCTAAGTCTGCCTTGGCCGCTTTCGGTGATTATTGCTCATTACGCTAAATATCCTTGATTAATACCATATTGTGATCGCTGCCACCAAAAACCATATTTCCCTCTTCTAATGGGAAAAATATTCCTTAAAACTGTATTTCGGCATTCATTTAAACATTAATATTTCATCACCATCTATTTAAGTTCCTTCTGATTCGAAGAGTCACCGAGGAATTGTCTCTATCTTTACTTGAGCGTAGCGTGGACATAAGTCCGCAATAGTTCTGTGAAGCATATGAAAATGCGCCTTACCTTTTCAGACTGGAAGAACCTTCAGATCTGCTACAGCACTGAGACATACACTGAAGCGCCAAAGAAACTGGTATAGGCATGGGTATTCAAACACAGAGATATGTAAGCAGGCAAAAGACGACGCTGCGGTCGGCAACGCCTACATAAGAAAAGTGTCTGGTGCAGTTGTTAGATCGGTTACTGCTGTTACAGGTTATCAAGATTTAAGTGAGTTTGAACGTGGTGTTATAATCCGCGGACGAGCGAGCGATGGGACGTAGCATCTCCAAGGCAGCGACGACCATTTCACCAGTGTAGCGTGAATGTAAGAAATCCGGTAAAACATCAAATCTGCAACACTACTGTTGTCGGAAAAATATCCTTCAAGAACGGGACCAATGACGACAGAAGACAATCGTTCAACGTGACAGAAGTGCAATCCTTCGGCAAATGGCAGATATCAATGCTGTGCTATCAACAAGTGTCAGCTTGCGAACCACACAACGAAACACCATCGATGTGGCCTTTCGGAGACGAAGGCCCACTCGTGTACCCTTGATGACTGCATGACACAAGGCTCTATGCCTCGTCTGGGCCCGCCAACACCGACGTAGGACTGCTGATGACTAGAAACATGTTGCGTGGTCGGACGAGGCTCGTTCCAAAGTGTATCGAGCGGATGAACGTGTACGGATTTGGAGACAATGTCATGAATCCATGGGCCCTACGTGTCAGCGGGATGCATGTGGGCTTAATTAAATACAATGCAAATATTTTTAGTAGCTGTATGTCCGGCTAAGAAGTCTCGTAAACGGTTCGCCCTGACTAGTATTAGTACGCAATCTGACTGCATAGAATAACAACAAAGAATGAAAGGAAACTTCCGTTAACACAGTTAATTAATTAAGTCCCCAGCAAATTTAAAAGCTACGAAACAACAAAGCACAAGTGTAACTGTTCTGTGTGTTGAAGTGTGATTCAACGTACACATCTGGCACGGTTCTTCCTCAATACGACAAGATATTTTAAACACCATTTACAATGAAGTAATTAAAAAAACCAGAAATACTATAATTGCACATAGAAACCATAATTACGGTCTAATACATGAACACAAGCCAGATGCTTTGTTGACTGAACCTGTGACCAAGAGGCATTGTTATTTAGGGAATTTGAAATAAAAAAATTTTGTTACCTTCATATATATTGACGAAAAATACACTGTGAACATTACAACATCCACAATCGAACAACGTCTGCTGTCTCTAACAACAGGACAACTGCACACGACATACCTTCAGCTAGTACTGCTATCGACATCCTCTCAACAAGCACTGCCCACGGCAACCTCACGTACTACTGCTGCCCACGGCAACTTCTGAACTACTAGTTCCCCTGTGGAGGCGGCTGAATAATACTCTTTGGCGCAATCTCTGGCGCTGTGACTCAGTGTAGCCACCTTTCAAGGATCAGGGGACTATTCAAGCTGGTGTAGGTACTCTAATGGTGTGGGAAGTGTGCAGTTGGAGTGATATGGGGATATGGGATCTCTGATACGTCTAGATACGACTCTGACAGGTGAAACGTACACAAGCATCCTGTCTGATCACCTGCATTCTGAGGGACTTGGGAAGTTCCAGCAGGACAATGTGACACCTCACTCGTCCAGAATTACTACAGAGTGGCTCCAGGAACACTCCTCTGAGTTTAAACACTTGCGCTGGCTACCAAACTTCCCAGACATAAACATTAGTGAGCATATCTGGGATACCTTGCAACTTGCTGTTCAGAAGAGATCTTCACCCCACAGTACTTATACGGATTTATAGACAGCCTTGTAGGATTCATGGTGTCAGTTCCTTTCAGCGCTACTTCACATATCAGTCGAGTCCATGCCACATCATTTGCACCACTTCTGCGAGCTCGCTGGGGCCCTTCAGTGTATAATAAGAACTGAACATCAGAAAGGAAAAATTCTGAAACGTTGCCTGTGCTGATGGTGTAGATTGTATACGACTGAGGTCGAGAACCTACCTACTGACCCTCAGCTTCCGATGAACTTACTACTTAAAGTTGTTCATAGAAGAAATATACACTGACGGAAATTTCGGGAATAAATTTGTCTAGGTAACATTTTCAAGCGATTAACATTGGAAGATCACGGGTTAATGTAAGCACGAGATAAATGATTGAAAACGTGAAATGCTGGTACGTTAGTAGCCGGTGCAACCACTTGACTGCTGAATGGAAGCATGCAAACCTGCATGCTTTGTCTTGTACAGGTATCGGATGTCACTTTGTGGTTTGGAGTTTCATGACTGTCGTGTCTGGTCGGACGGTACAGGGATGGTTAATGCTGTTTCTGAGTGACGCTGGAGTCCGACGATGTACCATATGTGCTCCATAGGAGACAGATCTGATGACCTAGCAGTCCAAGGCAACATGTCAACACTCTGTAGAACATGCTGGATTACAAAAGCCAATTGTGGGCGAATGTTATCCTGTTGGGAAACACCCCCTGGAATGCTATTCATGAATGCCAACATGACAGGTCAAATCACCAGACTGACATATAGTTTAGCACTCGGGATGCGTGGGGTAGCAACGGGGATGCTCCTGCTGTGATACGAATTCGTAACCCAGGCCATAACTCTAGGAGTAGGTCCAGTGTGTCTAGCATGCAGACAGGTTGCTTGTAGGCCCTCAGATGACCCCCTCTTAACCAGCACACGGCTATCACTGGCGCCGAGGTAGAATAAACTTTCATCAGGAAACATAACAGACCTCCACCATGCCCTACAACGAGCTCTCGCTTGACACCACTGGAGTCGCAAATGACATTGCTTTGGGGTCAGTGGAATGCGGGCTACAGGGCATCTGGCTCGGTGCTATCCTTGAAGTCACCAGTTTGTGACAGCCGTAGAGAGATTAGTTTCCGCAACATGTCTGGAGGCAACCTGGTCATGCTGAACGCCTTAGACACACTGTCCAACGGGCCGGCCGGAGTGGCCGAGCGGTTAAAGGCGCTACAGTCTGGAACCGCACGACCGCTACGGTCCCAGGTTCGAATCCTGCCTCGGGCATGGATGTGTGTGATGTCCTTGGGTTAGTTAGGTTTAAGTAGTTCTAAGTTCTAGGGGACTTATGACCACAGCAGTTGAGTCCCATAGTGCTCAGAGCCATTTGAACCATTTTTTGAACACTGTCCAACGAGTGCAGCAAGGTGAGAGTTCCCTGCTGATTTGGGGTGACATTATGTGGGGCGGACGTACGCTGCTGGTGGTCATGGAGGGCGCCGTAACAGTTGTACGATACGTGAATGCCATCCTCCGACCTATAGCGCAACGTCTGCATGGACTACATTTCGCGTCCCCATCGTGCACATCTTGTGAATGACTTTCTTCGGGATAATTATATCGCTCTACTAGAGTGGACAGCATGTTCTCTAGACATGAACCCCATCGAACGTGCCTGGGATAGATTGAAAAGGGCTGTTCACGGACGACGTGACCCAACAACTACTCTGAGGTATCTACCCCGATTCGCCGTTTAGGACTGGTACAATCTGGATGGGACAATATTGATCGACAATGCCTTGAAGAACTTGAGGATACTACGCCATGACGAATAAAGGCGTGCATCAATGCAAGAAGATGTGCTGTTGGGTATTAGAGGTACCGGTGTGTACAGAAATCAGAAATCTGGACAGGTACAGGTGTGTACAGCAGTGTGGGCCACCATCTCTGAAGGTCTCGCAGATGGTGGTACAATACGCAATGTGTGGATTTTATGAGAAAAAAAAAAAAAAGGTGGAAATGATGTTTATGTTGATCTCTATTCCAATTTTCTGTACATGTTGCGGAACTCTCGGAACCGAGGTGATGCAGAACTTGTTTTGATGTATGTATATATATATATATATACAATGCTGCACTTACCGCTGCCTCTCTGCTTCCAGCTGATCGATGATTTGGTGGATATATGCTGAAACAGTAAGACAAAGAAATGTATTCGATACTATAAAATTATTAAAGGATAAAGTGCAGAGAAAAAAGAAAAAGTAAAAGTTAATAATTTGAATATGTACTCAACCAGTAATACCGACTCCTCAAATTTCCTAGGACGTTTGACAGTAGCGGTGCTGCTGTTTGCTGCTGCTGACCACTTTATGGTAGAGGTGGATAGATGTACGAGGGGCGTTCAGAAAGTAAGCTCCGATCGGTCGCGAAATGGAAACGACTATGAAAATCCGATAAAGCTTTGCACAGATGTGTTGGGTAGTGTCTCTAGTATAACCCCAGTTAGCATCACGTCGCTCTTCTCATTTCTGAGCTCGCAGTGAGTGCGTAAAGATGTCTAGAAAATAGTGTCTGCCGCCAAGTACGAGGGCCTGGTGAGAAATTTCGCCGGAACTATGCAGCTAACATTACATAACTGTCGTGCTGTTTCGTCTTCACGACAATTCTCAGCCGCATTCTGCAGGGGCAATGAAGATGCTCCTGCATCATTTTCAAATGGAAATGTTAGATTACCCACAATACAGTCCGCAATTGTCTCCCCCTGAGTTTCATCTCTGGCCACATGAACCGCTGTCTTTGAAGACAACATTTTGACACAGACAACGAGGTGTAGGCCAGCGTGGAGAATTGGCGGAAAGCACTGGCGGCTGCCTTCTATGATGAGGCTATTGAAAAGTTGGTACAACGCTATGACAAAAGTCTAAGTCAGAACGGCGACTACGTAGAGAAGTAGCTGAAAGGTGTAGCTAATTGTTACAAGTAAAACATTTCTGATGTTCACTGTGGTTTCAATTTGGCAATCAATCGGAGCTTACTTTCTGAACAGGCCTCGTACTATCGAAAAGTTGATAGGGTAATGAGGACCCAAGGACATTACATGATCATAGATGACAGTAGAATGAGGACGATTAGTGATGAAGGGTGGAGTGGTTTAGGATTTATATGCCTTAACTGTCTCAGTATTACCCAACTGGAACACAATGTTTTGAAGAGGCATGGAAACCTCTGTCTGTGCGTTTGAACATGTTGGTTCACGCATGTGCTCACACAAAGAGGAAGTAACCACTTGTGAGAAAGAGAGAGAAAGACAGACAGACAGAAAGGGAGTCTGGAATTTCCCAGACAAAGAAATGCCACCTCTAATGCTTTGTTTGGGGTCAAGAGAACAACTTGGGATGGTAGGCATGTGAATCCACTCATACCTGTATTGGCACATGTTGCCTCCAGTGATAGCTGGCTGTATGTCCTCCAACAGTGTCATCTCTGCAGCCCCTGACAGGGGTTTCTCTATATGGTACAGAGGAAGGACGCTTTACGCATGCAAGGGTAGTTCCACCAGCTGTCACGTGGCGAGGCTAGTAGTGTGCACTGGTCCAGGCAATACTGGGGCACTGCCTTAGCCTGCTGACTTCCACCACAGATGGTGCTGTCAGTGCTTGGAGCTTCGCCTCATGCCAGCAGTGCCCATCCAGCAGATGCAGCCCAACCTCAACAGTGTTTGGATGCACATGCCTATTTCTTGGCAGTGCCAATCTGGCCAGCATACATATGGGTGGCCCTAAATGGAGGCTAATATATCGCATTTCATTCCATTCCTTGGTGCTTAAGTTTATTTCATCATGGGAATTTGAGGTGGGGGGTGTAGAGTGAGCTCTAGTGTAGAGGGTGTGGGGAAGAAAGAGCCCTATCTCCTACAAACTGATTAAGTAAAGAATATGCTGATAGAATGGAAAAATATATTATTTTGTCAACTGGTTCATGGTGTGGGTTCCTGTAGTCATGTCCTAGTTCATGAACCACGGGCAACGTATGAGTGGCCAAGTAAGTGGTCCCGACAGTCGGGATACCAGTTACTTTGGAATAAGGCTGGGCATCTCGGACATATTCTGAGTTGTGGTCACCTTTGTGCTCATACAGCAAAGACTACCAAATCCACCGGTTAGTCCCTCAACGTTAGGGGTAAAACTCACTGGGACTCGGGGCAAGTAAGGCTAGCAACCTGCTTCCCTGGTACTTTAAAAATGATGCTGGCAACAATCAGAGCAAAATCCCTCGGACCTTTGGAGGTGACGGAGTCCCACCTCTAACTGACAAACCAGGGACTCCTAAGATACGACTCGGCAAACAAATGGTGATGAGATGGGGAGCTATTAATATCAATGGGGGCTACTCTGGGAAGAAGGTAGAGCTGGCAGAGGCTGCAAGTAAGATGGGGCTGGATGTTTTAGCTGTTAGTGACATTCGGGTAAGGGGTGAGAAAGAAGAGGAAGTGGGAGAATACAAGGTCTACCTGTCAGGAGTCAAAGCAGGAATAGCACAATGGGGTGTAGGGCTTTACATCAGAAAAGAAATGGAACCCAGCTTAGTTGCAATAAGGTATGTAAACGAACGACTGATATGGATAGATTTGACAGTGTCTAGCAAGAAAATTAGGATTGTGGCAGTATATTCGCATTGTGAAGGGACAGATCAAGATAAGATGGATAGTTTTATGATGCACTCAGTGATGTAGTTGTTAGAGTAAAGGACAAGGACAGTGTTCTGCTCATGGGTGATTTTAATGCCAGGATTGGAAATCGAACAGAAGGGTATGAAAAGGTTATGGGTAAATTTGGAGAGGATATGGAGGCCAACAGGAACGGGAAACAACTCTTGGATTTCTGTGCCAGTATGTGCTTAGTAATCACAAACTCCTTTTTTAAACATAAGAACATTCACCGGTATACTTGGGAAGGCAGGGGAACCAGATCTATCATTGACTATATAAGAACAGATGAGGAATTCAGGAAGGCTGTGAGGGACACACGTGTATTCAGGGGATTCTTTGATGACACTAATCATTATTTAATCTGCAGCGAAATTGGTATTGTGAGGCCGAAAGTGCAGGAGGTCAGGTCCATATGTAGGAAGATAAGAGTGGAGAAACTTCAGGATAAGGAAATCAGGCACAAGTACATAACAATGATCTCAGAAAGGTACTAGTTAGTTGAATGTAGTCAATTACAGTCATTGGAAAAGGAATGGACAAGGTACAGGGACACAGTACTAGAAGTGGCTAAAGAATGTCTTGGAACAGTAGTGTGTAAAGGTAGGATGAAGCAAACAGCTTGGTGGAATGACACAGTCAAGGCGGCCTGTAAAAGGAAAAAGAAGGCGTATCAAAAATGGCTACATGCTAGAACTCAGGTAGACAGAGAAAGTTATGTTGAAGAAAGAAACAAAGCCAAACAGATAATTGCAGCATCCAAGAAGAAATCTTGGGAAGACTTTGGAAACAGGTTGGAGACTTTGGGTCAAGCTGCTGGAAAACCATTCTGGAGTGTAATTAGCAGTCTTCGAAAGGGAGGTAAGAAGGAAATGACAAGTATTTTGGACAGGTCAGGAAAACTGCTTGTGAATCCTGTGGATGCCTTGGGCAGATGGAGGGAATATTTTGAAGAGTTGCTCAATGTAGGTGAAAATACGATCAGTAATGTTTCAGATTTCGAGGTAGAATGGGATAGGAATGAGGATGGAAATAGGATCACATTTGAGGAAGTGGTGAAAATGGTCAATAGATTGCTGTGCAATAAAGCAGCTGGGGTGGGTAAAATTAAGTCGGAACTCATCAAATACAGTGGAATGTCAGGTCTTAAATGGCTACACAGGATAATTGAAATGGCGTGGGAGTCGGGACAGGTTCCATCAGACTGGACAAAAGCAGTAATCACACCAATCTTTATAAATTGAAACAGAAAAGATTGTAACAACTACAGAGGTATCTCTTTAATCAGCGTTGTGGGTAAAATCTTCTCAGGTATTGTTGAAAGGAAAGTGCGAGTATTAGTTGAGGACCAATTGGATGAAAATCAGTGTGGGTTTAGGCCTCTTAGAGGTTGTCAGGACCAGATCTTTAGCTTACGGCAAATAATGGAGAAGTGTTGTGAATGGAACAGGGAATTGTATCTATGCTTTATAGATCTAGAAAAGGCATATGACCGGGTTCCTAGGAGGAGGTTATTGTCTGTTCTACATGATTATCGAACAGGAGGGAAACTTTTGCAAGCAATTAAAGGTCTTTACATGGATAGTCAGGCAGCAGTTAGAGTTGACGGTAAATTGAGTTCATGGTTCAGAGTAGTCTCAGGGGTAAGACAAGGCTGCAACCTGTCTCCACTGTTGTTCATATTATATATGGATCATATGTTGAAAACAATAGACTGGCTGGGTGAGATTAAGATGTGTGAACACAAAATAAGCAGTCTTGCATATGCGGATGACTTAGTTGTGATGGCAGATTCGATTGAAAGTTTGCAAAGTAATATTTCAGAGCTAGATCAGTAATGTAAGGACTATGGTATGAAGATTAGCATCTCCAAAACGAAAGTAATGTCAGTGGGAAAGAGATATAAACGGATTGAGTGCCAAATAGGAGGAACAAAGTTAGAACAGGTGGACAGTTTTAAGTACTTAGGATGCATATTCTCACAGGATGGCAACACAGTGAAAGAACTGGAGGCGAGGTGTAGCAAAGCTAATGCAGTGAGTGCTCAGCTACGATCTACTCTCTTCTGCAAGAAGGAAGTCAGTACCAAGACTAAGTTATCTGTGCACCATTCAATCTGAAACGTCCCCTTTGAAGAATTATACATGACCGTCCTTAAACTGATACACAATATTTTTTTTTTTTAGCGCAACGCAATCTGACTTTCAAAAACGCCTACAAAGAAAATGGCCCTGACTAACATTAACCTATGTGTTTCACAAATCGCTTACCTCACAAAAATCTTGGTTTCTCGAACTACTGCAATACAGCAAGCACCACTACTGCCAGCTAAATAAAAGATTCAAACTATGGAAGGCACTAACTACTGATAGGGATAGTTAGCAAATGAAAGATATTAATAGAGAACAAACAATGTATTTACCTTAATATCATCATATATATATATGTATATATATATATATATATATAGCAGTTCATGACAAATTTCATAACTCCGCCATCTCTCTCCCCACATCCACCACTGCTGGCGGCTCACCTCCAACTGCGCAATGCTATGCGCTATTAACATCCAGCTGCCCAACACTACAATGGTCAACAACAATGCAAACCAGCCACAGATTGCACACAGCACAGCCAGTGATTTTCAGAGCGCTATGTGGCGTTACCAATAAAAAAACCTGAGCAGCCTACTTACATAGCCCCCATGCTCCCCACAAAAAATTTTACAAATTGTTTTGGGCAGTGGCTAATAATGATTTGATAAAAATTTTCATAACTACAATAACAAAGACATCAAATGCACACACTTATTGATACAATGTTGGTCAAGAGCTAAAATTTTCTCACAGTCCATAAAGACAGTCCTGATCATTCATCACATTGGAATTGCGGTGTTTTTTTTTTCAAAGTCTGAGCAGTAAAAGAAATTGCACACAGAAGTAGTGGATTTCCATGCAGTCTTGAAGAAGTTGTGTTGTCCTTCCAACGGAAAGACAGTGCTGACTCTCGACATGCAGACAGGTAATGGGCCACATCAGAGCAAACCCACCTCAGAGTCAGTCGATGTTTTGAAGAATATTGGTAGGTAGGTCATCACAGAGTAGACCCACTGTAGTCCTGGTAGAGATTACGGTATTGGTGGGCCATCAAAGATGCAGACCCACTATAGTCCTTGTAGAGATAATGGTATTGGGGGGCCATCAAAGATGCAGACCCACTGTAGTCCTTGTAGAGACGGCCAGCAGCCATCTGTTGCAACTGTGCAGGTGCACAATCACCACCGAAGAGTCTTGCAGACAATATAGCAAGTCCATAAACCACCACTTGTGCACTCACAAAGTTTTTGGAATTGTCCTTAGAACCAGCAATGCTATTATCCAGTCCCTTGCTGAATTATTAACACACGTGCAAACACTAACAGTCCCTACTTCTCACATATTGTCCATATACTATGACCAACAGAAACGTGTGCAGTGAAATGTAACGTACAAGTTACTTAATTTGATGAACTGGTGTCAATTACAATGTTATAACATGAGAATACAATAACAAAGGTACAAAATACATCATTAAAGAACATAACAATACAGATAACATTTGTAGTACAGGCTTTACAAAAGAATCGAACTAACATATACATCAGTGTTACAGGAATTATGACATAAGTAAATACATAAAAGATCAGAATAACTTTTGAAACATCAACTTTACACAGGAGCATTAAAACAAAACAGAATAAATAATGTCTAAGCATATTTACAAGGTAAATAACATATTATTAATGCCAATTATATTTGAGGATAACAGTATTCCTCATCATAGCGAATGTAGCTTAGTATCAGAAGAAGAAAAAATTCTATGAAACTACACAGAGACAGGAAGAAAACAAATACACAAGGGTACACAAACACATAGTGGGATAACACAAAAGGAAAGGATAGGGTTTGTTTTCACTGTAACATTTGGTACTGCAGTCCAACCCAAAACTTCATTCCATAGATCTTTCGTCTTATTTCAACCTTTGCTTCCACCAAAAAAATCCTATCCAAGCATGATTTCTGTATTTATTTCACATATTTCTTACCTCATTATTTATTTCCAAGAAAATCCTACCTATACCTGCTTTCTGTACTTTTTTCGTATAACTTCTCAATGCATTTCTTCCAATTCATCATAGTTAGTTTCTTATATAGTCTACCCCCTCTTAAGCTAACTTAAATCTACTGAGCTCAGATATATATACCAAGGGACGAGGCAATGCAGCAGGACATAAAACAATTAATACAAACAGCAATGAAAAAAAATGGAAATTGTCAAAGCAAGCTGCAGTAAATCTAAATTACCATCAATGCAACATTACAACTAATATGAGCCAATGTGCAGCAACAAGAAAAATAAATCAGTAGCAAAAATAGATTAAAAGAGTAATATAAAGTCAAATTCAGTAACACTATGCCTAGCAAGCAGCAGCATGGAATGAAAAAACTTATACCTAAACATGACAAAGCTCAAGCAGAAAAGATAGTACACTAAAGACAACAATGCAGATAAGGGAAAGGTCTATTCACATCTTAATGTCTATGTAATTAAAGTGGTGCACCACAACTTACTCTACCACAAAAATTACCAAGTACTCGAAAAGTAAGTTATCTATGCAGTTACAGTTATTAGTCCCTTCTTATTGTTCTTTCCTTTCCAAGTGCTCCTTTTTTGTTTTGTTTTTTTCGAAGAATGTGGATCATAAAAATATTATCTAACAGATCTGTTGACAGAAATTGTTCACATTAGCAAATGCTTTTAATTTTATTTTATAAAAGCAATGATGCAACACACCTGGAAAACAGATATCAAATAAAGTAAGCAACTATATACAAAGTAAAGCATAAGAACTTCGTTCAATAGCCATGTGGCATTTCATAAGTAGTAAAAACATCTCTCATCTAGAAAGACAGTAGTCATAATCAGGTGTATAGACATAAAATATTTCTCGTCATTTCATTAGGCATTTCAGTAAATCATAAATTAAGAGCTCCACAGTGTAATCATATGTTTTGAAGTTTGAGCGTGTCGTATTTGCGTTGCTTTCTACAAAGGAATGTCAATGGCGAGGATAATGGCCTCTTTTTTTTTCTACACCTAATGGCTTTCTTTTGTCAGGCAACAACCTCCCAGATGGGCGCCCAAAACGCATTACGTCAAGGTCACTTACCTTTCTTACTGAAATATTTATGACATCAGTTTCCACTACAGTGGCACTCTCATATAAAAATATTTCACAGGTCAAGAATTTGCGTTACAAATCTGTAGAAACAAAATCCTATTGATATAACAGTGTCCAAAATGTTTTCATCGGCATTGTAATACATTCACGCATTTACATACATTTCATAACTCTTAAAGTATGATTCTTGGTTTCCAACAACCTTTTTCACAAACCAGAGTCCCTAACCACTACTCATCATTCCTTACCTTATTCGTTGACACTTCTTCAATATATCATCATAACAGATATGTAGCATAATCAAATAACTCATATAGCATCAGCTTACTGATCATAAACATACCACAACAGCATAATACACATAGTCATCGTAACAATAGCATCATAGCACCTCAGTCAAGTCTCAAAATCGTCGTAGCTTTCTGCAATAATTTCAAAACCTAAAAAAATTCTCTGCTCATGTCAAAAGTGTCATCTGCCTCAAACGTACTTTAAAAATCATGATCCCATACCAAATACCTCATTCAAAACTCTCATAGTATCACAAGTGTTCCAAAAAAATATGAACAGTTCACAAAGTATAGACAAAATACAGTTCATAAGTGTGAAATTATCCAACTGTGTAATTGCGCAAACATGTGTCACTGACATAAAAAAATTCTTTTGTTTCTCTGTTAAATAATCAGATAGCTGTGTAATTCTGTGTTAGAGAAATATGGTACCGATGTGTAAAGTTGTATAAGTAAATACCATATTAGCTAGGGCTCCTTGTGCTTGCCAAACACATGGTACACAAAGTAGGCATGCACCCCTCTGAGGATTAATGTAATTATACCCTCAGGTGTTACAGATTACAGCAACGGGATGAAATGTATCACGGAAAACCTTTGTATCATTGTACTTCAAATATCTTTAAAAAATAAATGTTTTAAGTACAAAATTAATCACTCAAATGCGTGTCCTGTAGCGCTAAATGTGCGTCTTGCTGTAAGATAATTCTGTGGAACTGTCATAGTTATCGTCCTCTGTAAGCAAAGTTCTGCTGAAGTCAATGTAGTTACCTCATGATAAACAAAAGTGAAATGCTCTGCGTATAGATATCTTAGTTATTACGCTTATTGCTGTGATGAAGAAAGTACTGTGCTGTGATGTATTGTTGTGCTACGGAAAAGGCAGTCACATTGTAGCTATGCCACAAACGTTACTACTAAAACATGTTTTACTTTCCAGAATAATACAGAAGAACTGTGCAGATATAAAACAGATACACCGCAAAGCAACATTGTAAATTGTCACTCATTAGTAGTGTCGTGATAAAATCGTGTAGCTGTCACATAAACTAACCTCTGTGTCATTTGGTATCTCACAGAAAGTACTTTAAATCCAGAATGTATTTTCAAGTAAACCAAAATGTTGCATTAAAATCTCATTAGCAGTACTGGTAAATGTTCTAAGTAAGTAAGCCTTATAGTCGTTACATAATCATGCAACTAGCAAGCAAGAGCGTACACACACAATAACACTGTGACGTCTGTTCACTATAACAATGCATTCGTAATTTCTGTTTAAATAAGTTCTCTTGGTTCTTGATTGGATATTTAACTTCAAACATTGTTGTATGTTAACAGATTCTAAGTCTGCCAAAGCATACTAGCAATGTAAAGTGAAAAGTTATGTGGCAAAGACAAAGTTAAAAAGCAGATTATCTTTCAATAAACGGTTTTACATGTGAGATGTGGTGTAAACCTTTACTCTTCCTAGTACGCAGAGTTTCAACTTCAACGCAATTATCATGTGGTATACGTCGGATTCTATAAGGTCCATTGTAAACTAGAAAGAATTTGTGGCTCAAGTGTTCTTCTTATGTGACAATGAATGAGCTTTAATGAGAACTTTCTGACCAATATACAATTTCTTTGCATTTGCCTTACCGTGTAGTTTTCTTCTTTTGTCTGCTGCAGATTTTATATTTTTAAGAGCCAAATCAATTATGTCTTTGTGTCGAAGTTTACGTGTATTCGGGAAAGGTACAAGCTCCCTGATTCTGTTCGGTGGTTCTTCATTCTTTAGTACAAGAGTAGGTGGTAAAGCAGTGGAATCATGAGGCATTTCATTCAGCACATTTTGAAATAAGTGTAAATATCTGTCCCAATGCTGATGCTTTCTGTGACAATAAAGTCTGCAAAGCTTATTGATTTCTTTTATAATCCGTTCAGACGGGTTACAATGTGGTGAGTACAATGAAATAAAAACAGTTTTGATTTTATGATTCCGAAGCATGCGTGACCAAACAGTAGATCTGAATTGAGGTCCGTTATCTGAAATGACTTTGCTAACGTGTCCAACTTCACGTAAGAAATTTTTAACAAAGGCGTTGGATACAGACCGTCCAGTGGCTTTACGTAACGGTGTGAAAGAAACAAATTTTGAAGTAAGTTCAACAGCGACTAGAACGTACGAAAATCCATTAGATGTTCTGACAAGCGGTCCCAATAGATCAACAGCAGCAAATTCTTTTAATTTAGAAGGAATGATAGGAAACAGCGGAGCACGATGGGAGATAGTAGATGGTTTCGCCTTTTGACGAAGTTTACAAATAGACAAGACTCTTCGAATTCTCTTTTCCATATTGTTAAAATAACAAGTCGTTCGAAGAATATGATAACATTTTCGTGGGCCAAAATGTGTATAGCTGAAATGAATGTACCAAATGAGCTTATTAACAAAATCGTCAGGAATGCAAAGTACCCATAGCTTGTCATCAACAGTGTAGCGTTTGAACAGTATGTTGTTTCTAACCAGATAATAATGCCGAATCTGTGTGTGTGTCTTTCCATGCCATTTGCTCTTGATGTATTTCCAAATCAGATCTTTATCTTGTTCATGAGCAATGTCCTTTAAAGATGTGGTGATGAAGTTTTCAAAGGCGACTTTCTGAATGTAAAGAATACTGAAATTTTTTTCGAGGTTGCCTTCTGTGTTACGTTTCTCCAGCCCAGCCGGTGCGCGTGACAGTGCGTCCGCAACAAAGTTCTCCTTGCCGGGAATGTAGACTATTGTGAAGTGGAATTCTTGCAGAAACAATGCCCAACGTTTTAACCTGTCATGATTTAATTTTGAAGACATAAGAAGTTGTAATGCACGATGATCACTGTATACTTTTACGTGCTTACCAGAAAGAAAGAAACGGAATTTGTTAAATGCCCAAACGATAGCTAAAGCTTGTAATTCAGTAACGGAATAATTTTTTTCAGATTTTGTTAGCACTCGGCTAACAAAAGCAATGGTTTTCTGAATGGTAGTGTCATTTTCTATGGCTTCTTGAAATAAATGGGCACCAAGACCGACTTTAGAAGAATCCGTGCTAAGGCAGAAATCTTGTGACAGATCTGAATGAGCTAGTATTGGCGCGTTAAGTAGCGATTCTTTCAAAGAATTGAATTCCAACTGGGCTTGCTCGTCCCAGTTCCAAATAGTATTTTTTCCAGTGAGTGAACAAAGTTTTGGTGTAACAAGAATTTGCATGTTCAGAAAACGACGGTAAGAATTTACGAGACCTAGAAAACTGCGGACTTGTCTTTTTGTGGATGGAACTGGAATGGCTCTGTTTGCTTCTAACTTTTCAGGATCCGACTGAATACCTTCAGAAGAAATAATATGTCCCAAAAACCTCACCTTTGACCTACCGAATTCAGACTTTTCCACGTTAACTGTAATTCCAGATACTGCAAAAATACGTAACAAACTGTTGAGGATGCGATTATGTTGTTCCCATGAAGCTTCTGCTATTAGAATATCGTCCACATATAAGGTGATGTGACGTTTTAAGAACTCAGGTAATATGGAATTTAGCCCACGAATGAATGCTGCCGAAGAAATGTTCAAACCAAAAGGAAGTTTCCGAAACTGATAACAAACGCCGAAACAAAGGAAAGCTGTGTATTTTCTACATTCTGGATGAAGTTCGATCTGATAAAAGCTGGATCTGAGATCAATGGAAGACAACACTTTTACACCATTAAAATTTTGAAGTTCTTCCAACGTTTGCGGCCTGTCTGTTTCAGGAATAATGATAGTATTGATTTGTCTCGAATCTAAGACAAGCCTGATCGATCCATTTTTCTTCTCAACAACATGTAATGGATTGTTGTATGAGCTTACTGCAGGCTCAATAATGCCCTCGTCAAGCATAGATTGTATTTCTGTTCTAACACGGTCCCTATAATGTGCTGGAATTACGTATGGTCTAACACAAAATTTAGTATGCTCACGAACACGAAATTGGTATTGAAATCCCTTGATTGTTCCTGTTTTGTGAGTAAAAACTGTGGAATGTTCTTGTAAAGTCTCAAAAAGGTCCTGTCTATCAGTGTCATTACAATTCTCAATTGTTTGAATTTTAATCTGAATTAACTCATTAATTTCAAATATGCCGTCGATATCATCCCTGTCAGTACTTGCAGAGTGATTGTTAGTGTCTAGTTCCGTAGAAAATTCCGAACTGTTGTCCAACAGAAGGTAAAGCACATTAATTTCTTCGTCATGGTTTGAGAGCCAATCTTCAAATTTCAAAGATATTGACTTACCTTCCTTCTCTAAACTTATTTCAGCATCGTGAAAGTTTAAGATTGCTTTGTATACATTCAAAAAGTCTACTCCGAATATAATTTCCGTCGACAATAATGGAACAATAAGAAAGTTCATAGAGAAAAGCTGTGGCTTTGGCAAAAGAATTCGAAATTGGTTTGTTGGCGTACATCTACAGTTTTTCCAAAGATTGCACCTTGTACTTTAATCTTACGTAACGGAAGTGTGGGGCAATCGTTCGATTTGTTGCATTTGCTAAAAGCCGTTTCACTAATGACTGAAATGGGACTGCCAGAGTCAAGTACTGCCGTAAATTTTACATTTACAGTAATGTGAATCACAGGATATGCAATGTTGTTATGTTTTACGTCGCGTTCCTGGAGTAAGATATCCCTAATGTCTTCCATTTTTACGTAATTACTAGCTACGGCAGTTGCGTCGTCAGTTTCATAAGTACGTCTTGTGGCTGCCAGCGGTGTGAGTCATTGCCTGTTGTCTCTTTGTTGGCGCACGTCGTTATTGGGATTTGGAGACCTAACTTCTACAAATTCACCTCCTCGAGAGGGCCCTGCTCTGTTTGAATCCCGCCAGTTCTGATGCAATTCAGGTCTGTCGTTACGATCATATCGTCTGTCGTCATGTCGGCAGATGCCATAGTTTCTTTCTTGTCGGTCACGTGGTGGAGAATTTCTCCCTGAATCGTAACTGCGCGCTGGACCGTTGCGTCTAAAGTTATTCTGTCTCCCTTGATAACAATTATTTTGGTTCCCATATTGTCTGTTTCTCTGATTGTCTCTGTGATAGTCACTAACGCGGAGAGGGGATCTTTCCCTGTAATTATTACTACTCTGCCAACGGTTGTCATACGGGTGGTGTCTGTTTTGGTCATGATATGTGTTGTGAGAATAGCCTTGTCGTGTCCAGTTATTATTTCTTTCATCGCGGAATTGTGACAGATGTGACCTGTAATTGTTGTGCTCCTGTTTCCGCGTTCCCCGATTGTCAGTGTCAATTTCCAGTTCTTGTAACAGTCCCTGAAAAGCCTCAATGTCTTCTTTGCAACGTCCTGCTAAAATAATATGTCGTAAATGTTCAGGCAATTTGATTAAGCAAATGCGGATGAGTTCTGAGGGGCTGTATGGGTTTGACAGGTACTGATTCTTGTGCAACATGTCTTCAAAATATTTCATAAGACTGGAGAACTCAGATTGTTCGATATGTTTCATCATTATGATCCCATGTTTTACTCGGTCTTGTGTGGCTTGAGACCAATATGCTGAGAGGAAGGCATGATAAAATTCTCCTTCACTGTGGCAATCGTGAATGACCGATCGCATTCTTACAGCTGGTTCGTTCTCTAAGTAGCCACACATAAATTCTAATCTGTGTTCTAACGACCAGTTGTGAGGAAAACAATGAGAGAATTGATGGAGCCATGCTTGTGGATGAATGCCGTTGCCAGAATTCTTAAATGTTTTGAATTTACGTGTAGTAATGAACAGCTTATAGCCAAAATCATGATGTTGGCGAGTCGCATATCGGTCATTGTTAGGTCGTGTCGGCCGTTCCATCTCAAAATTCGGTGCACATTGCCAATTTCTTTCATAACTTCCGAAATGCCCTGTGTTATTATTTTGCGGCTTTTCCGTATTTCTATGTCCTTCTTCCCGTGTTGGAGCGCGAGTGTCCTCTGAAATACGTAATTCTTGTATTACCTGTGTCAGCTGATCTTGTACTTCCCGGATTTCTCTTTGGTGTTGCGTATTAATTTGATTCAGATTTTGTTTAAGTTTCCTAATTTGTTCGCTCTCTTCTGTGCTCCCTGCCGCCGTTGGATAAGCAGCTGAGCAGCAAGTCGTATACTCCTAGCTCACTCGTTTGTTACATAGTTTATTTCTTAATTTCTTTGCGTGTTTTTGGTACTTGCATTGGTTAATTCATAAATTTCGGGCGTATTATAGTATTTGAGTTGTAGCATCGCGTTTTAGTACCTGAATAGTGTAAATTCGCGTAGTCGTTTGTCTACTGTTTTTGTTTTGAACGGCCAGTGTCGGTTGGTCACAGTCAGTGTGCTCCCTGCCGCCGTTGGATAAGCAGCTGAGCAGCAAGTCGTATACTCCTAGCTTACTCGTTTGTTACATAGTTTAATTCTTAATTTCTTTGCGTGTTTTTGGTACTTGCATTGTTTAATTCATAAATTTCGGGCGTATTATAGTATTTGAGAGTTGTAGCATCGCGTTTTAGTACCTGAATAGTGTAAATTCGCGTAGTCGTTTGTCTACTGTTTTTGTTTTGAACGGTCAGTGTCGGTTGGTCACAGTCATTGTGCTCCCTGCCGCCGTTGGATAAGCAGCTGAGCAGCAAGTCGTATACTCCTAGCTCACTCATTTGTTACATAGTTTAATTCTTAATTTCTTTGCGTGTTTTTGGTACTTGCATTGTTTAATTCATAAATTTCGGGCGTATTATAGTATTTGAGAGTTGTAGCATCGCGTTTTAGTACCTGAATAGTGTAAATTCGCGTAGTCGTTTGTCTACTGTTTTTGTTTTGAACGGCCAGTGTCGGTTGGTCAGTGAGTGTGCTCCCTGTCGCCGTTGGATAAGCAGCTGAGCAGCAAGTCGTATACTCCTAGCTCACTCGTTTGTTACATAGTTTAATTCTTAATTTCTTTGCGTGTTTTTGGTACTTGCATTGTTTAATTCATAAATTTCGGGCGTATTATAGTATTTGAGAGTGTAGCATCGCGTCTTAGTACCTGAATAGTGTAATTTCGCGTAGTCTCCTTCCGCCGCCGAGCAGTGTCAGCAGTGCGCAAGTAGCAGCATTACTGCATTTACTAGGCAATCTTGTATTTTAATAACCGTTTAAATTTTGTCGATTTGTTTGCGCTCTCTGTAGATTAGTTCAGAAGTTCTTTGTAAAACAGTTTTTAGCATGGATAGGGACTGCAACTGCTGTGTTCGGATGCAGGCTGAGTTGGCATCCCTTCGCTCCCAGCTTCAGGCAGTGTTGGCTTCGGTCACACAGCTTGAGGCTGTTGCCAATGGGCATCACTGTGGGGGTCCGGATGGGGGTTTGTCGGGGACGGCCAGCTCGTCCCACGCATCCTCTGATTGGACTACGACTGTGGTTGCCCGGGATACTGCCCGCATTGAGGCTGATCCCTCACCTGTGGTAGAGTGGGAGGTCGTTTCAAGGTGTGGCAGGGGGCGAAAGACATTCCGGAGGGCTGAACGGAAAGCCTCTCCAGTTTGTCTGACGAACCGGTTTCAGGCTCTGTCTCAGGCTGATACTGATCTTCGGCCTGACATGGCTGCTTGTCCTGTTCCAGAGGTTGCCCCTCAGTCTGCAAGATCCGGGCAGTTGCAGAGGGTGGGCTTACTGGTAGTTGGGAGCTCCAACGTCAGGCGCGTAATGGGGCCCCAAGGGAAATGGCAGCAAAAGAGGGGAAGAAAACCAATGTGCACTCCGTGTGCATACCGGGGGGAGTCATTCCAGATGTGGAAAGGGTCCTTCCGGATGCCATGAAGGGTACAGGGTGCACCCATCTGCAGGTGGTCGCTCATGTCGGCACCAATGATGTGTGTCGCTATGGATCGGAGGAAATCCTCTCTGGCTTCCGGCGGCTATCTGATTTGGTGAAGACTGCCAGTCTCGCTAGCGGGATGAAAGCAGAGCTCACCATCTGCAGCATCGTCGACAGGACTGACTGCGGACCTTTGGTACAGAGCCGAGTGGAGGGTCTGAATCAGAGGCTGAGACGGTTCTGCGACCATGTGGGCTGCAGATTCCTCGACTTGCGCCATAGGGTGGTGGGGTTTCGGGTTCCGCTGGATAGGTCAGGAGTCCACTACACGCAACAAGCGGCTACACGGGTAGCAGGGGTTGTGTGGCGTGGGCTGGGCGGTTTTTTAGGTTAGATGGCCTTGGGCAAGTACAGAAAGGGCAACAGCCTCAACGGGTGCGGGGCAAAGTCAGGACATGCGGGGACCAAGCAGCAATCGGTATTGTAATTGTCAACTGTCGAAGCTGCGTTGGTAAAGTACCGGAACTTCAAGCGCTGATAGAAAGCACCGAAGCTGAAATCGTTATAGGTACAGAAAGTTGGCTTAAGCCAGAGATAAATTCTGCCGAAATTTTTACAAAGGTACAGACGGTGTTTAGAAAGGATAGATTGCATGCAACAGGTGGTGGAGTGTTCGTCGCTGTTAGTAGTAGTTTATCCTGTAGTGAAGTAGAAGTGGATAGTTCCTGTGAATTATTATGGGTGGAGGTTACACTAAACAACCGAACTAGGTTAATAATTGGCTCCTTTTACCGACCTCCCGACTCAGCAGCATTAGTGGCAGAACAACTGAGAGAAAATTTGGAATACATTTCACATAAATTTTCTCAGCATGTTATAGTCTTAGGTGGAGATTTCAATTTACCAGATATAGACTGGGACACTCAGATGTTTAGGACGGGTGGTAGGGACAGAGCATCGAGTGACATTATACTGAGTGCACTATCCGAAAATTACCTCGAGCAATTAAACAGAGAACCGACTCGTGGAGATAACATCTTGGACCTACCGATAACAAACAGACCCGAACTTATCGACTCTGTATGTACAGAACAGGGAATCAGTGATCATAAGGCCGTTGCAGCATCCCTGAATATGGAAGTTAATAGGAATATAAAAAAAGGGAGGAAGGTTTATCTGTTTAGCAAGAGTAATAGAAGGCAGATTTCAGACTACCTAACAGATCAAAACGAAAATTTCTGTTCCGACACTCACAATGTTGAGTGTTTATGGAAAAAGTTCAAGGCAATCGTAAAATGCGTTTTAGACAGGTACGTGCCGAGTAAAACTGTGAGGGACGGGAAAAACCCACCGTGGTACAACAACAAAGTTAGGAAACTACTGCGAAAGCAAAGAGAGCTCCACTCCAAGTTTAAACGCAGCCAAAACCTCTCAGACAAACAGAAGCTAAACGATGTCAAAGTTAGCGTAAGGAGGGCTATGCGTGAAGCGTTCATTGAATTCGAAAGTAAAATTCTATGTACCGACTTGACAGAAAATCCTAGGAAGTTCTGGTCTTACGTTAAATCAGTAAGTGGCTCGAAACAGCATATGCAGACACTACGGGATGATGATGGCATTGAAACAGAGGATGACACGCGTAAAGCTGAAATACTAAACACCTTTTTCCAAAGCTGTTTCACAGAGGAAGACCGCACTGCAGTTCCTTCTCTAAATCCTCGCACAAACGAAAAAATGGCTGACATCGAAATAAGTGTCCAAGGAATAGAAAAGCAACTGAAATCACTCAATAGAGGAAAGTCCACTGGACCTGACGGGATACCAATTCGATTCTACACAGAGTACGCGAAAGAACTTGCCCCCCTTCTAACAGCCGTGTACCCCAAGTCTCTAGAGGAACGGAGGGTTCCAAATGATTGGAAAAGAGCACAGATAGTCCCAGTCTTCAAGAAGGGTCGTCGAGCAGATGCGCAAAACTATAGACCTATATCTCCTACGTCGATCTCTTGTAGAATTTTAGAACATGTTTTTTGCTCGCGTATCATGTCATTTCTGGAAACCCAGAATCTACTATGTAGGAATCAACATGGATTCCGGAAACAGCGATCGTGTGAGACCCAACTCGCCTTATTTGTTCATGAGACCCAGAAAATATTAGATACAGGCTCCCAGGTAGATGCTGTTTTTCTTGACTTCCGGAAGGCGTTCGATACAGTTCCGCACTGTCGTCTGATAAACAAAGTAAGAGCCTACGGAATATCAGACCAGCTGTGTGGCTGGATTGAAGAGTTTTTGGCAGACAGAACACAGCATGTTGTTATCAATGGAGAGACGTCTACAGACGTTAAAGTAACCTCTGGCGTGCCACAGGGGAGTGTTATGGGACCATTGCTTTTCACAATATATATAAATGACTTAGTAGATAGTGTCGGAAGTTCCATGCGGCTTTTCGCGGATGATGCTGTAGTATACAGAGAAGTTGCAGCATTAGAAAATTGTAGCGAAATGCAGGAACATCTGCAGCGGATAGGCACTTGGTGCAGCGAGTGGCAACTGACCCTTAACATAGACAAATGTAATGTATTGCGAATACATAGAAAGAAGGATCCTTTATTGTATGATTATATGATAGCGGAACAAACACTGGTAGCAGTTACTTCTGTAAAATATCTGGGAGTATGCGTGCGGAACGATTTGAAGTGGAATGATCATATAAAGTTAATTGTTGGTAAGGCGGGTACCAGGTTGAGATTCATTGGGAGAGTGCTTAGAAAATGTAGTCCATCAACAAAGGAGGTGGCTTACAAAACACTCGTTCGACCTATACTTGAGTATTGCTCATCAGTGTGGGTTCCGTACCAGGTCGGGTTGACGGAAGAGATTGAGAAGATCCAAAGAAGAGCGGCGCGTTTCGTTACCGGGTTATTTGGTAACCGTGATAGCGTTACGGAGATGTTTAATAAACTCAAGTGGCAGACTCTGCAAGAGAGGCGCTCTGCATCGCGGTGTAACTTGCTCGCCAGGTTTCGAGAGGGTGCGTTTCTGGATGAGGTATCGAATATATTGCTTCCCCCTACTTATACCTCCCGAGGAGATCACGAATGTAAAATTAGAGAGATTAGAGCGCGCACGGAGGCTTTCAGACAGTCGTTCTTCCCGCGAACCATACGCGACTGGAACAGGAAAGGGAGGTAATGACAGTGGCACGTAAAGTGCCCTCCGCCACACACCGTTGGGTGGCTTGCGGAGTATCAATGTAGATGTAGATGTAGATGTCATTAAAGACTACCGGTTTTGTGTCATTCAGATTATCATCTACCTTCGTAGATAAATTATTTAGCTGATCCGAAAGTTCAACTACTTTCTCTGATAATGAACTAATTTCCTCCATGTGTCTTTCTGAACCAAATTTCAGAGTATCTACTGTGTCCTTGAAGTTTTCTTGAGTTTCTGCAAGTTGCATAACCGAATCGGTAGATGCAACTGAGTCAATTTTGGCTTGCAGGGTCTCATGATTTTGATGAACAATAGTTCGCAGTTCTTTTATGGCTGCTTCGTGATTCTGTAATGCATTTTCATGCCGCGAAAAAATAGGTTGAAAATGCTCACAAATTTGTGTTTTTACGTCATTACAGACTTTTTGACATTTCGATTCAATGTTATGTAACTCAGTGGTTAAATCTTCACGTGTTTGTTCAAGTGTGGTGTCTAACTTTTGAAGAATTTGTTCCATTGTGTCTAACTTTTTAAGATTTTGTTCCACTGTGTCTAACTTTTTGAGATTTTGTTTCACTGTGTCTAACTGTTGCTGTGTTTGTCTCTGGTGTTGTTCCATTGTGTCTAACTTTTCAAGCTTTTTGTCCTATTTGTTGCATTAATTGTAACAACAATGCACTGGCGTCTGAAACATGTTCCTCAGTGCTTTTCGGCAGTGAATTTGCACCGGCAACATTCACATTTTGACAAGCGGAAAATGTGTCTTGACTCATTTGAAAAAACGATGAGGACGCAAAACCTGAATCTACAGTATTTGCAAAATTGTGTCCTGTCATTTCGGATTCCTGAGGCGAGCTGTTGCCGAGCGATCGATCGATAATGCTTCCCTGTTCACTACCTGTTTCACTGTCTACGCCATTGTTTGCAGCCCGCTTCATTTCCCTATGCACAGTTACCAAGTTACTACTTTGAACGTCTGTTAATTCATTACACAGTGGTGCTGGCAAGCTACGCTCGTCGTCACTATTATTTCTCAGTTTACTTTGGAGCCTAGTGTTACGTTTTTCACACGCCATTATTGTCACAATATTTCACACGATAACGCAGAAAAGCACAATTTGAAGAGCAAAAATAAGAGAACACATTAACATAGCACTGAAAATAATATGTAGTTAATTGCAAGTGCAGCTGCGAAATACTTGGTGCAAATCTACATGCATGCCACAACTGTTTTACTGTACAACAATGAAAGGCTGCAACTATAAAGGAGATTCTCTCTACAATTACGCGCTAGCAATAAACAATAGCTGCAGTAATTACACAAACTGCAAGAAAAAATCAGAAGATTCCAGTGAGGTATCCTCGGCTAAGGGTCGACATATGAAACGTCCCCTTTGAAGAATTATACATGACTGTCCTTAAACTGATACACAATATTTTTTTTTAGCGCAACGCAATCTGACTTTCAAAAATGCCTACAAAAAAAAATGGCCCTGACTAACATTAACCTATGCGTTTCACAAATCGCTTACCTCACAAAAATCTTGGTTACTCGGACTACTGCAATACAGCTAGCGCCACTACTGCCAGCTAAATAAAAGATTCAAACTATGGAAGGCACTAGCTACTGATAGGGATAGTTAGCAAATGAAAGATATTAATAGAGAACAAACAATGTATTTACCTTAATATCATCATATATATATATATATATATATATATATAGCAGTTCATGACAAATTTCATAACTCCGTCATCTCTCTCCCCACATCCACCACTGCTGGCGGCTCACCTCCAACTGCAGAACGCTACGCGCTATTAACATCCAGCTGCCCAACACTACAATGGTCAACAACAATGCAAACCAGCCACAGACTGCACACAGCATAGCCAGTGATTTTCAGAGCGCTATGTGGCGTTACCAATATAAAAACCTGAACAGCCTACTTACAAATCTTTCGACCAACTTTGTTGTATGGGAGCGAAAGCTGGGTGGATTCAGGGTACCTTATCAATAAAGTTGAGGTAACGGATATGAAAGTAGCTAGGATGATTGCAGGTACTAGTAGATGGGAACAATGGCAGAAGGGCGTCCACAATGAGGAAATCAAAGAAAATCTGGGAGTGAACTCTATAGATGTAGCAGTCAGGGCGAACAGGCTTAGATGGTTGGCTCATGTTACACACATGGGAGAAGCAAGGTTACCCAAGAGACTCATGGGTTCAGCAGTAGAGGGTAGGAGGAGTCGGGGCAGACCAAGGAGAAGGTACCTGGATTCGGTTAAGAATGATTTTGAAGTAATAGGCTTAGCATCAGAAGAGGCACCAATGTTAGTACGGAATAGGGGATCATGGAGGAATTTTATAAGGGGGGCTATGCTCCAGACTGAACGCTGAAAGGCATAATCAGTCTTAAGTGATGATGATGATGATGATGACTGACATTGATTTGAATTTCATGTCATGAGATCCTCCCTCTTTAGCTGCTCAGCACAAGACGAGTCTTTTTGCGCCCACCGACCGGGGTGGCCGAGCGGCTCTAGGCGCTACAGTCTGGAACCGCACGACCGCTACGGTCGCGGGTTCCTATCCTGCCTCGGGCCATGATGTGTGTGATGTCCTTAGGTTAGTTAGGTTTAAGTAGTTCTAAGTTCAAGGGGACTGATGACCTCAGCAGTTCAGTCCCATAGTGCTCAGAGGCATTTGAACCATTTTTGCAGCTAATTTTCATATGGGAAGTGGAGGAGGGAATTGAGAGAGGGGAGGTGAGGGATGGGGGTATTTCCCAGGAGGAGGTAAAGGGGTTTGAACTGAACTGGGGATACAGTGACAAAAGTGTGTCCCTTTTCCGAGAGGGGTTGGGGAGGAGGAGGGGGAATGGTAGGGGGTGTCTCAGAATGACTAATTATCTCTAGGGGTCATAAGTCAATCACGATGACAAGGTCATAAATCAGTTAGCGTGACACTAGGGTAAGGGGAGGAGAGGTGTAGTTTGAGATATGCTTGCCACTGAGCGTGTTCAGCCTTTACAAACATTTAAGAGCACTTCTTCTGATGGATAAGCCACATGGGCATTCCTAGTTTCCCAAATCTCCACTGAATCAGACAGTGAATGGTAGGTGTACGTTGTTGTATTTCATAATATTTTCAAGTAGGAATCGAATTGGCTCAGCACGGTTGATGGCTGTAAAACTTAAGCGAAATACTACATGTTGCACTGTTTACTAGAAGTAGCGTTGTTCAGTGAATCAGTAGGTTATGCTTATAGTCTTCATCATAAAGGTTTATGAGAAGTCTTGCATGGTGATGTAGAATAGTTTCTATGGAAGCTGTAGATACACACATGCCCTTATCTGAGCCATGCCTTTGGTTTTCTGTCATATCCATATTTAGTTGATTTATGAGCAGAAGATGTATGTTCACAGGTTCGCTAGAAACAATGAAAATCATACCTAGCTCTTCACTCAGCACTCTGGTCGTGATATATTAAATGACAGACATTCAGTTTTCTTCCGCTTTCAAACTGAGAACATGCTGCGATTCGTGAAAACGACTTGTGGCGCTGGCATGATGTTCCAAACACAAATTAATAAAAGTAGCCGGCAATGTAAATAAGCACTTAAGTACGCTCCAGATCCACATCAACCAAAATCTCAATGATCTTACCTTGTTCATGGGAGGCCAATAAATCTTCAGAAGTCCTTATAAATACCGTCGCGTTGCATTAACATTTGTGTTGACTTGGATCATCGTATAAGAAGTCTATCTGGAGAGACAACGCCCACATATCATGAAAAAATTGGAAAATCGGATATGCCGTGAACTTATCCTTTCGTGAAGAAACTGTGGCTGGAGCTAATTCCACTTGTAAGTAGGCTGTTTAGGTTTTTATATTGGTAACGCCACGTAGCGCTCTGTATGAAAATCACTGGCTGTGCTGTGTGCAATCTGTGGCTGGTTCGCATTGTTGTTTACTATTGTAGTGTTGGGCAGCTGGATGTTAACAGTGCGTAGCGTTGGGCAGTTGGAGGTGAGCCGCCTCAGTGGTGGATGTGGAGAGTGAGATGGTGGAGTTTTGAGAGCGGGTGATCTGGACAGAGACAGTAAATTTATATGACTGGATGTCTTGAACTGCTATATATATTATGAATTTTGAACATTATTAAGGTAAATACATTGTCTGTTCTCTATCAAAATCTTTCATTTGCTAACTATGCCTATCAGTAGTTAGTGCCTTCAGTAGTTTGAATCTTTTATTTAGCTGGCAGTAGTGGCGCTCGCTGTATTGCAGTAGTTCGAGTAACGAAGATTTTGTGAGGTAAGTGATTTGTGAAAGGTATAGGTTAATGTTAGTCAGGGCCATTCTTTTGCAGGGGTTACTGAAAATCAGATTGCGTTGCGCTAAAAATATTGTGTGTCAGTTTAAGCACAGTCATGTATAATTATTCTAAGGGTCGTTTCACACTAAATAACATTCTCCTGGGTAGGCCTTACAATGCAATATCTTATTTCGGAATCTCTGTATTCGCCTGTGCTTTACCAGCCTCCAACTATACAGAGCGTGGTATTAAACGCAGATACGTTATCATATCAAGTAATGTACATTTTTTACTATCTGATCTGTACAAAACGAATTCCACTGAACAGTATATTAGTGTCTGTCAAATTCGCCTTTTTACCCCATTTTCTACCAAAATGCTGCATTCACTCCTGCCAGTCGGAGGTTAGCGTAACTTACATACACACAGCACATAAGCTCTCTCTCAGTTGTACTATACTGTAAGGTATTCAAATAAAATCCGCAGTTTTAAAGTAACATATAATGAAGATAAAGTTTGGAAATTTGCGTTAAGGTCTTATGGGACGAAGCTTCTGAGGTCATCGGTCCCTAAGCTTACCCATTACTTAATCTATATGAAACTAACTTAACCTAAGGACAACACGTACACCCATGCCCGAGGGAGGACTGGAACCTCCGACGGAGAGAGTCGCGCGGACCGTAACAAGATGCCGTACACCGCTCGGCTACCCCGCGCAGCGAAGATAGATGTGTAGCCGAAATACCGTCGAGATGCTACCGCAAATGTTTACTAGAAAAGTAAACAAAATTTCAGAGGTAAGTGTAACTTGGACGCGTAATACTCAAGAAGATATTGAAATAACACTCCAAATTTTTAAAATAATACATAAATGAAGCTCAATATACAGAAAAATTACCATTGAGACGATGCTGCAAATATTTACTGCGTAAGTAACTGAAGCGTACATAGCCCTCTGTTGAGACGGTGATTGTGACTCTTGCTTGTATAATGAGTTCACTAGGGTTCACTGTTGTCGATCATTCCCCATCATTCGGCCCATTCAATTTTTCATCTCTTCCGCAAACTTAAAGAACACCTTCGAGGAGTTCACTTTGATAAGGATGAAATCGTTCAAGCAGAGGGAAGGTTGTGGCGCCGTCAAAAAAAGCCAAACATTCTACAGGGTCTGGGAGAAATGTGTTCGTCGCTAGGGTGACTATCTTGAGAAATAAATACGTGTGTGTAAATATGAAGGATAAAGATGTACATTGTTAATAAAGTGTATGAAAGGTGCTCGCAGTTATGCAAATAGACAACTATCAGCTATATAATTAAAATACGATAGCAGAAATTCATGCCGGACTGGGATTCGAACCCGAATTTTCCGTTCATCGCGAGCGGTTGCCTTAGCATTAGGCTATCCCAGCACGATTGACGGCACACCTAAACTTCGATATGTCGTCAGCGATGTATCGACAACCTGTACTCGTGCATCCATTACGTAAAGTATATTCGTGTATAGGGGTGACATTTTAGTTGAAAGTCGCTCGCATGTCCCAAGGAACATCACATCGTACTTTTGAATAATACATGACCTATAACGTCGTATTAATAAAGTGTTTTATTTAAACAGCTTTAACAGCTTTTAAGTAAAAAATTCGGGGAATTACTTTTCAAAATACCCTCATAACTCTGTACGACGTCTAATATCCGGCTCTTCAAATGTGCTTCATTAACAATAATTGTTGTCTCTTCTGTTTTAGTCATCTGTATAAAATAATAAATGATGCTGCAATGGTATTCAGTTTCAGTGGTATGTCATACGCCATTCTCAAGCCATCATTCAAATACTTTGCACTCTGCGAAGGTTTATTGTTTGCATTATGTAACTTTATACTATTGATCAGTTACTTTTTTATATTTAACAATGAATGATGCATTTCTCAAAAGTCATGTTTTTTTCACATTTTTACTGGTTTTAGTTCTGGTTCCGCTTTGGTAATTGTAAATGTCATATTGAAGTGGTTCTTTCGTATTAAGTGATTAGTTTTCCAGACTAAAAGTATCGTAAAGTTTTAACTATAGGATCCCCTCCAAAAGCGACAAAAAACAGGAACTGCTACTACTCTCATTTAGCGCAGAAATTGTTGTAAATGGTGATTATTTTGACTTTAAATGAAATTGTATTCACACCCTTTATTAGAACGGATAAAAAGGACCTTCGGCTAAAAATACATTATGGGCTAAGGGTGTCCTTTGTGACGAATGACATTGTACGTAGTTAACGTTAAAAGAAAAGAAGCTATTTGGTGAAAGGTTAATCGGATGTCGAAATGAGACACCCGGCTCGACTTTTTAGAAAGAATGCAATGACTGTAGAGAGTTAATCGCTTTAAAAATGAAAACATGTCTCAAATATAGTGATACAATTACTAGTGGTGAAAAGAAATATCTCGTTCACTTACATCAGTATCGTGCCTCTGCCAGAACAGGAAGAACAAGAAAATGTCGTGTAGTATTTTTCACAGATAGAACAACTACAATTATCGAGGAGTAAGTCTGTATAAATGACCTTCTCAAAAATTTTGGAAAAAGATGTCACCAGTGAAGCAGGTCGGTAGTTAATGACATATCTCGTATCAGACTTCTTAAAGGGGGCTTTATAACGGCATATTTCAGTCTCTTTGGAAATATGTCTTGAGTTAGTGATGCAATAGATATTTTGGATAAGACTGGGTTCATTATATGGGAACAAATATTTAGTACTTCTATTGGAAACCCCATCAAAACCAGACGAGCTTTTATTTTCGAGAGAATGTATATTTTTATGAATCTGAGAATGGATAGTTGGTGATACATTCATATGATGAATTTTATGAGAAGTACTTTCCCAACATACTGCTGTGATTTTCTCTTGAACCGTGAGTTTCTATGCTTTCTACTATACTTTGGGAATTATTATTAAATACATTTGCTACCTGCGACTCATCATTTATAGTACTTCCCTTCAGCTAAATTGCGATGTTATCTTCTTTTGTGGCTGGTTGTCATGTCTCTCGTTTCACTACATTCCACATACATCTAAGTCTGTTGTCGGTGTTACTGGTTTCTAACATTATGTACAGGTTTCCTGGTTTGTTAATAACTTTTCTTAGCAATTTTATATAGTTTTTTAATGCGCAGCTACTGCAAAATCCATGCTTGTCCTTTCCAAAAGATACACTTCGTTTTCCTTTCACAAGGTACTTTAATCCCTCTAGTGATTTACGGTTGTTTACACGGCTGTCTAGTGTCTTTCCTGATTAGCTTATGCGGAAAGATACTTTAAAATAATGATACGAATTTATCAAAATGGTTCAAAGGGCTCTGAGCACTACGGGACTAAACTTCTAAGGTCATAAGTCCCCTAGAACTTAGAACTACTGAAACCTAACTAACCTAAAGAAATCACACACATCCATGCCCGATGCAGGATTCTAACCTGCGACCGTAGCGGTCGTGCGGTTCCAGATTGTAGCGCCTAGAACCGTTCGGCCACCCGGCCGGCACGAATTTATCATGGAACAGATTAAATGTTATGTTAGCATTTGGTTCATTATAAATATCATCCCAGGTCATCTCCTGCAAACTATTCTTAAAAACATTTGTCCTGGAGCCATTAATTATTCTAACTGATTTCCATTGAAAATTATCCATACTCTGTGGCACTATGATATTATTCCTAACTAACCGTGCATCACGATGAGAGAGAGTATTTGTTACTGGATAAACAGTTATTTTCTTGCTTTGAGCTTCGTCAAAGGAAACGTTATCAGTTAGGTTGTTACTATCTTTATCCACACATGTCGAAAATTTAATTATTGAGAACAAATTGTAGCATCCAAATAAGGTATCGAGATCATTTTTCCTATCAGAATCCTTTAGAAAACTACAATGAAGTCACCGCAGACTATTACTTGCTTGCTGCTGTCTGACAGATAGCACAGTAAGGAATCCAGTTCAAAATTTCCCGGTGTGGATATACATACAGGTACAATTAAAAATGAGATACTTATCAGTATTAATTACTATAAAATCTACTTCTCTCAATTTTTTGAACTTGTATTCTGTCTTAATATATGTAACAACTCCTTCTTTTGCCACGTCACTTCTGCTTGAGTAAGTTACTATAGTGTAACATTTTTTATGTAACATCTAACCCTGTGGTTATGTGGTAAGAAGAGAGGCACGGGATGTCTATATTTCAAGAGATCGCTAAATTTTCGAAACAGAGAAGAAGGTCTTCAGCTTTATTACTCAGTCCTCCAATATTTTGATAAAATTAGTTAACCTTATTTTATGTGCATTCTTAAGCATTTTGTGTAGCTCTTCTGTTACTTTCCCTTCTTTCAAACTCCTGATTGTAATCTAAGAAAAGTGTCTCTCTGACACCAGTACCCACACGGATCTTGAATTGTATATGGTGCCCCCATACATTATCTGCAAGAAGCTCTCAGTCTCTTTCCCTCCCCTATTCAGGTTTAGGCCTCGTCTAGTATTTCTCCATCTCCCAACTGTAGCAACAGGAGCTGCACTCATATGAGATTTCATTTCAGACATTAGCAGCCTTCTCAGCGGGGTATTCTCACAATTCACAACAGTGTTAACCCGTAGTTGGTTATGGCGCTGCAGGACGGCCAGAAAACTCACATTTGTGTGTGTAGTTGCTACCCGTATTTCATCCGGGTCACCTCTACTGCTGTTAGTATTGTTCTCAGCTACACTGTTCCCTGCTACACCTACAGTAAATACCAGATCGTCTTCTGCCAAAACCTATGCCTTTGTCACCTGGCTAAGGCTACCAGTTTGCTTCACTATACTCGTGACCCAGAACCCTGTTCCTAATTTGTCCTGTACCGTATGGCCTACACCCCTCACTTGGCTACTCTTTACTTCAACTCTTGGAACCTACCTACATCGAGTTTGTTTGCTAGACGTCTGCTGCATCCTACTGTGACCAACACCTGGACGAGGCTCTTCCCCTCCTACTTCAATTAACAAGTCAAATTTATTCGATGCTGTTAGCTCAAACGTAGGTGAAGTTGAAGAGCTGTTGCTCTTGTGCCCATTGCATGTTACCTTTACCTCTCTCCCAAGATCTTTATCATTTTTCAACATATCTAGATCAAATTTCGCTTGTCTAATTCAGTCTGAAGGACACAAATGTTCTCCTACTGCTCAGAGACTCTCTTGTCTTTTTTACAAGGCCTACAGATCCATTGCAGAGCCTCGTACTGATCCGCATTCGGTTCCCCACTACAGTTAGTCACCCTCAACGAAGTTCCAACTGATATTCCAAACATACCACTGCCTCTTTGTCTATTCCGTGGCAACATCCACATTTATCACGCATTGCAACATATTTTACACTCTTAAAAGTCGCGTTAATTCATTTAGTACACTTTACACTATACGAATATTCGTTATTTAAGTACAGCAAGAATTAGGACCACAGGCTAGCTCTTCAGGTGTACGATATAAGGTAAAAAATTATTTTTTTCCGCTTATAGCAAGAACTTTTCATTCATTCAGCTGCAGTATCTGTTACTTATTTTAATCACGACAGAATGAAACTTTACTGTACGTAATCTACATGTCAACGAACGAACCCTCTGACAGGGACTTAAGTATGATTTGCAGAGTATCCATGTGTATGTAGACTACTGAGAGATTTTAAATCAAACAACTTATGATACGAGCTACTTTCCGGAAATATGAACTTAATAACGAATAGACACGCTCAAATTAAACTGTTGGAAAGGAAAACAGCTTAATTAAACAGTGTTCTCTACTTTAACTGTACCAAAAAGTGAACAAATATACGACTACATCCGTCCTTGAGACTTCTTCGGTTTTTCTGGACTAATACCTAAAGGAAAGTGATACCTTTAATAATAAGCTTAAAACGCACTAATGCACGTATTTAATGAGTAATTTGTACTAAACTAACAGTTATTACAATATAAATAACGTATCCTTACGAGAGGGCAAAACCTCGGACGACTCTCCTAGTGCAGAACTGCCAGTTGTTAAGATGTCGACCACCCAAAAGAAAGCATGTGCCACAATTAGCTTAGCTATAGCTGGTAAACAACAGAAAGCAACTAAAGGGAGGATATAAGTTGGAGAATGGCTTGTCGTATGTTAATTGACAGAAAAAAATCTTAGCCATGGAAACAAAATATATCATAAACTATTTTCTTATGAATCTTTCATCATACGACAAATTATTAATGTTGGTACTTCATAGCACAGAGAAGAAATATTCGTTAATGGGAGAGGGAGTCGCAGTCGTCGACAAATTATGTTCAACCGAGACTTCTGGCGACGGGCACGTCATTCTAATGCTTGAAGTTAGCGCTGTAGTCACAACAAACACAACTATCAGAAATGGTATTGAATCTTTGAAGTAATTATATCTGTCCTGCAGTGACACATTCGGGTGATTAATGTAAAATATTTTTTACCCATCCAATGGCCACCCACCAAAGTGATAAATATGGCTATTGCCACGTAGTCCTATAAAGACTGTTTTGTGTTACAAGATTACTTGAAAAATTGAATCTAGAAGATTATGCTCAAAGACGAACTGGAAATATAAGTAGTGCACACTAACGTTGTGTGGCTGGTTCATAAAGTGCTGCCGACTTCTGAATGGCGAATATTGTGAAAACTCAATGCACGAACTCAAACGCTCTTTACGCATTGACAATATTCAAAATATTTTTGTGGCAGCCAATGCTGGTCGTCAGTACTTCTGGTATTGACAATATGTCAATATGTGCCCTCCGGCGATCGATATATTGACGGATTGACGATGCAGTGAAAGTGTGAGGGGCAGTGATGGCAGCGGCCGCCGTGAGGTATGACGGGAACGCGAGGTGCTCTGTCGACAGCTAATTTGAAGACTGAACTGCTAACCTAACCACAGACTTGTAATGCGGAATGTATCCGAGACAACAACGGTCCACAACCAGTGGCAGAACTATTTATCACACTCGCTTTGTGCACGACGATTAAAGCTGACCTCTACGAGAAACTCAAGACAAACTTCCACGCTAAGAACAAATTGTAATTTTCCTTTCTCATTGGATACATGAAACTATTCTCACTTCAGGAGCTGAACGTTACAAGCTACAGGCTATAGACGATAAATTTATGACACGTAGAAACAAAGTATACTGCGTAAAAGTAAAGAAACATTTTTGTGTACATATCTGTACGCATATGGGTTGTCAGAAAGAGGGTAAGTACTACTCATTTCAGAGTCACTAGATCTTTTAGTAGTGGATGAGCAGCTGGAAACAATAATAAACTTATGTAACGTACGCCGACCTCAGTTATGGTGATAATTGTCTATGTTAAGCCGCAACGCTACTTGTGCGAAAGTATCCATATTTGTTAGGCGGTTCTAAACGCTTCTCTTCTTCCATGGGGTATGAAGATAAGAGAGTCCAGTTTCACTTCTTTCCTTCTCGTATTTTTCTTTACCAGTACGAAGTACGGTCCATTTGCGCGACTACTTTGGAAACCGGTAAGAGAGGGCCCTCATTTTCCGCCTCCGTAGGAAATATTCCGGTGCATTGCCCACGAGTTGTCTCTATTATCCTGCACAAGCAGTATCTTTCCGGGCTTTCTTTCCTGATGTGTTTTCACCCCGAATCTTGGATCAGCCAGCCGGCCGCGGTGGTCTCGCGGTTCTAGGCGCGCAGTCCGGAACCGTGCGACTGCTACGGTCGCAGGTTCGAATCCTGCCTCGGGCATGGGTGTGTGTGATGTCCTTATGTTAGTTAGGATTAAGTAGTTCTAAGTTATAGGGGACTGATGACCACAGCAGTTGAGTCCCATAGTGCTCAGAGACATTTGAACCATTTTTTTTGAATCAGCCCATCTTTCGCATTTCCTCAGACACGACAACCACTCAAGAAACAACACACGACCGACGATGATGACGGAATACGGACGTTCCATTTTTCATACATAGTACTAGCCAAACAATGAAAGTGACCTACCCATTTGTTGTGGTACTTCGGCAACGGCGAACACGTCGGAAAAGACGTTGAATGCTGTCAGGTAATTTTAATAATGGTACAGAATAGAAGTTTGGCGTCCAGTCAGGGCAAAATATGGTTAATACAATCTGCAGCACGCACCCGTTCCAGTTTTATTTTATCAAAGTGTGCATTTCGATTTTAGTTCACACGCTCATCACGCAAATTGAGCGAACAGTCCATACACGCGACAGCCTCTCACTACTTAAAATTGGTTCTGAAGTGCGTACAATGTCGATTACTTCGTCTTAGTCTCTCCTCAATAAAATCCCGAAGAACAAGTCACAGTATGATACACTTCAGCATGTAATTAACAGGAATTTTCATTTGTTAGTTTTCCACTTCCCACATGATTCAAATTACAAAAGTAATATTTAAATGATCTTGTAATTTAACACAGCACTAACCCTCGTTCACAAAATAATGCGGCGTCAAAAATTTTTATTCCACAGCCTTCAGTTGTACTCACTTAGCCAAGAGCAACGGAAAGGGTTTTTGCGGAATCAGTTATAAAAATACTGAGTCTAAGATCAAATGTATTTGACAAAATGTCTCACAATCAAATTTAGATGTTTACATAGCGCGTCTGTAACTCTCGCCCGAAGCCTTTTCGACACATTAACTCAAATTCTCTCATTTCAGATCTGAAATCTTCCCAATCACAACAACATTTTACACAGGTATAAAACTATATCTCCGCCTGGACCATCGCATTGCCTTACATAAGGAATAATACTTTACCATCATATCATAACTACAACCTGGACAATATTTGCACATGTGGAAAAACAATAAAATTCTTCAGTCTGTAACAAGAACAAGAAAATTGATATTTAGCGAAATGAAGTGGAGAAAGGACAGATGATTATATATGTTAATGAAAAATAATTTCCGTTTCACTACCTGGAAGATCTTTGATCAATGAGCAACCTCGAATGAGTAGCAGCAGAAGAGGTGACACATGATACTGAACCTCTTTTTGGGGGGGAAACACAGCCTGTAATTCTTATTATAATTTGCAAGATAATGTAAGTCTGTCTGTTCAATCACCACCGAAATCTGCGAAACGCAACAAGGATTGCCATTAGATGACGGATAAGGGCACTTTGTTGGATTCCAACTAAGTGTGATAGAGTTCGTATGCGGTGTTCATAGCATAGAATAATGAAGTTTCTGAACATTAGATAATATATTCTGTTACTTGCTTAGAGTTTCCCAAAAGCTATTCCCTATGTTTTCAAAACATTCTGTGTAATGGTGATCTTAGTTTTCTACCGTGAAATTTGAAATCAATAAAATTTTGATAATACACAACTTTGTTATCAGTTAACATGGAATTAATGTTTAACTCCGTCTGAATTTATTTTTAATCCGCTACAAGTTATATAGTCGTATATCACGCAGTTTGAAATGGATAATTTTTGTTGTTGTTATTCACGTATGTGCCCAACAGGACCACGCGAGTTACAATCAGTCAGTGTCGCTTTACATGGTTGGCCTTCCTTTGAATGCAAATTTGTTTCATCCTTTCAGAATGAATATTTCTTTCACCAGACCACGGTGTTCCAGTTAGTTTTCTAATTTCCCTCTGACCAACTTTCCAAGCAAATGTCTTTTACCTGAATGTTTTTCCATCTGTAACGTCCTCCTGAGCTATACCGGCTACTTTAAGATCCTCCTTAATCGCAGCGATCCATTTAAGTGGCTCAATATTGGCCTTACTTCTGTTTTGGTAGAATTCTGCTATTTGTTTTGTCAACCTAGTGGGTGCAATTTTTTAAGGTGCCCATAATATTTAGTCTTCGTTTCCTCACGTCACCGTGTATGTCTATGTATTCTTCTATTTCCTTATTACTTCTCAGTCTATAAGTTTCTCCATCAGTCAGTTTGGGGGGGGGGGGGGGTTAATATTTTCCTAATAATCTTTCTTTAATTCTTTTGAATTTATTGAATACCTCTCCTTCTATTTAAAATTAAAGTTTCTGCTCAATAAAGACACTCACTTTTGATTACACTGCTGTTATGTCTAAGTTTGCTGAATTTAGGAAGTGATTTTCTATTATAAATATTTGTGTTAATCTGAAAGCAGTTGCCATTTTTTGACAGGGATCTTCGGTTTCGGTTTTTCCACATCTTTTTCTTGTATGATATCACACAGTTATCATGAAATTAATGTCTAATTTCGCATAAACTTATTTTGTTCTGCTACAAGGGATTTTCGAATCAAGCACATACAAAGACCACGTCGTCGTACACAGAATCTTCTTCCTTATTCAGTTTGTAACTTCACATTACACTGATAGGCTTGAATGATAAAGTCGTTTCAGAGTCCATGGACGAAATGCGAAAGGAAGGCAATTCTTCAGGAAGTACCTACAGACGAAGGACTGATGAAAGGCAATGTCTCTGTCAGACAGAAGAAAAATTACCTCTAGCGTAAAAGCTCAGTAAGGCGGGAACTGTTATTTGCGAAATGAGAGACCAGAAAATGCGGTAAATGGCTTTTGAGTGCCGGGAATGTTTCCGCTGCAAATGGGATTTTTTAAAGCAGGAGCTGCGAAAGGAATAGAACAGAGACCGCTGAATGAAAGAAACTGTAACACACAATCTACGGTTCATCCACATCAGTAGTTGATGAAAAAAAAATACACTTACGTGCTAATATTTACAACTCCAGTCACTTCGTATAAAATAGTTTACTTTGCCAGTTATTAATCAGAGTTTGGATTTGGAGATTAGAAAGTTGCAATGCTACTTTTATGTGATCATGAGAAGTGTGTATAGTATTTACCACTAAGCACAGAACAGTACACATGTGTAACATGATAGGAAAAGCGAGGTTTGCAACCAGAAAAATTTTGTGCAGATATTTCAGTTAATGATAACCTCAACCTGCATCACCGAAACCTGCTATTCCCAGCCACTACTTGATTGCCAGACGTGTAGTCACACGCGTAGGATCTCCATGGGCATCTCTTTCGTTAGGGACAGTTCCATTCACGGTGGTTCCAACAGTCACAGCTGAACATCTCTGCTACGTTAAGCATTTTCTTCATCATGTTGTCAGTTGATATCGTCACGTGTCATTCAGAACGGCGTGGAAATGCAGATCGTCTTCGTTTCGTTTCGAGGTGGCTCGTGACAACTAGGTTCTACCACCTCCCATGTGGAGCGATTATGACTTTTCACATTCATAAATGCAGCAGTCGGTCACTTATCATGTTGCGACCTGTGTGACGAAGTGTATGCATTTTATTTCGCTGTTTCGAGACTACTGAAGATTTATGCAGAACTTCATACTAAAAGTACGGATGTTGTGCATCTGCTGCTGGGTGAAAATATTCGGATTACATTGGGACATACGTTTCTATCAAAGCTATGCGTCACAGTGTTGCATGATTATGTGCACAGTATTTACATAAGTATATTCTGTTTTTTGGTATTTTTCAATAAGCCTCGTCAGCTGGAAAAATTCGTATCTTTGCCACGCTCAGACCATGAAAGTAAATTATTTCTCATACACGTGTGTGGAAAACTGCAGAGCGATAGTAACTTTCTCATGAGGTCTCACTGAAAAGGAACACAGCTTGAGCCGGCCTGGGTGGCCGAGCGGTTGTAGGCGCTACAGTCTGGGACCGCGGGACCGCTACGGTCGCCGGTTCGAATCCTGCCTCGGGCATGGGTATGTGTGATGTCCTGAGGTTAGTTAGGTTTAAGTAGTTCTAAGTTCTAGGGGACTGATGACCTCAGAAGTTGAGTCCCATAGTGCTCAGAGCCATTTTGAACATAGCTTGATGAATCTTAGACCAAACATTCAAACATCTGCTAGCGTGTACTACAGAATATTAGTGAAAGGATTAAGTAGCAAGACGACCAAAAATGGCAATATTTACAGTGAAGTCATCGTGATTTATGGTGGCCTCGAAGGTGGGACGTGCTTCCTAATAGAGGATGTGAGCACCATGTACGGCAGTGTATGCTCCCAACGTACTCCCATTCTGGCGACAACGAGTTCTTTTGACGGACCCTCCATTCCTCCACAAGCGCGGTTGTCATCTGCTGGGTCATTTTTAACGCATGTGTAGGGGCTGCAATCCGATTCCCCTACGCATCCCATGTGTTTTCTAAACTAAAACTAAACTTCTCCCGAACAGGACATGAAGGCCCAACGGTACCGACCAGCCGCCGTGTCATCTTAAGCCCACAGGTGTTCCTGGATGCGTATATGTTGGGGCTTGTAGTCAGCACACCGCTCTCCCGGCCGGATGTCAGTTTCCGAGACCGGAGCCGCTACTTCTCAGTCAAGTAGCTCCTCAGTTTGCCTCACAAGGGCTGAGTGCAGCCCGCTTGCCAACAGCGCTCGGCAGACCGGATGGTCACCCATCCAAGTGCTAGCCCAGCCCAACAGCGCTTAACTTCGGTGACCTGACGGGAACCGGTGTTACTACTGCGGCAAGGCCGTTGGCTCCCAGGTGTTTTCGATAGGATTTAAATCGGGGAAACGGGCAGGCCAGTCCATTCGCCGAATACCTCCTCTTTCCAAGAGCTCCTTTGCCTGCGGAATTTTATATACACTCCTGGAAATGGAAAAAAGAACATATTGACACCGGTGTGTCAGACCCACCATACTTGCTCCGGACACTGCGAGAGGGCTGTACAAGCAATGATCACACGCACGGCACAGCGGACACACCAGGAACCGCGGTGTTGGCCGTCGAATGGCGCTAGCTGCGCAGCATTTGTGCACCGCCACCGTCAGTGTCAGCCAGTTTGCCGTGGTATACGGAGCTCCATCGCAGTCTTTAACACTGGTAGCATGCCGCGACAGCGTGGACGTGAACCGTACGTGCAGTTGACGGACTTTGAGCGAGGGCGTATAGTGGGCATGCGGGAGGCCAGGTGGACGTACCGCCGAATTGCTCAACACGTGGGGCGTGAGGTCTCCACAGTACATCGATGTTGTCGCCAGTGGTCGGCGGAAGCTGCACGTGCCCGTCGACCAGGGACCGGACCGCAGCGACGAACGGATGCACGCCAAGACCGTAGGATCCTACGCAGTACCGTAGGGGACCGCACCGCCACTTCCCAGCAAATTAGGGACACTGTTGCTCCTGGGGTATCGGCGAGGACCATTCGCAACCGTCTCCATGAAGCTGGGCTACGGTCCCGCACACCGTTAGGCCGTCTTCCGCTCACGCCCCAACATCGTGCAGCCCGCCTCCAGTGGTGTCGCGACAGGCGTGAATGGAGGGACGAATGGAGACGTGTCGTCTTCAGCGATGAGAGTCGCTTCTGCCTTGGTGCCAATGATGGTCGTATGCGTGTTTGGCGCCGTGCAGGTGAGCGCCACAATCAGGACTGCATACGACCGAGGCACACAGGGCCAACACCCGGCATCATGGTGTGGGGAGCGATCTCCTACACTGGCCGTACACCACTGGTGATCGTCGAGGGGACACTGAATAGTGCACGGTACATCCAAACCGTCATCGAACCCATCGTTCTACCATTCCTAGACCGGCAAGGGAACTTGCTGTTCCAACAGGACAATGCACGTCCGCATGTATCCCGTGCCACCCAACGTGCTCTAGAAGGTGTAAGTCAACTACCCTGGCCAGCAAGATCTCCGGATCTGTCCCCCATTGAGCATGTTTGGGACTGGATGAAGCGTCGTCTCACGCGGTCTGCACGTCCAGCACGAACGCTGGTCCAACTGAGGCGCCAGGTGGAAATGGCATGGCAAGCCGTTCCACAGGACTACATCCAGCATCTGTACGATCGTCTCCATGGGAGAATAGCAGCCTGCATTGCTGCGAAAGGTGGATATACACTGTACTAGTGCCGACATTGTGCGTGCTCTGTTGCCTGTGTCTATGTGCCTGTGGTTCTGTCAGTGTGATCATGTGATGTATCTGACCCCAGGAATGTGTCAATAAAGTTTCCCCTTCCTGGGACAATGAATTCACGGTGTTCTTATTTCAATTTCCAGGAGTGTAGTTGCGTTCTGTCATCGATAACAATGAAGTCAGTATCGAGTGCACGCATGAAAAGACAGGTACGGGATCGAAGTACATTGTCGCTGTAACATTGACCGGTGAGTGGACCGAGCTCGAAGATTTGGATATCAGTACCCCCAAGAAACTCAATGACTGCCCACACCGCAACAACTGCAACAACAATACGATCACAGTCGACTATACTCCTGGATTCATTATCTGGTCCCACCTCTCGCCATTTGAGGGCCCGTAATACCCCCAGGAAGATTGTCGAACATTATCGTTTTCGTGGTCCAGGTGTAATGGTATGAGAAAGCATAAATTTGCATGGGCATAGCGACCCAAAAATCTTTCAACACGGCATACTCACCGTTCAACGCTACTGTGACACTGTACTTCTTCCTCATGCGTGTCTTTTCAGGGTGTGATTCGGCCATGACTTCACTTTTATGTTTGCTAACGTGCGCCAGTTTAGAACTGCGCATGTGGTGGATGTCTTTCATCGAGAGGATATTTGGCGAATGGTCTGGCCTGCCTGTTCCCTTGACTTAAATCCTATGGAGCACAGGTGGGACACGTTAGTGACACCTAATGCAACTTCGTTCATTTCAGCTGAAGAGGAGTGACATACTAAAATCTGCAATCACAGATGTTGGAAGAACAAATATAGGCTGTAAGAAAGAAACTGCAAAGATATACTGGGTAACAGAAACATACTTCAACCGATCGACAAAATAAGGAAGGGCAGAAATACAGAAATATAAAAAAAACTTAAGAATGAAATAAATAGGAACTGCAGGGTAGCCAACTGGAAATGGCTTCACGAAAAATGCGAAGAAATCGAATAGATATAAAGGTTGGTAGTAAAGTCCAAACAAACTTTGTAGAAATTAAAAGCAAGGACGACAACATTGAGAATGCAATGGGAATCCCACTGTCAAACGCAGAGGAGACTGTATACAGGTGGAAAGAAAGGTCGACATTTCAGAAAAACTTAGAGTCGATGTGGAAGAGATAGTGGGTCCAGAATTACAGTCAGAATTCAAAACACCTTCGGAACATCTGAGATCAAATCAGGCAGCAGTGTCTAACAACCCTACCACAACAAAGGTCAAAATTTAATAATGACTGTGGTGTTGCTCACGCTGCTAAATACTGCATTTTTGGGGAACAACAAGGTTATTATGTGGTAGGTGTTATTAGAGCACAGATAATAAAGTCATTTCATGTAATAATGAATAAACTAGGCACTCATCTTTTCGCGTTTCCCACGCTGGTCTCGTTGGAAAATGATCGCTCAATAGTCGAAAATCTAGGTGGTGATGATTCCAAGCCCGGATTCAAAGAGGCCTAGGTTTTATTCTACTTAATACAAATGTTTTATAGATGTGTTTCACAAACCATTCTTGAAGATTACATTTTTGCACGACAATGGTGATGTAAAAAAATAATCAGCACTCCGAATTTAAGTTGCACTTCCTTTTTATTGCTTTTGTTGCAATATCATGTAACACACAAAACATCACTTCACGACATACAAAACATACTTGAAAACATTTTCCTCACTGTTAAAGCTCACATTTTATAAACTAACTACAATATGCGTCTTTCCAATCGGACATCCAAGACTTGACCTTGTCAAGGACCAACTCTCTAACTAACTAATAATCGCTTACGCGCCCAAAAATCAGAGTTACAGATACGTCAAAGATCATAGTGGCAAAAGAAAGAATACACATAACAATAATATCATTGCAATACAAACATATCAATGTATCAAAATACCTCTACATTAATGAAATCAAATCTGAATATTGTCTCAGAAATATGTCAACTGCTTTACTGAAACACAGTAGAATATTGCTGGCATGGAGAGGTTGAGTTGAGGTGCCGTAATGGTTACGTATTTCAAGTACCATTACAACACCCCCCCCCCCCCACACACACACACACGATTTCATCCACAAGCTGCACGGGATTGTGTGTCCCAAACAGCAAGATAACAAGGTAGTAAATTACAGTAATCATTATATAGAATAATAGTATCTTTGAAACAGTACATAGAGATTATTGATCGGCATGGTACAATATTAAAAGATTAAAAATTGCTTTAGGCATATCTTTTCAAACTTGCAAAAATTACCTAATTTTACAACAGGCCTCCCTTCGCTCTCTTTACAACAGTAGACATAAATATCAAAATGTTATCCGTTAATCTGTAAGTATTGTACGTAAAGAGAAATTCACAAAAATTTTTTATCTTAGTTACAACTATGTACATGAGCACAGAATATGTCTCTTGGCAATAAAATAAGAAAAGTATTAAAATTTTTTCAAACAAGAGTCCAATTGTTATTTTCAGTCCATCATTTATATATAACTCACTGTCCACTTCACCAGTGTAGTTCCAATTCTCCTAGTGAAGTTTTACCTCTAATAGCAGGTCCATAGGTTTTCCCTTTACATAGTTCCTTTTAGCTAGTGGGTTCTTTATCTACACAGTTAGTTGACTTGCAGTTATTACATAGGCTTTACTCTTCAGTTCAGTATAAGTTCCTACACAAATATTAAGTTTTATATTATGTCACCAAGAATGATCAAACACTAGTAGAATTACATAAAAGAAAAAATATGAAAGATTCTAATAGTCTAACAATTATGATTCATATTCAATAAAAATTCTATATATTACAACACATTAAATTTCTAATTTTCTAACATTACTAAAAAAAATCTTGTTTGTGACATGTCATAAGCAAGCTTTTATTATCCATAGGCCTTCAACATTTTGATGTGAAAGTAATTGCAATTTTTACTCTACTATAATATGGTATGATAGTATATAAATAAATCTGGAAACTAATTTCGAAGTTATTCAACCAGATACAGTTTACTACATTAACATGGAAATTTGTGACAAAGAAAAGTATTACCAGACAGAATTTAAGAAAACAATTGCTTGTTGATCTGTATTGAAGAGCATGAGGACATGGTTCAATTATAGAGACTGCAACAAGGGAGGAGCGATACCTCAAAATATGTGGATGGAAAAGAAAGATAGAAATAGGTACTACTGGAGAGCTCAGCCTATCCCCCTCTCATCAGCAGAAGAAGAAAAATAAAATAGAATCAGTGACAGGCAGTAGGATAAAAAATAAAAGCGGAGGGCTCAAAAAATATAACTGAGAGGCAGAATATCAACAGCTGTCCATCAATATAAAATACAATGCAGTCATGGCAGAATGGACGACTGTGATAATCCCCCTACAGTAGCTTAAGAAACCCATCACTGATATATATTGTCTATCCCAATATTCACCCCCCCCCAATACAGATCCAATGTAACTGTAGCATAAAATCCTACAATATGACAAATAAAAAGGAAGAAAAGTGCTCAGGGTGACACTGAGTCTTACAAAAACAGAAGAAATATCATCAAAATGACAAAAGTAGTGGTTAGATTTTACAACAAGTATCCTCTTAATTTCATCAACGTAATATACAAAATATCAAAAGGTATCACACTTATCCCAAACATGTTATATAAAAAGACAAAATTAAGAAAAATGGCAATTGTTAGCATCTGTGTGTTGCCTCCATAGGCAGACAGAATGGTTCACCAACAATAGACAAAAGAATGATTTTTAATTCCACAGTGAGGAAAGTTCTTTTCTATTTTTCATACATGCTAACTGTCAAGTGGGCATATAAGCAGGCATAGTCTGTTCATAATATTCCAATTTCAGTCTTTTCCAACATATAGGCTCAGAAAAAATAATAATAACAGCAACAAAATGTTTTCAGCATAAATGACATCAGCACATGAAGAAAATAGTAGTAAGCATAAAATATGAATCTCAAAATGTCTAATAACTAACATGAGTAAACTACAACTAAAATAGCACATGTCCTACCACACAAAGAAAACAAAATGCAGAAGCAACCATCAAAATATTCTCTTACATCTAGGCATATATTCAATGAATAGTACGTATAGTACATGTCATCAAAATAGAAATTACATGAAGTAAGCTTCAATACCATGTGTAGTTTCCATATCACATGATAGAAAATAACTTCATAACCAATGTAAAATGTGAAAAATTTTCCTTGTGTTCCAGGTTATTGAGATTTGGAAATTTCATTCTAGGTATCAGACTTACAAGGTTTCAATTCAGTTACATTCCTCAAACCAAATAATTTCCTAGACTTTGGATAGATCAATCTGTAAGCATTTGGGTGAGGATTTTGTTTCACCTCAAATGGTCCTATATAAATGTCAAAAATTTCTTCAATTCTGAAGTCATAGGTTTAGATTTTTCTTTCATTTTAACCAAAACCAAATCACCAATGTTAAAGTGTGAAAACCTGCCTTTTGCGTCGTGTCTTTTCTTTATGTAATCCGCTTGTTTTTTCATGGTGTCTTTTACAATTTGTTCTCTCTGCTGAGGTGACAAAATTTGACAAACTGGAAAATCTATGTGTTCAGTAATAAAGCTAGTAGGTCTTTTGTTAAACATAATTTCGATTGGTGAAAAGCCAGTGGATGTACGTTGCAAACTGTTCATTATGTCTTCGAAATCATTTACATATTCAATCCAATTTACATGGTTCTTACTGCAATATGTTCTGCACAACCTCTCTGTCTCTCTCATGTACCTTCCTGCCGGATTACTGGATGGGTGATAAACTGAATCAAAATATGTTTTATGTTTGCATTTTCAACAAAATCTTTCCATCCTTTGATGTAAATTGTGAGCCATTGTCTGACAAGATTACTTGTGGAATACCTACCTTATTGAAATAATCACTGGTTAATCTAGATGTATTCTGTTTACTTGTGGCTTTCCTTAATGGATACAATTTGATGAATTTTGAGAATATGTCAACAGTCACAAAGATAAAACTGTAACCTCCTTTTGACTTGGGGAGGGGTCTGTAAATTTCGCAAGATGTCAGCTCTAAATTTTTGCTGGGCAAAATATTTTGCATCATCCCTCTGCATGTTTGATTACTCACCTTTACTCTTTGGCATCAGTCACAGGCTGCTAATTGTTTCTTCACTCTTCTGGCAATATTATAAAAATAGACGTTTTCCTGAATCTTTTGTATGCATTTGACAGAACCACAATGTCCAAAACTCTCATATATATATATACTTAACTAATGTGTCTATGTGCTGCCCAGACCAACATAATTTCCAGTCATCCAAATCAGGTCTTAATCTTCTGAACAGAATCTCTTTGTGTACCTTATAATAATCATCTACCTTTTGCTTAACTCCCAAATAACTTTTTACCAATTTCCAATTTTCATCATGATTTTGGTATCTCCTAATGTCATTACAAATTTTTAAAATTTCTCCTTCCTCTTTTATCCCCTTTAAATACATAATTTTGAAATTTTTGTCATCAATACCTGTTTCATTATCAAAATTTAGCCCAGAAAGTGCATCAGCAATAACATTTTCGTTCTGCTTAATATATTTAATTTCATAATCAAATTGTTGTAAGAATAATGCCCATCTGGTTATTCTACTATGATAAAGCCTACACTCCTGTAAGTAACTTAGTGTTTTGCGGTCAGAGTAAACAATCACTTTGTGTCCAAGAAGATAATTTTTAAATTTTTTGAAAGCCCAATGTATAGCCAACAGTTCTTTTTCAGTCACATTGTAAGTCTATTCATACTTTTGTAATACTCTACTAGCAAATGCAATGGAATGGTGTTCAATACGATCTCTTACTACTTTTCCCTGAAATAAGTGTGCTCCTAATCCTGTATCACTGCTGCCAGTCATTAAACAGAAGGGTAAACACATGTCAGGCCTGTATAGAATTCTGCTCTGTGAAAGTTGTTTCTTTACCTCATCAAATGCTTTTTGACAATCAGATTACCAATCCCAGACAGTATTTTTCTTTAATAGATCGCATAAACAAGAAGTGTTCATAGCTTGAGTACCGACACACTTTCTGTAAAATCCAGCAAGACCAAAAAAAAGATTTTAATTGTTTTTTATTTTTAGGAACAGGAAAATTCTATATCGCTTAAATTTTTTCTCTGTCAGGTACAATCCCCTTTTCCGAAATAATATGTCCCAAAAATTTCAATTCACTTACTCCAACTTTACATTTTTCTAACTTTAAGGTGATATCCCCTTCCCTTAATTTTGTACACACCTGTGTTAGCAATTCAAAATGTTCTTCCCATGTTTTTCCAGAAATCAAAATATCATCTACATATACAGTAAGTTTAGACAGTAGTTCATCCCCCAAAACAAGATCTAATGCTCTAATAAACTCAGCAACAGAAACAGTTAGTCCAAATGGTACAACAGATTAATAATAACTTTTTCCCCCATACAAAAATGCAGTGTATTTTCTAGAATTTATAGCTAAAGAAATTTGATGAAAGCCTGAAGTTAAGTCTAAGCTGCTCATGAATTTCACACATTCAAATTTATGTAACAGTTCACCTATGTTTTCTGGATGATCATTTCCTCTTTTCAAAAATTTGTTAAGGTGTCCAGAATCAAGTACAAGTCTAACACCCCCTCCATGTTTCGAAACCACTACCATAGGATTATTATAATCACTGTTACTTCTTTCGATTACACCGCATGCTTCCATTTTTTGTATCTCACTCTCTACTTCTTTTCATTTTGCAAAGGGAATACTATAAGGCTTGAGGAAAAAAGGTTCATGATTTTTAAGGTGTAAAGTCCATTGATAATTCCTGACTCTTCCAAGTTTTTCATTGAAAACGTCTTGAAATTCCCACAATAAATTTTCCAACTGTCTCTTTTGATCACTGTCCAAATTAATTGCTTCCTCTACTTTGCTTTTAACTAGGTTTTCATAATTTTGACCAGAAAAATTTAGCTCAGGCTTGTCATCAAAACAGTAAAAATTCTTTTCATAATCTGTGATTATCCTGACATGACTGCAACCATCTCCACAGTGTATAATAAACAGTTGTGTAAACACAGTAACATTGCTTTTGGGTTTACACACATTTAACTTCATCTCACTACATCTAAATGCAGCACTTACCTTTAACACCCAGTCCATCCCAAATAATATGTTCTCTTCTAAACTTGGAATAACAAGACAACCCTGCTCAAATTTTACATCTTCTATTTCAAATGATAAAAATACCTGACTTTTGATGACTTTACTGTGTTTTCCTGTAGCTCCTCTTATCTTTACTCCCGTCACAGGGGCTTCAACAAAATCAACACTGCCTTCGATTTTATTTCAGAATTTTTCTGAAATAGCTGAAATAGGACTCCCTGTATCAATGAGACATTTACCCTCCCAATTGTTTACTTTAGCTTTAATGTATGGACATCCTAATTCACATTCTTCTACTTTTTCTTTTAATGGTTCATGTAACAGGTCATTTTCAATTTCTCTAAAATTACCCTCATTATTTTCCTGATCAGTTTTTAATAGCTTCACACACACATTGACACTTCATTAACATCATCTATGGATACAACAGGTTGAGCAGACAACAGATATTCATTACATTTTACACTTTGCCACCAGTGAGGATATAACCTTCTACAAATTTTAGCTAAATAGTTCCACAACTCTTCCCTATTTGTTTTGTAATTACAACTGTTCCATAATATTTTTCAAAATTTTTCACCTTTTCCTTCAGAACTTGTATGTGGGTTTAAATACTTCATACTATTAGCTGGCACAACATTACAGTCCTCTGCTACATTAAATTGGTTACACTGACTTAACTTTACCTGTTCTTTAGATGCATGAGAGTCCTCTTCCTCATTACTAACCACACTTACCTCATCACAATGCTCACAATTATCAACTTCATTATCACATAGCTTCACTACTTCACTTGAAATAATCTCGACGAATACCTGATACTCACCCACAGCATTAATCTCACCATTACTTACCTCTGTACAACTCTCAACAACATCATTAGCTTCCATATTTTCATCAAAATCAAAACTTTCCTTATCATGCATCCTATCCACAGTCGCATGAAGTTCAATCTCTCTCTCTTCACATAACTTTTCGTTAAATAACTTATTCAGCTACTTCAGAATTACATAGATTATCATTCTCTACCCAATTATAAAATTCTGACACAATTGCAATATCCTCATCTGGCTTGTTCTTAGAAGTTGTTATCTTGTTGCTTTCAACATGATTATTTTCTCTTATTGTATCCCAAAATTTCTGATCAAATTTTAAAGTATTAATTCCGTGTTGAACATGAGAGTGTTATTTGTGGTGTGTATTTGTTTTGCCTTTCACTAGTTTTATTATAATAATAAGTTACATTTCTCCTTCTTCCTCTGTCTGTAAATTCCCAGTTGATATTGTAGGTCCTATTGTGATTAAATTTTCTCGCCCCAAAACTGCAGGCCCTCATTGAGGCAGTCCGGAGTTTTCCTGCCTGTTTTCTCTGTTGTTTGATCTCCAATTTTGTTCCCCCCTGTTTCTGTCATCCCACCTGTTTCTATTTCCAAAATTTCTATACCTGTCTCTGTCATTACCATTATGATCCCTATTGTTGGCTCTGTGTTGTTCATATCTATTGATTCTGTATTCTCTCCTCTCTCCATACCTGTTTGAATACCACCCCCCCCCCTCCCTGTTGGTGTTCACCATTGTCAAAATTTTGCATATTCCCTCTTTCTAATGCCCTATCCAAATTATCCACATATTTTAAAAATTCTTCCACAGAATCGTCAGACCCATGAACTAAATCCCATTGCAATTTGTCAGGTAGCCTTCTTTTTAGCGCATCTATTTGTGTCTTTTCATCAAAAGGTTTATCTAAATGTATTAATTTTCTCAATTGATCTTTACAAAATGCTTTCATGGTGCCCACTCTCCCTCTGAAAATAGGTCCATTTAAAAATTCAGATTTAATCCTCCCCTGTTCAGCTTCTGACCAAAATTTGCTTAAGAAGCTTTTCTCAAAATTTGCAAAGGTTTCCCAATGATCGAAATTTTGGTTAGGCCGGGATAGGGCCTCCCCTTCAAGAAATTTTTTGACGAATTTAATTTTTGAATTATCAGACATTCCTGGCACAAAATTGTCCTTGCAATGGTGCAAAAAATCAACTGGGTGCAAATTATCACAAGGAAAACATTTCACTAACAGGTTCGACCATACTGGTCCATGACTGTACAATTTTTGTTAGTAACATATTATTGAACTTGATTTATTTTAGTTTTTAATGTGTCTAACTTTTTGGTAACATTTGATTCTAAACTGTCAACCTTTTTCTCAACACTACTGATTGCATAAACATTGTTTGCTTTCAAGTCATTTAATTTTGCATCTAGTGATTCATTTTCATTTTGAAGTTCCTGAATTTCCCTAGCTCTGTTACTATTTTCAGTAACGAATTCATTTTTAAAAACTATTACTTTTTTCTCCACATTGTCTACCCTCGATTCTATCACCTTTAAGTTACTTTCCAGTGTATTTTTGACCTCAGTTAACTCAGTTTTTATTACATTTAATTGGTTATTCAAATTTGCCCCTAACCTTTCGTCCATTTTAGCCCTCATCTCAGATTTTAAATTATTTATATTTTCATTCTGCTTGGTCAGAAGCTGCAGAATTATTTCAATCCTATCAAGTTTTTCATCCTCCCTCACTATTTCTTCATCTGCATTAATTTTATCCATTATTAACTGATAACAAAAAATTAACCACTAGAAATGACAATACCAAATTACAAAATATGTTAGAATTGTTTTACTTAACTTATAGCTAAAGTCTTCCCCGTCGGAATTCAGCCGTAGTGTTTCATTTTAAACCCTTTGTCGTCCCGTTGTTTTTTGCGTCCATTTTTGGCCCTGTGGTTGCCTTCTCAAAATTTGATTGTCAGGTTTTTGTCGATATTTTTCATAACAGATTCACTATGTACTTTTCCTGAAACACATCTACAGTTAATTTTTGATTATTTGGTGCTGCCTATCCTGAACGAGCCCCCACGTTCTAACAACCCTACCACAACAAAGGTCAAAATTTAATAATGATTGTGGTGTTGCTGACGCTGCTAAATACTGCATTTTCGGACAACAACAAGGTTGTTGTGTGGCAGGTATCATTAGAGAACAGTTAATAAAGTCATTTCATGTAATAATGAATAAGATAGGCACTCATCTTTTCGCGTTTCGTCGAAAATCTAGGTGGTGATGATTCCAAGCTCGGATGCAAAGAAGCCTAGGTTTTATTCTGCTATATTTAAATGTTTTATATATGTGTGTCACTAACCATTCTTGAATATTACATTTTTGGATGACAATGGTGATGTAAAAAAATAATCAGCATTCTGAATTTAAGTTACACTTCCTTTTTATTGCTTTTGTTGCAAAATCACGTACCACATAAAACATCACTTCACAACATACAAGACATAGTTGAAAACATTTTCCTCACTGTTAAAGTTCACATTTTATAAACTGACTACAATATGCGTCTTTCCAATCGGACGTCCAAGACTTGACCTTCACAAGGTCCGACTCTCTAACTAACTAATAATCGCTTACGCGCCCAAAAATCAGAGTTACAAATACGTCAAAGATCATAGTGACAAAAGAAAGAATACACATAACAATAATATCATTGCAATACAAACATATCGATGTATCAAAGTACTTCTACATTAATGAAATCAAATCTGAATGTCGTCTCAGAAACATGTCAACTACTTTACTGAAACACAGTAGAATATTGCTGGTATCGAGTGGTTGAGTTGAGGTGCCGTAATGTTTACGTAATTCAAGTACTATTACAAGTGGTAGATAATATACCGTCGAAATTTCTAAAATCAGTGGGCGGAAGTGACAAACCTAACGAGTACTCTAGCGGGTGTGTATAATATATGTGTATAATATATGTGACTAAGACGTACTATTGGACTTTCGGGAAGTATCGACAACTTAATTTCGATGACAACCTAATTTCGAGGCAGATAAGAGCGAGAACGATCGGAAAGTCAGCATAGCAGCTCATGGATCAAAGTAGTTTACAGTAATCATACACAGAAGACTGGAAAAGACAACTGAGAATGTGTTCGACGGCGATCATTTTCGCATTAGAAAAGGTAAAGGCACAAGATGCAGTTCAGAAGTTGTGCTGCGTAACGGAAGCGAGAGTGAAGATAATTAGAGACCTTGTTGACAGGACTTGCGAACCTGCAAAAAAGTTCGACAATGTGAAGTGGTCAAGACGTTGGAAATTCTGAGAAAAAGTTGAGCACCCTATAGGGAAACATGGGTAACAACAGGTAACAATAAGATTAGAAGACCAGGAACGAAGTGCTCGGATTAAAGAGGGTGTAAGTCGGGGATGCAGTCTTTTACCCCTGATGTTCAAGCTGGCATTCGAAGAATCAATGAGCAAATAAAAGAAACATTCAAGAGTGTGATAAAAAGCTTGATTGAAAGGATATCAGGGATAAGATTCGCTGATGAAGTTGATATCCTTATGAGGACGAAGAAGAACTACGGTTCTTTTGAACGGAATGATCATTCTAATGAATACATAGTATGGATTGAGTGTAAGCCGAAGAAAGACGAAAGTAATGAGAAGTAGCGTAAATGAGAACAGCGTGAAATTGAATATCAAAACTGGTGATCACTAAGTAGACGGAGTTAAGGACTTCTGCTACTTTGGAAGCAAACTACTCCAAGCCGGCGAAGCAAGGATGACATAAAAAATAGATCAGCCCGAGCAAAGAGAATATTCCCGGCCAAAAGAATTTTACTAGTATCAAACAGAAGCTTCAATTTCAGGAAGAAATTTCTGAGAATGTAAGTCTACAGCACAGCATTGTACGCTAGCAAATCATGGATGTGGGAAAAACAGAAAGAAAGAGAATCACAGCATTTGGGATTTCGTGCTATGGATGAATTCTGAAAACAAAGTGGACTGGTAAAGTAAGGAGTAAGAAGGTTCGCCGTAGAATCGGAAAAAGAGGGAACAAATGGAAAAGACTGAAAAGAAGAAGGTGCAGGATGTTAGACAACTGTTAACACGTCAGGGATTAACTTTCGTACCACTAGAGGAAGCTGTGGACGCTAAAACTGTAGAGCATAGCAGAGACTCCTTGAGGACTCCTCCCTTACCGTGGCGGGAAGGTTATTGAACTCTGCAGTGACCCAAAAAGCTATGCTGCAGGGAGCGCAAGTTCCTGGCAGGACCACCCTAGCTAGACAGGTATTTTGGCTGGAGTCAGACGGAGAGCAGTCCACAATATAAGTGGGGCAGGGGGGGAAGCTGATTGTCCTAGAGGAGACAACTTCGATTAAAACCAGGGGAGACACCCTACAAAACACGGAGAGATGGATACATAGAATTAGTGAAGGCAACTATCCACGGGAAGACAACCTGTAAAGATAAATAGATAAGCATTGATCCTTAAATGTGGAAGTCCCACCACCTACCTATCCCGGTTACATATCCGTATTTTGAAACGGAGGAACTACAACATTACTCACAAAAATCAAGTAAAAGAATGGAGTGATGGCTTGATGACGACGAAAGCGAGGAAAAGGGTTAAGGATAAAACGAGTGAGAAAATGTCAAAAAAGGCAACATGGAATGTTAAGGAATGAGCAATAAGGAAGAAAAACTGACAAAGGATTTGAACATTGCAAAAACTCGTATGGTTGCTATATCAGAAACAAAGAAGAAACTTCAGGGCAACTACAAAAGAAATTAACAATTATCTTATGATACACAGCGGAATAACTAGAACTGAACGGTCAAGAGCTGGAGTTGCAGTTATGATCAAAAGTACTCATAGAAAGTGCCTGCAACCACATACGTTCATAAATGAAAGACTGATACATTTAAAGTTGAAGATACTGGGGAAGCTCGTGAATATAATTGTTTTATATGTGCCAGAGAAAGGAAAGTGAATGACGCGCGAGCATATTACGTGTGCATGTTGTTGTTGTGGTCTTCAGTCCTGAGACTGGTTTGATGCAGCTCTCCATGCTACTCTATCCTGTGCAAGCTTCTTCATCTCCCAGTACCTACTGCAACCTACATCCTTCTGAATCTGCTTAGTGTATTCATCTCTTGGTCTCCCTCTACGATTTTTACCCTCCACGCTGCCCTCCAATACTAAATTGGTGATCCCTCTATGTCTCAGAACATGTCTTACCAACCGATCCCTTCGTCTAGTCAAGTTGTGCCCCAAGCTCCTCTTCTCCCCAATTCTATTCAATATGTCCGCATTAGTTATGTGATCTACCCATCTAATCTTCAGCATTCTTCTGTAGCACCACATTTCGAAAGCTTCTATTCTCTTCTTGCCTAAACTGTTTATCGTCCACGTTTCACTTACACACGCATGCAGACGACGCTTAATGGAGTATTTAAAGCAGAATATTTATTAACTGCATTAGATTTCAATGCGAGGATAGGTAAATCTATCATTAAGGGAATAGTGGGGCCACATGGAGAACGTAGTAAAAACTGTTACAGAAATCAGTTAACAAATTTTTCTGACTTCAATCACTTAAGGATAACAAATGGTTTTCTTCTCCCCTAAGAGATTTATAAATTTACACGGGCTACTAGTGCTACTAGATACGTAATAGTCTATGTTATTGCAAATGAGAAAGCCATCCAATTAATAGAAGACACCAAAGTGTACATTTAGTAGCGATCTTTCTCTGGTAATATCAAAACTACGAATCACATTGTATAATAATAGAATCACAGTCAAAAAGCAAACACGAGAAGAAGCACGCAGAATACATTTACTTCAAAATCCGAGCATTAGACGGCCATACAGAAAACGTTTAGATGAAGAACTAAAACATGTGCAAGAAAAACAGAACATTAATGAAGAGAGCAAAGAAATAGTAAGAACAATAGACATAATTGCTGGTGAAGCGAAGCTACAAGGAAAATAATAAAATATAAACACTAAAGGAGACTGCCACATTGAAACTAAGAACTACCAGACAAAATAAAATGTGAGAAACAAGCCTACCTGAAGTATCTACAGTCAAAGAAACAAATTGACTATATCTAGTATAAGCGACACACAGCAGAGGCCAAAAGGGAGACAAGAAAAATGCAAGAACAGAGATGGGAACACTTTCTGGGTGAAGTGGACCATGACTGGGTGTTGTGTGATGTCCTTAGGTTAGTTAGGTTTAAGTAGTTTTAAGTTCTAGGGGACTGATGACCATAGATGTTAAGTCCCATAGTGCCCAGAGCCATTTGAACCATTTTTTTTTTTGAAGTGGACCATGATGTACATGGAAACCAAATAAAACCTATAGGATGCTGAAACAGCTTAATGAAGGTGGCGATACTGTTCATATTAACCCCATTTCAGAAAATGAGTGGATGGATTATTTCCAAAATCTGTACACAGGTGATAAGGAGAATGTGAAAACTGCAGTTAGTTACGAGGAAGTTGATATTATATCAATGGAAGAACTGAAGGTTGTGTTAAGAAAATCTACAAACAGAAAATCCCCAGGGGAAGATAACTTCAATGTACAATTATTTAAATATGCTTCGGTACCATTACTCACAAAACTGTTGAGCTTTGTAAGTACTTGGAAATACAGCAACATACCAGAGGATTGGCAAACAGCAAGTTGTTATCCCATTATTTAAAAAAGGCGCTCGCAGAAAATTTGACAATTATCGAGGTATTTGTCTTATGAACTCTGGGTACAACATATATGTAAAAATAATTACAAATAATGAGAGGTACTTTCGGAAACGTTTCTTACTAAAGAACTGAACGGGTTTCGCATGGGAACACAGTGTTTCTCCAATCTCCCAAATGATTGAAGAACATAGAAATACAATCATCCCACATACATAGCTTCTATTGACTATGAGAAAGCTTTTGATAAAGGTAGGAGTTAAATTACGGAAAATTTTCAAAAAGAATGGTATACCCCATATCTAATAAGTACAGTTCAGTGTGTGTATATACACAGCAAAATCAAGTACCAAAAGAAAATCCGATTACGAGAAACATCTTTTAAGGAATGAGGCAAGGGTGTCCTTCATCACACACATTATTTAATATATACATTGATGACGTCATAAATAAATGGCAGAATAAAGTAGTGCATCATTATAAGCTTGATAATAATGTTACGAATACACTCCTGTTTGTAGATGATCAAATAACCTTAGTGGACTCAGGAGATAAATTACAGAGAGCAATTTGGTTCTTGCGCAAGGTGGCAAGATGTTGATGTTAGTATACGACTGCTGAATAACATCCCTGTTCGAAACACTATGACAGTACCTAAAAATAAAACTAAGGTAATGGAATTTCATGGTAGGGATCAATTAAGAGAAAAATTAATAACTGATGATAAGCCGCCAAAACAAATAAATACTTTTAAATACATGGGATGTAAGGTCTCGTATATCACCTGCAACCATCAAGAATAAAAGCAGGAAAAATTCCAGCAGATGGTGGATACTATAAATCGCAGTCGCCTCAGAAAAGTTACAAAACAGACAGTACTAAAATTTTATACTGCGATGGCAGTGTCAGTTCTAACTTATGGATCGGGGAGTTGCACTCCAGCCGCCAATCAAAGGCAGAAGATTGGGGCAGCAGAGAGGAGTCTCCCAAGGCTTCTACCTGATTACAAAATCGTTGGTGGGATAGAAAATATTGAAATGAGAAATGAACTGGGTCAAAAGCCTATTTCAGAAAATAGAGGAGTCAGAAAGAAATGGAATGTACACATTCAAAAGATGCCAGAAGAACAAATACCTTAAGTGACATACAGATATCCATCTAAAGGGAAAAGTAGTGTTGGGCATCCTAAGGAGAGATAGGAAGATGAACTGCAATCTGCTTGAAATTGGAACAGGTAAGGATGCTTAAACCAAAACTAGATATGATGACGATGATGATTTTGATGATGATGACAGAGACTGGAATACATCCAACAAATGACTGAGAACGTAGAGCGAAAGTGGTCAAGAGCTGACTTCGCGGCTTGCCGCATCAAACAGGTCATGCCAATGACGGCTAATAATAATAATAATAAAAAATAAAAGAATTGGAATACATCACATGTTGACTAGCAACCATCCAGAAGTTATCTGCAACGACAGTGGGTGGTGGAGGAACACCGTAAAAGCTCATTACCAAAATTGTGGCCTGTGTGAGAGCACGCTACAGTGCATGTAGTGCCGTCTGTGGTGACAGCACACTCTATAAAGAACCGTGCCTCACATTTTGTAATGTCCAGGCGATCATCATAAATGGTGGTGGCTCCAGTGTAGTTACTGTCTTTGTATATAAGTGTCATTTCTGTTCTACACATTCTGCGTTCCTTTGAGTTGCCTCCTATACTACACTGAATAGCCAAAGGAACTGATACACCTACCCAACACCGTGTAGGGTACCCGCGAGCATGCACAAGTGCCGCAACACAACGTGGCAGAGATTCGAATAACGTCTGAAGTAGTGCTGGATGGAACTGACCCCATGAATCCTGCAGGGCTGTCCATAAATCCGTAAGAGCACGAGGGGCTGGAGATTTCTCCTGAACAGCACGTTGCATGGCCTCCCACATATGCTCAATAATATTCATGTCTGGGGAGTCTGGTGGTCATCGGATGCGTTTAAATTCAAAAGAGTGTTTCTGGAGCCGCTCTGTAGCAATTCTGGATGTCTAGGGTGCCGCATTGTCCTGCTGGAATTGTCCAAATCTGTCAGAATGCACAATGGACATGAATGGATGTAGGTGACCAAACAGGATGTTCACCTAAGTGTCAGCTCTCAGTGTCGTATCTAGAATCACTCCAATTGCACACGCCCCAGACCATTACAGAGCCTCCACAAGCATGAACAGTTCCCAGCTGACATGCACGGTCCATGGATTCATGAGGTTATCTCCATACCCGTACACGACCATCCGCTCGATACAATTTGAAAGGAGATTCGTCGGACCAGGCAACATGTTTCCGGTCATCATGAATCCAATGTCGATGTTGACGGGCCCAGGCGACTCGTAAAACTTTGGGCCTTGCATTCAGCAAGGGTACACGAGTGGGTCTTTGGCACCGGAGTCCATATCCATGATATTTCGTTGAATGGTTCGCACGCTGACTCTTGTTGATGGCCCAGCATTGAAATCCGCAGCTACTTGCGAAAGGGTTGCACTTCTATGTCACGTTGAACGATTCTTTTCAGGGGTCATTGGTCCCGTTCTTGCAGGATCTTTTTCCGGTCGCAGCGATGACGGAGATTTGACGTTTTACCGGATTCCTGATATTCACTGTACACTCGTGAAATAGTAGAACGGAAAAATTCGTACTTCATCGCTACCTCGAAGATGGTGTGTCCCATTGCTCGTGCGCTGACTATAACACCACGTTCAAACAACAAAAACCACTTAAAAGTTGATAACCTGCCACTGTAGCAGCAGTAACCGATCTACCAACTGCACAAGACATTTATTGTCTTACATAGGCGTTGCCGAACGCAACGCCGTATTCTGCCTGTTTACGCATCTCTGCATGTGAATTAAAATGCCTGTACCAGCTTCTTTGGCCCTTCAGTGTTATAGTAACAAGTCTTTCCATGTATGGTCGAAGTTTCATCGAGCTCTGTTATATGGCAGTGACCAATCGTGGAAACATTACTTTCGTCCTTAAGTTTTTCGCATCAGTATATAGTTAACTGGAACTCTGTTTCTTTACAGAAATTTACTAGCCCATACTAAACAAAAATGTTCCTATTTCTCAGGAGAGGACAGTCCGCAGCTTTCTGATAATTGTTCTTGAATTCATTGGAAGGAAGATTTTAGAGCCTTACTGCAGGAAAGATACTGTAGCGTAAGAATGGACAGGAACTGTGGTTTGGTACTGAATGTATTACAGATAATAAAGCAGCACAATATGAATACAATGAGAATACTGAGTATCGAACCGTCATAGGAAGGTTACAAAACATGAAAAAGAATTTTCTTATTGGAAACAGTGCCCTTTGCAACCTTCAGTTCTCCAGAAAATATTCAGCTGTTGGAGAACGGAGTATTTTTGTTGAAACTGTCGGAATGCTTCACTATTTACTTTGTGCTTTCAGAAAAACACTCTTCTCTCTGGCACAGGAATGTTCACCGACGCATTGTTCCATATATGAAATACTGAAAGTGGATTGAGCTGAGGGATATTCGATTCACCTAGACTGGGAATGCTAGAGTACAACACGCGTGAACAACTCAGTTTACAAAAATGTTTCCTGTAGCAAGATGTAACAAATCATTTTTATCGTCGTACATGCACTTGCTTCACAAAGGTGACACATGACAACATAAAGTTTGTAATAACCTGTATCATTTTCTTTTCAGTAAGGACCACAAATTCTGTTTGACATGCACCATAAAATCACACGTCTTGGCCGCCTCACATTTTGCTGCAAAAAGGTCGCCAATGCTTTCTGAGGTATTCTACGTAGTAGCGTATATTCAATAACAGATAGCCCCAGATCAGAATCAATTAACATTTTTTTTATTCCACAAAAAATAGTAAAGAAAAACACTTTCCGCATGGAGTTAGTTTGCCATTCTAACAAAGAGATAAATGAATGACATTCAAATCAATTTAGATCACTTAGTCTTTGTCCATACCGGATCGCACTCAGCACCGTGATGCCATACGAGGAGCTGGCTGAAGTAAATGTAGGTTTCTTAGGTCGAAACTAGAGATGGGTCTAGTACTTTTCGTATTGTATTCAGCGTCCAGGACCAGTAATTAAAATGTATTTTATAATTACGTAAATTACATAAAAACTACGTGGTATGTAACACATCTTTTCAGTATCAGCATACTTCACTTTTTCGATAAACAGCAGAAGAAATATTTGTAAAAAGACAAGATTCTTTGTGATTAGACATGCAAAGGACGTCGGCACGGGACACACGATTGACCATTATCCGTCTTTTTTTGATACAAGGTAAAAGAGCATGTTCATTTTTATGGAAATTAGACCGACTTACAACAGAACGAAGCCCTCGCTTCGTAATCGAGTATACTGTGTCACATGTTGTAAAGTGTATATGGTAACTCCCGCCCCATGAAGTATGGACCTTGCCGTTGGTGGGGAGGCTTACGTGCCTGAGCGATACAGATGGTCGTACCGTAGGTGCACCACAACGGAGGGGTATCTGTTGAGAGGCCAGACAAACGTGGGGTTCCCGAAGAGGGGCAGCAGCCTTTTCAGTAGTTGCAGGGGCAACAGTCTGGATGATTGACAGATCTGGCCTTGTAACACTAACCAAAACGGCCTTGCTGTGCTGGTACTGCCAACGGCTGAAAGCAAGGGGAAACTACAGCCGTAATTTTTCCCGAGGGATGCAGCTTTACTGTATGGTTAAATGATGATGGCGTCCTATTGGGTAAAATATTCCGGAGGTAAAATAGTCCCCCATTCGGATCTCCGGGCGGGGACTACTCACGAGGACGTCGTTATCAGGAGAAAGAAAACTGCCGTTCGACGGATCGGAACGTGGAATGTCAGATCCCTTAGTCGGGCAGATAGGTTAGAAAATTCAGGTAGTAAAGGGAGACGATAATTTAATAGTCATGGGTTACTGGAATTCGAGAGTAGGAAAAGGGAGAGAAGGAAACATAGTAGATGAATATGGATTGGGGTTAAGAAATGAAAGAGGAAACCGTCTGGTAGAATTTTGCACAGAGCAGAACTTAATCATAGCTAACACTTGGTTCAAGAATCAGAAAAGACGGTTGTATACATGGAAGAATCCTGGAGATACTAGTAGGTATCAGATAGATTATATAATGGTAAGAGAGAGATTTAGGAACTAGGTTTTAAATTGTAAGACATTTCCATGGGCAGATGTGGACTCGGACCACAATCTATTTGTTATGAACTGTAGATTAAAACTGAAGAAACTGCAAAAAGGTGGGGATTTAAGGAGATGGGACCTGGATAAACTGACTAAACCAGAGGTTGTACAGAGTTTCAGGGAGATCACAAGGGAACAATTGACAGGAATGGGGGAAAGAAATACAGTAGAAGAAGAATGGGTAGCTCTGAGGGATGAAGTAGTGAAGGCAGCAGAGGATCAAGTAGGTAAAAAGGCGAGGGCTAGCAGAAATCCTTGGGTAACAGAAGAAATATTGAATTTAATTAATGAAAGGAGAAAATATAAAAATGCAGTAAATGAAGCAGGCAAAAAGGAATACAAACGTCTCAAAAATGAGATCGACAGGAAATGCAAAATGGCTAAGCAGGGATAACTAGAGGACAAATGTAAGGCTGTAGGGTCTTACCTCACTAGGGGCAAGATAGATACTGCCTACAGGAAAATTAAAGAGACGTTTGGAGAAAAGAGAACCACTTGTATGAATATCAAGAGCCCAGATGGAAACCCAGTTTTAAGCAAAGAAGGGAAAGCAGAAAGGTGGAAGGAGTATATAGTGGGTCTATACAAGGGCGATGTACTTGAGGACAATATTATAGAAATGGGAGAGGATGTAGATGGAGATGAAATGGGAGATACGATACTACGTGAAGAGTTTGACAGAGCACTGAAAGACCTGAGACGAAACAAGGCCTCGGGAGTAGACAACATTCCATTAGAATTACTGACGGCCTTGGGAGAGCCAGTCCTGACAAAACTCAAGCATCTGGTGAGCAAGATGTATGAGACAGGCGAAATACCCTCAGACTTCAAGAAGAATATAATAATTCCAATCCCAAAGAAAGCAGGCGTTGACAGAGGCGAAAATTACCGAACTATCAGTTTAATAAGTCACAGCTACAAAAAACTAACACGAATTCTTCACAGACGAATGGAAAAACTGGTAGAAGCCGACCTCGGGGAAGATCAGTTTGGATTCCGTAGAAATGTTGGAACACGTGAGGCAATACTGACCTTACGACTTATCTTAGAAGAAAGATTAAGGAAAGGAAAACCTATGTTTCTAGCATTTGTAGACTTAGAGAAAGCTTTTGACAATGTTGACTGGAATACTCTCTTTCAAATTCTAAAGGTGGCAGGGGCAAAATACTAGGAGCGTAAGGCTATTTACAATTTGTACAGAAACAAGATGGCAGTTATAAGAGTCGAGGGGCACGAAAGGATAGCAGTGGTTGGGAAGGGAGTGAGACAGGGTTGTAGCCTCTCCCCGATGTTATTCAATCTGTATATTGAGCAAGCAGTAATGGAAACAAAAGAAAAGTTCGGAGTAGGCATTAAAATCCAAGGAGAAGAAACCATAACTTTGAGGTTCGCCGATGACATTGAAATTCTGTCAGAGACAGCAAAGGACTTGGAAGAGCAGTTTGACGGAGTGGACAGTGTCTTGAAAGGAGGATATATGATGAACATCAACAAAAGCAAAACGACGATAATGGAATGTAGTCGAATTAAGTCGGGTGATTCTGAGGGAATTAGATTAGGAAATGAGACACTTAAAGTAGTAAAGGAGTTTTGCTATTTGGGGAGCAAAATAACTGATGATGGTCGAAGTAGAGAGGATATAAAATGTAGACTGGCAATGGCAAGGAAAGCGTTTCTGAAGAGGGGAAATTTGTTAACATCGAGTATAGATTTAAGTGTCAGGAAGTCGTTTCTGAAAGTATTTGTATGGAGTGTAGTCATGTATGGAAGTGAAACATGGACGATAAATACACTCCTGGAAATTGAAATAAGAACACCGTGAATTCATTGTCCCAGGAAGGGGAAACTTTATTGACACATTACTGGGGTCAGATACATCACATGATCACACTGACAGAACCACAGGCACATAGACACAGGCAACAGAGCATGCACAATGTCGGCACTAGTACAGTGTATATCCACCTTTCGCAGCAATGCAGGCTGCTATTCTCCCATGGAGACGATCGTAGAGATGCTGGATGTAGTCCTGTGGAACGGCTTGCCATGCCATTTCCACCTGGCGCCTCAGTTGGACCAGCGTTCGTGCTGGACGTGCAGACCGCGTGAGACGCCGCTTCATCCAGTCCCAAACATGCTCAATGGGGGACAGATCCGGAGACCTTGCTGGCCAGGGTAGTTGACTTACACCTTCTAGAGCACGTTGGGTGGCACGGGATACATGCGGACGTGCATGTGCTGTTGGTACAGCAAGTTCCCTTGCCGGTCTAGGAATGGTAGAACGATGGGTTCGATGACGGTTTGGATGTACCGTGCACTATTCAGTGTCCCCTCGACGATCACCAGTGGTGTACGGCCAGTGTAGGAGATCGCTCCCCACACCATGATGCCGGGTGTTGGCCCTGTGTGCCTCGGTCGTATGCAGTCCTGATTGTGGCGCTCACCTGCACGGCGCCAAACACGCATACGACCATCATTGGCACCAAGGCAGAAGCGACTCTCATCGCTGAAGACGACACGTCTCCATTCGTCCCTCCATTCACGCCTGTCGCGACACCACTGGAGGCGGGCTGCACGATGTTGGGGCGTGAGCGGAAGACGGCCTAACGGTGTGCGGGACCGTAGCCCAGCTTCATGGAGACGGTTGCGAATGGTCCTCGCCGATACCCCAGGAGCAACAGTGTCTCTAATTTGCTGGGAAGTGGCGGTGCGGTCCCCTACGGCACTGCGTAGGATCCTACGGTCTTGGCGTGCATCCGTGCGTCACTGCGGTCCGGTCCCAGGTCGACGGGCACGTGCACCTTCCGCCGACCACTGGCGACAACATCGATGTACTGTGGAGACCTCACGCCCCACGTGTTGAGCAATTCGGCGGTACGTCCACACGGCCTCCTGCATGCCCACTATACGCCCTCGCTCAAAGTCCGTCAACTGCACATACGGTTCACGTCCACGCTGTCGCGGCATGCTACCAGTGTTAAAGACTGCGATGGAGCTCCGTATGCCACGGCAAACTGGCTGACACTGACGGCGGCGGTGCACAAATGCTGCGCAGCTAGCGCCATTCGACGGCCAACACTGCGGTTCCTGGAGTGTCCGCTGTGCCGTGCGTGTGATCATTGCTTGTACAGCCCTCTCGCAGTGTCCGGAGCAAGTATGGTGGGTCTGACACACCGGTGTCAATCTGTTCTTTTTTCCATTTACAGGAGTGTAGTTTGGACAAGAAGAAAATAGAAGCTTTCGAAATGTGGTGCTACAGAAGAATGCTGAAGATTAGATGGGTAGATCACATAAGTAATGAGGAGGTATTGAATAGAGTTGGGTAGAAGAGGAGTTTGTGGCACAACTTGACTAGAAGAAGGGATCGGTTGGTAGGACGTGTTCTGAGGCATCAGGGGATCACAAATTTAGCATTGGAGGGCAGTGTGGAGCGTAAAAATCGTAGAGGGAGACCAAGAGATGAATACACTAAGCAGATTCAGAAGGATTTAGGTTGCAGTAAGTACTGGGAGATGATAAAGCGTGCACAGGATAGAGTAGCATGGAGAGCTGCATCAAACCAGTCTCAGGACTGAAGACCACAACAACGACAACATATGATAACTCCTAGAATATTATTTCAATGGTACACAGTGGCGTACGAAAAATCGGTCCCGAATACTAGACTGCTCATTGTCGCTTACCAATAGTCATCTATTGTTTGCATTAGCTTATTTGTTATTTCTTCACTGCCTAGCCGCGCGGGATTAGCCGAGCGGTCTTGGGCGCTGCAGTCATCGACTGTACGGCTGGTCCTGGCGGAGGTTCTAGTCCTCCCTCGGGCATGGGTGTGTGCGTTTGTCGTTAGAATAATTTAGGTTACGTAGTGTGTAAGCTTCGGGACTGAAGACCTTAGCAGTTAAGTGCCATCAGATTTCACACACACACACACACACACACACACACACACACACACACACCCACAAACACGCATTTCACTGCCTAATTATTACATGTTTATCCATTTTGCTCGTAGCGGTCAACAAATCGTGCGTAACTGTCGAGCAGTCTGTATCCGGGACCGGTTTTTCGTGCGCCACCTTATATTATTTCACTGCGATCAGGCACATAACGCTACAGTTGACTAAACGAGGTGTTTTGCAGAATCACGAAAATTACAAGTGTGTGAGAATTCTGTTATGAATAAAAACTCCCCCTCTTGGCGCCTTCCCTCATTAGTCACCTATGCTACTAATTTTCAGTTTTTCATAAGAACCATATACCAAGTCTAATGAACAGTGAACGAATAAAAATGAATGGTTCCAAAAAAAGAGCGATCACCAGTGAACTTGTTCCCAAGGATGAACGACTTTGTCCATCTCTAGTCGAAACGTCGACAACAGTCGGGACTTCGGTGTGCTGACATCTTGCCTCTCCATAACACATCCCATGATGAATGACTGAGTATGACAGAGCTCTCGGTCGATTATCGCGAGGTTTTTAGGGTCTGATGTGGGGGTTCCCTTCCTGCCTCCGCCCATGTTTGAAAGTTATTAGTTCCACAGAAGGAATCCCGATGACTGGAGTATGTGCACAAATTTACTATCGGGATAATAAATCTGAAATTAATTTGGCACTGACACATTCTCCTGAATTGTGACAAAGTCGATTCGTTTGCATAGTAACGGCAACAACTACCCAGTGTGGACCGTGTAAGTTCCGCACTAGGATACCAGTATTGGAGGACTGAGTCCTTGGGAGTGGTGGTGAGTGGTTGGGGATGGGCATCTCGGGGGAGCAGAAGTTCCCTGGGTAAAGGACAGCTGCTCATAGTGACTGCAGTGCGGTTCCGCCAGATTGGAAACGCGTCGTGTAGATTCTGGTATCCACTCTCCTTCGGAACTCAAAATGGTTCAAATGGCTCTGAGCACCATGGGACTCAACTGCTGAGGTCATTAGTCCCCTAGAACTTAGAACTACTTAAACCTAACTAACCTAAGGACATCACACACATCCATGCCCGAGGCAGGATTCGAACCTGCGACCGTAGCGGTCTTGCGGTTCCAGACTGCAGCGCCTTTAACCGCACGGCCACTTCGACCGGCCCTTCGGAACTGCTTACAGTGGGTCAGTGAATAAAATTCACGAGGAGTGACAAAGCGCCATCTTAAATACACGCCTGAAAGAGTTACATTTGCTCGATGCTTGGATGGTATATGTTTTGAGGAGGCAAAGCACTGCTTCCGATCATGTAGCTGCTGTGCGTGAGCTATGCGTCACTTGTCTCGAAGCTTGGGTCAAAGCTAGTGCCACATCTTTCCGTGGTGGCGACTGGGATTCCACTTCAAAACAGACTGGACACAAATAAAGCTTGAAACTTCTTGGCAGTATGCCTTTCGCAGGCACTACCCAAAAATTTTGTTCTACTAACCAACTTGTGTTGTTCGATACGCTGTGGCTGCCATCTTGGTCTGGCAACTGAGTGTCACCTGAAGATCTAGAACAAAGACAACTTCATCACGAAGCCTCCAGAGCGTGCAGCTGGAGGCAAGGGGTAGCGTCTTTGATTAGTAATAAAATCATTCTCAGCCCCGAGTTCGAACCTCGCCAGTACCCAAAAATTTTGAGTAAAAATCGTCAAGCAGTGGCGACTCAACTTCTTGTATAAAAAGTCACTCTTATTCTGTGAAAAGCCATTCCAAAGAGGGTGGAGGATCTGAGAGAGGCTCAGGGCACTCTCTTGTCCTGGGGTGGGAAACTGCCCTAACGGCATAAGAATCAGCAGTGACGAAACGGCACGTGGATGCAGAAGGCCATGGAAACCGATGCATTAATGAGTATCCACAGGCCGTGTGGCCTGTAATTGAAAAAGTGTCGTGATAATTTCTTGATTGGAAAAAGATTATGGACTACTCCCCCATTCGTATCTCTGGGAGGAGACTGCCAAGGGGGTCATGACCATGAGAAAAAAATTCAATAACCAACGAAAGAAGGACATGGGTTATCAGACGTTTTAACGTAGCAGAGAAGCTAGAAAATCTGAAAAGGGAAATGCTAAGGCTCAGTGTAGGTGCTGTGGGATCGGTGAAGTGAAATCGAAATAAGACACGGCTTCCTGGTCAGATGAGTATTGGGTAATATCAGCAGCAGCAGACAATTGTACAACGGGAGTAGGATTCGTTTTGAACGGGGAAGTAGGGTAGAGAGCGTGTTACTGTGAGCAGTTCAGTGATAGGCTTGTTCAGAATCGACAGGAAACTAACAGCGGCAACAATAATTCAGGTATGCATGCCGACGTCGCAAGTCGAAGATGAAGAGATAGAGACTGTGTATGAGGATATTGAACGGGTAGTTCAGTACGTAATGGGAGATGTAAATGTAATAGTCATGGTTAATTGGCATGCGGTTGCAGGAGAAGGAGTAGAAGAAAGGTATGCCGGAGAATGTGGGCTTGGTACTAGAAATGGCAAACTGAGAAAGACTAATTGAGTTTTGCAATAAATTTCAGCTAGTGAAAGACAATACTCAGATCAAGAATCACGTGAGGAGGACGTATACCTTGAAAAAGCCGAGAGATATTAAAAGAATTCAGTAGATTACATCATGATTAGGCAGAGATTCTGAAATCAGATACTGAATTGTAAGTCGTACTCAGGAGCGTATATGGACTCTTAACACAATTGAAGAATAGGCTGAAGTTCAAGAGATTAGTCAGGAAAGTGAAATGTTTGCATGAAAAATGTGAAGAATTCGAAAAATAAATGTTTGTCGGAAGGACTGATTATGCATACAGGAAAGTCAAAACAACCTTCGGTGAAATTAAAAGCAAGGGTGGTATCATTAAGAGTGCAATGGAAAATTCTCTGTTAAGTGCAGAGGAGAAAGCGGATGGGTGGGAAGAGCAGATTGAAGAACTCTATGAGGGGGAAGACTTGTAACAGAACGAGACAGAAGGAAAAAAAACAGGAGTTGATATAGAGGAGATAGGGGATACAATATTAGAATCATAATTTAAAAGAGTTTTGGAAGGTTTACGATCGAATAAGGCAGAAGGGTTGGAGAAAATTCAATCAGAATTTCTGAAATCTTTGGGGACGACGTTGGTGTGTAGAATGTTTGAGTCTGACGATGAACAATCTGACTTTGGGAAAAAAAACGTCCACACAGTTTCGAAGATTTCAAGAACCGACGAGAGCGAGAATTATCGCACAATTAGCATAACAGCTAGTGCATCCAAGTTCCTGATAAGAATAATACACAACAGAATGGAAAACGAAATTTAGAATGTGTCAGATGACGATCTGTTTGACTATATGAAATATAAATGCACGAGAGACGCATTTCTGACATTTCGGGTGATAATGGAAGCAAGACTAAAAAAATTCAAGGCACGTTCATAGGATTTGTCGACTTGCAAAAATGTTTGACAGTGTCAAATGATGCTAGACGTTCTAATTCCGGGTAAAACTGTAGAGGAAAGGTGGTAATATTCAGGATGTAGAAGAACCAAGAGGGAAAATAACAGTGGAAGACCAAAAAGGAAGGGCTCGAATTAAAATGGGTGAAGACAGGGATATAGTCTATCGCCCCTACTGTTCAATCTATACATAGAAGCAGCAATAACGGAAATAAAAAGAAGGTTCAAGAGTGGGAGTGAAATTGAAGTTGAAAGTATATCAATGATGAGATTCGCTGATAACACTGCCACCGTCAGTGAAAGTGAAGAATAATTACAGAATCTGCTGAATAGAATGAACAGTCTAATGAGTATAGAATATGGACTGAGAGTAAATCGAAGAAACGCAAGAGTGATGAGAAGAAGCAGAAATGAAAACAGCAAGAAACTTGACGTAAGAGTCGGTGATGACGAAGTAGATGAAGTTAAAGAATTCTGCTAACTAGGCAGCAAAATAACCCACGATGGAAGGAGCAAGGAGGACATAAAAAGCGGACTAGCGCACGCAAGGGAGGCATTCAGCGAAGTCTGCTAATATCAAATAAAAGTCTTAAATTGAGGAAGAAAATTCTGAAAATGTACGTTTGGAGCACAGCGTTCTGTGGGGAAACCGGAACAGAAGAAGCATTTGAGATGTGGTGCTACAGAAGAGTGTTAAAAATTAGACGGACTGATATCGTAAGGAATGAGGGTTTCTCCACAGTATCGGCGAGGGAAGGAATATAAGGAAAACACTAACAAGAACAAGGGACAGAATGACAGGACATCTGTTAAGCCATCAATGAGTAACTTTGTTGGTACTAAACGGATCTATGGAGAGTAAAAACTGTGGGTTAAGACAGAGACTGGAATACATGTGTTACATAATTGAGGACGTAAGTTGCAACTGTTACTCTTAAATGAAAAGGCTTGCACAGGAAAGGAATCAATGACGGGCCTCATCAAATCAGTCAGAAGACTGACAACAACAAAAAGAAAAATGCTGTGGCCACATGCGAAGGCCTTGCATATATCATCCCTCTTCCCCTGGAGAAAGATTGTGTAGCCTTCATAATATCAGACAGTCCTGTGCCTCTCTCACGTGAGAGGGAAAAGATTGCAGTGACGGCATCATGGGGACATCAAAACGGTTGAGCGCATAGGAGTCGTCGTCGCTTACAAGGATGTGGACTTCCTTGGATGCTGAGTCCCTGTCCCTGTCATTGTATACCAGAGGTCGTGAATACTAGTGTGGATGGTCCGAGTGTGGCTGCAAGAACTGGAACTGGCTCATATGAGACTCACCTGTAATGGATCTGGAAAGAAAAATATCGTAGCATCATTTCCTTGGACAGCCCGATCGCTGGTAAGGCAAGGTACGTGATCTAGAGTGGGCTACCTTTTCAAGCGTGGATTTCCAAAGTGGAGCAACGAACGAGACTATTAAGTGCGACTGGTCCTCTGCATAGGTTGCCCCAAGGAACAGCTGTGGCCATCCCAAGAGAGGCGAGGTGCTACCTGTGAGCGACGCTGTCGTCATCAGACTAAGAGTTCATGCTGTATGGACCAAATCAATGTGGACTACAACCTGTAGTCTGACTCTTCTGTCTGAAAGTAGTCTTGGGTATCATTCATTCGACTGTCTCTGGTAGATGTGTCTGTGTGTAGGGAAGTAAAAGTCAACTGTATGAAACACTACGTTGGCCAATACCAGAGTCCACACATGTCCCTGTTGCAGAAGCCTAGTCTTGGCGGAACCTGGTGACCGTGCTTGCGCCTCCACACAGTGGTGGTTCTGGTGGGCCCATGACGCTGAAGAGCTAGATGGATACCTAGCGAGTCTCTGACCGCCTAACTGAAACTGTGGGCGGCACTTTGGCCAAAGAGTCCACTCGTTTACTGTATGGAGTCGTCGGCAGAAGCCAGACATAGAACAAGCCAAGTCCCTACAAGGGCAAGTCACCGTAAACACTAATTTGGAGAGACAAATTGCTTGGCTGTGACGGAGGGTGGCAATCTATGATGCAAGACAAAGTCCATGGTCTCGTGCTGCTGCCACAGCGGGATGGCTGAGTACTACACTCGAAGAGTCTGCCGCTCCATTGACAGACTTACGGAGTGCACGACCTAGGACCACAACTAGAGCATCTCACGTGAATGTTTAGCAGTGACTTTATTGAACACAGAAACTAACGCGCTGCCTGGAGTGTCAGTAGGCAGTGGAGAAATCCCACCATCAACCGGGGTGAATGCGGGAACGGTGCAATCTAATGCATCAACTATAGGAAGCAAAACAGAAAAGGAATCAATCTGCAGATGAAAGATTCTGTTCAAAAAAGGACTGAGTGCTGGAAGTGACGCCACAGGGATTTCCTAAATTTGCAGAAAATATCGCGAAAGCGCCTCCTATTGAAACTTTGAAAATTTGTTGCGCCCAGAGGGTGCCTGGTTGTAAGAAAGCACTCTGAAATAAAAGAAAAAAAAATATAGGTAGCTTGCTACAGCCGTGAGATATTTATAGAAAAGCACTCTTATTTGCCTGTTAACGTTCAGCAGTTCATGTGTAATTTATACAAGTTTTGTAAGAGTTTACGAAAATCTGACAATGTTGCATTTTACGTTTTGGTAATTCTACCTTTGGTACCACAAAGTGTATTCTATGAGAATTTTTCTCGTGGTAGCGTTTTTGATTAGCAATCAAAACGTCCTCGGTCTCGGGTTCGAACCACTCTACGCTTAAATTTTGAATAAAACTCATCAGCAATGGCGGCTGAAAACTCCGGAATAAGAAGTCACCCTAATTCAGCCAACGGTCGTGTCAGAGGGAGCAGAGGAGTGGACAGAGGTTCAGAGCACTATTTTGCCCTTAGGATGGGAAACTGCTCCTAAAGGGAGAAGAATCAGCAATGATTAACCGCATGAAGATGTAGAAGACAATGGAAGCCACTGCAATACAAACACACAATGCATATCCACTGGACATTGGGCTCGTAACTGAAATTAGATTTCCCCGCCATGGTGGCCGAGGGGTTCTAGGCGCTACAGTCTGGAATCGCGCGACCGCTACTGTCGCAGGTTCGAATCCTGCCTCAGGCATGGATATGTATGATGTCCTTAGGTTAGTTAGGTTTAAGTAGTTCTCAGTCCTAGGGGACTGATGACCTGAGAAGTTAAGTCCCATAGTGCTCAGAACCATTTTTTGAAATTAGATTTATAACAGAAATGGTCATGGTGATCTCTCCGTTGGCAACAGGTTCATCATTAGTCCCTCATTCAATTCTCTGGGAGGAGACTGACAAGGGGGACGTGTCAACGAGAAAAAGATTGAATAAACAACGAAGGGATAACGTTCTGCGAGTCGGGGCGTGAAATGTCAGAAGTCTGAACAACTTTGGGAAGCTAGAAAAGTTGGAAAGAGAAATACTAATGCTCAATCTAGAAAATACGTTGGGCACGAGTAAATTGAAATCGAAGGAAGAAAAGGATTTCTGGTCAAATGAGTAGATGGTAATATCACCAGCAGCAGAAAATTGTATAACGGTAGTAGGATTCGTTTTGAATAGGACGGTAGAGCAGAGAGTGAATGACTGTGAACAGCTCAGTGATCGGGTTGTTCCCATCAGAATCGACAGCGAAAAAACACCAACAACGATAGTTTATGCATATATGCCGACACCAAAAGCTGAAAATGAAGCGATAGAGAATGTATCTGAGGATATTGTACTTCGGTACGCAAACGGCGATGAAATTCTAATAGTCATGTAAAATTGGAATGTGGTTCTAAGGGAATGAGTAAAAAAACGGGTTACGAGAAGACATGGACTTAGTACTAGGAATGAGAGATGAGGAAGACTGAGTTGTGTAATAAATTTCAACTAGTAACAGCAAATACTCTCTTCATGAATCACAAGAGGAGGAGGTATACTCGGAAAAAACCGGAAGACATGGAGAGAGTTCAGTTAGATTACATCATAGTCAGGTAGAGAATCCGAAATCAGATACTAGACTGCAAGGCGTAATCAGGAGCATATATATATTCAGATCATAATTTAGTAGTGATGAAGAGTAGTCTGATTGTAAGACACTAGTTGGGAAGAGTGGGATACGGAAGTAAGAAGGGGAGAAGAGATGCGCTTGATTTTTCTCTAAGGAATATCTCAGTAGGTAGTGCAATTTAAGAGGAATGGACTTCTCTAAAAAGAAGTTGGAAAAAAACATAGGTAGAAAGAAGGTAACTGCGAAGATCCCATGGATAACAGAACAAATAATTAAGATGATCGTAGAAAAATGGAAGTACAAAACTGTTCAGAGAAATTCAGGAATAGAAAAAAACAAGTGAATTTGGAATGTAATAGGTAGGAAGTGCAGGGAAGTTAAGGCGAAATGACTGCAGGAAAAATGTGAAGATATCTTAAATGAAATGATTATCGCAAGGACAGTCTCAGCATATAGTAAAGTCAAAACAGCATTCGGTGAAAGTAAAAGCAAGGGTGGTAAGGTTAAGAGTGAAATGGAAATTCCACTGTTAAATGCACAAGAGAAAAGGGATAGGCGGGAAGACTACACTGAAGGCCTCCGTGAGGGGGCGGAGTTGTCATAACGTGATAGAAGAAGAAACTGGAGTCGACGGGGAAGATATAGTTGATTCAGTATAAGAATTAGAAATCAAAATAACTATGGAAGACTTTTGATCAAATAATGCGGAAGGGATAGATAAGTTTTCATCGGAGTATCTAAAATCATTGTGGGAAGCGGGAACAAAAGGACTATTGACGTTGGTACGTAGAATACACGAGTTTGGCTATATACCATCTGGTTTCCGGTAAAACATCATCCACACAATTCCGAAGATTGGAAGAGCTGACAAGTGTGCGACTTATCGTACAAGCAGCTTAACAGCTCATGCATCCAAGTTGCTGACAAGAATAATATACAGAAGAATGGAAAAGAAAATTTACGTTGCCTTAAATGACGATCAGGCTTTAGAAAAGGTAAATGCACCAGAGTAGCGATTCTGACGTTTCGGTTGATAATGGAAGCAAGACTAAAGAAAAATCAAGACACATTGATACGATTTGTCGACTTGTAAAAGCTTCGGCTATGTCAAATGTTAACAGACGTTCAAAATTATGAGAAAAGCTAGAGAGAGAAAGGCGGTTAACATTCAAGATGTACAGGAGCCAAGAAGGAACAATGAGTGTGGAAGACTATAGATTAAAAAATAAACCGAAGAAAGACGTTCTTAATGAGAAGTAGCTGAAATGAGAACTGTGAGAAACTTATCATTAGCATAGCTGATCAAGAAGGAGATAAAGTTAAGGAATTCTGTTACGTAGACAACTTAGTAAACTTGACGGACGAAGTAAGAAGGACATCAAAAGCAGACTTGCACTACAAAAGGACATTCATGGCAACTAGTATGAATAAATGCTTCAATTAGAAGAAGACATTTCTGAGAAGGTACTTTTGGAGCACACAATTTTATGGTAGTGAAACATGGACTAGAACAGAATATGATTGAAGCATTTGAGCTGTGGCTCTAGAGAAGAACGTTGAAAATTAGGTTTACTGATAAGGTGAGGAATGAGGAGATTCTCTGAAAATCGATAAAGAAAGGAATATATGGAAAACACTTACAAGAAGAAGAGACAGGATGGTAGGACGTCTCTTAAAACATCAGGGAATAACTTCCTTGGTACTAGAGGGAGCTGTAGAGAATAAAAACTGAGCTGTAAAAGAAGGCAGAGATTGGAATACGTCTAGCAAATAACTGAGGATGTAGGTTGCAAATGCTACTCTGAGATGAAGAGGTTGGCAGAGGAGAAGAGTGTTGAGGTTTTCAAGTGTGCGTGAAATCTTATGGGACTTAACTGCTAAGGAGAGGAGAAGAATTCATGGCGGAAAACCGATGACTAAGAAAAAAGATCTGATAATTTTCCCCTCCAATTGATAGTGGTTGAATAAATATAATTTTTACATATGGCTCGTAAATAAAAATGCTGTGTTATAAACACCGAAAAATAAATATCAGCAAGCACGTTGAACTCAGACGGAATATGTCAGCTCAGTGCTGGCCGAAGCGTTGAGGGGTATCCTGAACATTTGCAATGGATATGGACGGGCTGGAAAATCAAGTGCGTCACGACTGATGTCAAGGAATGTGGAGCGTGTGGTTGAGCTCTAAGAATTTGAAAACAAGGCGGGACCGTGGGGGTGCTGCAGCGTTGTGGAAGACGACTTGTACTGTTTATTGTGTGTGTGAGCACTGAATTCTAGCAAGGAGTCCAATGATGTCATGGAACTCGGCACAGAAAGCGTACTGTGCGCCTGAACACAAAATTTATCGCGTGAAGTGCAATAGTCCTTGAGATGTGATGCTAACTTTACGTAAGGTTGAGTATGAGGATATTGACTGGGGTTAAGACGTTGTAGAACATGACGACAGCGAGCACCAGAGTGAACTGAGAGAACAGCTCGTGGTTGTGTGTCACCTGGAACTAAGGAGGCTTGAAGTGCTACTTGAATGTTTCGATATCGTCGCATTTAAGAACAGGAATGAAACATGGAAAAAGGTATGAAACGTGGAAACCAATTATACCTATCGGCAACTGGTGGAGCAAAACTTGAAAAATTGTACCCTCGTCGTTAACATTGGTGGGACGGAATACTTGAAACCGTAAACAGCTGATACGTTCTGCGCCACTGGAGCACAAGAAAATCACAGACCAAGTAAACAACGCAGAACACGACTATGAGAAAAGAACTGAAGTAAACTCTCCTCCTTGGAGTACATTTTGTCCATCTGAATTGATCCAGATTACCTGGAGTTTAGTGTAAACGACAGTTCACCAGTGGCGTAGGGTGAGGGGAGACTTTGAGACTTAGTCTGCCCTGTATTCGTACTTAAAAAAGATTCAATAGTAATTCATAACAAAAATATAAATAACTTTCTGCTAAGAGCTCTAAATGTGCGAAGACATCAGCTTTGTAGCCCGCCCCGCCGCACCCTGAGTATTGGTGTATCTGCCTGCTTGAGACTCGACTGCTCTCAGTCTCTGCCTCCCTTCCCTTACCTGGCTGTGTGCGCCTGCACCCCCTCCACTTCCCCTCTTCCACGAAGGCCGATGCGCTGCACCTGCTAGCAGGTATCGAGACTATATAATGAGTATAATATTCAGATACTGTATTGCAGACAAAATTGAGGAAAGATTCGTTGGATTTTACAATGTTTCTGGAGATAAAACTGCTGGAGGTTTGTCGAACATTATTCATGCAGTATTGAAAGAATAGAATGTGGAAAGAAAAGTGGTTAGTCAAACATATGATGGCGCTTCAGTAATGGCGGGCAGAGAAAAAGAGGATTACAACAATTGGTGAAGCAGTTCTGTCCCTATGGGCTGTTTATTCATTGTTACGCACACCAACTGAATATGGTACTGTTACATGCCTCCAGAATCATACGACAAGTACGCATGTCTGTAAGTGATTTTACTGCATTCCATTCGTTTTCAGCAAATCATCAAAACGAACTGTATTGCTAACTGAGAAAGAATTTAAACTGCCACATGCAAGCAACACTCGCTGGAACTTTCATTCCAGGGCAGTTTCAACAATATCTAGTCATTTCTCAGAGCTATATAGCGTTTTTAATTATACAATTGATGATACAGAATCTCAGCGGGACCCAGAATCTTTGAGCTGTACTGTAAGACTGAAACGACGTTTGTCTACTTGCTTTGTTCCTACCAAGGGTGCTTTGTTATTGTTGTTCAATTCTTTAATGTTCTTCAGTCAAAATCTATTAGTATAACTGTTTGCCACGACGAAATACGAACTGTTTTGAGAAACTTACGGCAATTAAGAACGGAAACATTCGTCGTTGAATGCATTAAATGCAGTTTGTGTTTGAATGGCAACTTATCATTCCGTGACAGTCAAATGACATCTCTCAGCGCACTAACTTACGAGATACTGGATTTGCAAATTGTTCAGATGGAAAGAAGATTTCAAGAGTTTCCCCAAATTCAGTTTGTGAACTTTTGAACGAAACGTGTTTCCCGAACTATCAAAAAGAATTCCCAAAGTTGGAACTGCTTCAGTTATTAGAACAGTACCCTTTTTTTTCAAACAAGAACAACTTGAAAATGCACTGTGTAACATATACGCTGATGTGAAAAAACACTTATCTCCAAGAATCCTCTTAAAGTACATTTTCAACAATGATTTAGACTGTTTATGAAGAAACAACGAAGTTTCTGCGTTTGGTTTTGACCCTACCTGAAACTACAGCAAGCAGTGAACGAAGCATGAGTACTCTTAAACGAGTGAAGAATTATTTAAGGAATTCAATGTCCAACACCCGGCTGTCGTGTTTGAGCACGTTAGCAATAGAAAAGACACTACTTGAAGAGCTATCCAGTGATCAGATCTTTGAAGACCGAATTATAGACTCATTGCACTTGTATACAAGAAAATATAAGTGCTTCTTTTCTTGCTGCTGGAGTTCTACAAATCTGTCATCGTTTCTTAAACAAGTTAGTTATTATTATTATTATTAGTGACGCCGGTAGAGGTGGTCGTAGTAGTAGTAGTAGTTGTTGTTTTATTTGATACATTTTGTTTCATTTGTTTAAATTATTGTCTACCTATAATAAATGTAGAGTCTCCCCAACCTTTACATCCACGCTACGCCACTGCAGTTCACTGGACATTTGGAAGTTACGCGAGAGAGAGAGAGAGAGAGAGAGAGAGAGAAAAAAAATCCATCTACCTTGGGCACAGCTCAGGCTTGAAAAACTGAGCTAAAAGAACGCGTCAGCTCCAAAATTTACATTTCCCACGAGGAAGAACACATTCAGTAACTGATTTGTTCCAGATCATGGCCAATTAATATTTATTTTCATTCCACACGAAAATACAAACACACTTGTTCTCCATTGGCTTACTGTGCCACTCTGACAACGAAAAAAATAAACGATAAGATAATTTAGGTGACGTAGTCTGTCCATGTAAACTACTGAGAGATGATTATAAGTCCTACAGAAGAAATCATAATGACTGGAGTCACTGTACTAGTTTAACATTCAGTTGGCACTGACACATTCTCATGAAGTGCGGAAAAGTCCATTTGGTCGTATAGCCTGCAATGGTAACAACTGAACACTATAGTCTACGTTCCATATTAGAATACCAGTATTGGAGCACCGAGACCGCAGGAGGCCATTTCGGAGGGGGCGACTTTTCCCGAGCGACGAATAGCTCTTAGTGAATGCAGTGTTTTATCCTCCGGGCGGTCTGCTGCTAAAAATGTATATTCGGCGTTCTGCTGCAGAACGGCTTGCAGTGCCTCAGTGAGATGAACTTGCGAAGAGCTTTCAGGCTCTGTCTTAAATACGGAGTGATATCTGCTTGACGCTTGGATGGCACATGATTGGTGGAGGCGAGGTAGTGATTCCGATTGTGTCCCTGTGGTCCATGACGTACGTGCCGCTGGTTTCAAGACTGGCTCTTCTCAGGGTGAAGCTGTCTCTGCGCTCTTCCGTGGTGCCAACTGAAGTTCCACTTTAAAACACAGTTGATACGCTATCACTGCCGTACTGTTGCTACCCGGATCTCCTGTGTAGCTAGATCACGGGCAAATTGTGGACCTTGCCTGTATTTCGGATAGCTGTGTTCGCAAGTTGCCACAACCATGCAGAAGACGCCCTCCACCTGCTGATGATGGTTAACTTTCGAAACACGTAGTGCATAAAATAAAACTTCAGCACTGCCGCACTATATTTTTTTTCAACAGTTATTAAACAACAGATTTCAAACAAGTGACCATTTTCTATAGTGGTCTCATGTCAATTTCTGATGGTCGTAAGTATGACGTATGAGCGTATTTTTGTTTACACACATTTCACTATTACATTATCTTGATGAAAGAACAAGGAAGTCCTGTCTCAGATTTTGGATGACCCGTGTGAAGTATTGTGGTTATTTTACACGTAGATTAACTACTGAAACCCTGTTAGACGCGCACATCGTACCACACCTATCTTCAGTGCCTGAAATATGTAATGGAAGACTTGTGTCCACAACGACAATACTACGACGTCTGGAGCACCACGGAGTGTCAGCAGGGTGATAATTTGTTCAGGCTTCTCTTGATCCAGCATCAAAGAGAGGTGGGCTGACTTCGGTGCTTCAGAGTGTATCAGTGGACACCACAGGAGTAGTAAGTGCTACGTTCTCTTCTCAGGCAAGTACCGGATCAACGCACAGTATCAAGATGGACGGATCCACATCTGGAGGCTCCGAGGAAAACGAGCCTCGTGAGATTACCTGTATCACTTGGGTTCAGCTGCTTGCGTGATGATATGTGGTGCCAATAAATAGTCAACATGATCACTAATAGCTCACTGAGACGGTGATTTTGCAAAGCAGCCGTTACATTTGTGACGAGGTCTCCATGACGTTAACTACATCATATTGGCAGTGCTGTTTCCAGCTATCCTGATACAGAGGGCATTCGACTGTTTCACTGGACAGCACGTTGTGCACATCTCTGTCACATTAAAATATCTGTTATGGATTTTCCAGAGACTGTCACGCCAACACAGGCCAGTCGCTACGCTTGATAAATTATGGCACAGAGTTGCAGCAGCATGGAATGACCTCTAGAGCACCGCGGGATGCCAGCACGGCGGCCATTGTAGAGGTCGACTCGATGCCCACCCGGGTTAGAGCCGTTGTGCTGCGAGAGATGACTGAAGTGTATTAAATTTTGCTCCAGCCTGTATGCCCCGGATCACCAATAAATTTTATCACGTATCCTTCTAAATACACTGTATACATAAAATAAGTATTTTTTTTTAATTTTCTATCCTTTGTGGTACTCCAAGTCGGTCAACATTGTACATGGGGAGGCACTTGGTTTGCCGCTGCTCGCCACAATATTGTTACTGTTGAGTTGCCGCTGATGTGAATTTCTGAAGTACCTCTATACGTCATAGAGATTTTGATGGAACTCAGCTACTAAAGAGATGAATACTAGAACAGGCAACAGACCGTGTTACAATCTTACAACTTCAAAATGTGGTCAATTTTTTAAATTATCAAGATCGTTACTTTAACTAAAATTTCTAAATAGCATCACTGACTTGTAATTTCATCAGTCAATGAAACCCCACTGCACAACAACAAAATGGCTCTGGGCACTATGGAACTTAACATCTGAGGTCATCAGTTCCCTAGAATTTAGAACTACTTAAGCTTAACTAACCTAAGGACATCACACACATCCATGCCCGAGGCAGGATTCGAACGTGCGACCGTAGCGGTCGCGCGGTTCCAGGCTGAAGCGCTTACAACCGCTCGGCCACATCGGCCGGCGCACAACAATAAGTCACCTAATCCTGTCACTATTTACAATTTGCATATGTTTTCGTAGAAATGAAGAGAAACGAAGATGAGTGTGGACACGACTGATGCTTGTCGAGAGTCAGCACCTTGATGACGTACACAGATCTGTTATGCCCTTGCATTCTGAGTCTTGCAGGTAGGTTCTCGGGTGACTCACTCACAGCTTACATATACACGAAGGTATTTTTTAAATGGTAGCTCGAAACCACTGGTATTTATATCTTTCTTCCATTGTGTGCTTGAAATAGAGCTGCCGTTTATTTACACTTTACCCAGATTTATTCGACTTAAATCTTAACGGTCACACGTATCACTGCCGTTGCAGCGGTTATGTCGGCAAAGGTGCTTTTGTTGAGAGGTTACAATATACACAAGAAAGGCGACAAAGTGAGGAAGGAATGAAAGGGAAAGGGGATCTTTTTCAGTGAGAAATACAGCTCGATTTTTCCGTTCATTATCACCATACTACAAGCAGTTCCAATAGGTGCACCGAGCGGGGTGGCGCAGTGGTTAGACACTGGACTCGCATTCGGGAGGACGACGGTTCAATCCCGCGTCCGGCCATCCTGATTTAGGTTTTCCGTGATTTCCCTAAATCACTCCAGGCAAATGCCGGGATGGTTCCTCTGAAAGGGCACGGCCCATTTCCTTCCCAATCCTTCCCTAATCCGATGAGACCGATGACCACACTGTCTGGTCTCCTTCCCAAACCAACCAACCAACCAATAGGGTGTATTTCTTACATATGGGAACTATATGTTGGCTACACTTTACCACTTTCACACAGACTCCTCCCCACCCCACCACCACCTAACGACAATTTAGACCAAGAGGCTAACGAAGGCCATTAGTTGATGCCTGCGGCCCGTCATGTATGACCTGGTAGCAGAAGGATTCATTGAATATTTTGTGGTTCCTCTCAGGGAGAAAGAAGTAACCTTCCTTCTTTTTTTACAGTTCGTACCTTAATCGGTAAAAATGAAACCTTTACAGAATCACTTTGTTGTCCATTTGTCTGTACCAGCACAGACATCAAAATGAAATTTATGTCATATATGAAAGTATGTGGTTTCTTCACTCTGAAAAGACTGTAGCTTCTAAGTCAATACAATCAACAGATACGGCCATTTACGTCACATATTTTGACACTCGCAAATTCACTCATCAAAATCTGTAGAGTACAGCCCGATCACCTGCAATCATTAAATTTGGCAAGAAATAGGGTTTCAAAGTAAAAGTAAAGGAAAAAGTCTGAGAAGTGTTAATTTGTAATTATTTCACATAAAAACTTTTTTTAAAGACCCCTTTTTCTCAGGAATGGGTAGACGTAACACTTTATAAATTATGTCGCAAACTTAAGTCTATATTCCCTTGGCGATTTAAAAACGTAGGCTTTCAAGTCATTTCAATGAAAAGATGTGGCAATTTATGCCACATATTTTGACACTCACTCTTCAGGACCCATAGGGTGGATGTATCCGGTTGAAAAATCCGTGTTACGTCCTGAAGTATATGGTCCCATGGTGATGTAAAATTATTCAATTTTTGTGTCACTGCAATCAAACGCTACGGCCCTTTATGTCACATGTTTTGATACACGCAAACTCATTCATTAAAACCCATAAGGTACATCCAATTCATCTAGAATCATGAAATTTGACAAGAAGTGATATTTCACAGTACAAGTAAAGGGAAAAATATCAGAAAGTTGTTAGTACGTAATTATACCACACGAAAACATTATTTCTGTGGTCATTTTTTATACGACTTGAAACTTAAAATTACAGCATTCCGGCAAGTCTTGGAATTTCCGGGGCCTATATTCTGCCAGCATCAATATCAATGATGGGCAAAATTCGTCGAGATTCTCGATTTACGGGATGGATGGTCTGTCTATAAGCACAACTAAGTTTGTATGAGCCCTCACAGCGCGCGTCTTACTCATAATTTGCCAATTTTTTTAAATTTTTCTCTGAGTGACAGCATGGAAGAAAGCTATTTGATGTTCTCATCTTAAACGTAGTTAGGGCTATATGCCAGAGTAGCTTTTAAGCAACTCGACTTATTGCCAAGTCCCCATCAGATCATCTTGTTTATTCGCAGTTTTATCAGTTTCTGTACTGGCAGTTCAGTGTACACTTGCGAACACCGCCAGCTGGTTTTCTGCGTACATATTGCCTCTGCAGGCAAGTGTCACGTGCCAATAGCTACAAACGGAAGCCGATAGACAGATGATGTATGGCGAACACAACGCGAGGCCACATAGCACGTCGTAGCCCACTGCAGAGACGAGTGCAGTATCTTCATCCCAGTGTGAGGGACCCATATTTACTGCAACGGTTTAGCTTTTTCTATCGTATACTTTCATTCATATCAGTCTCCATTATCAGTTATGGTGGTCCCTGTGTATACATAAGATGTAATCACCGTTTACAAACCTGATTACCCTGACCATGGTAACAAGATCGCATACCTCAGTAGATATCGGTTTCTTACTAGGAATATCTTATGATTATGCCTGCAAATAAACATATAAATAACAGATACAAGAAACACTTCCTTGATGTCATGCCGCTATTACGTAGTCGAAAACATCAGAAGCTCCATGAGCTCTTTTTGCGTACGAAGCTGATATCTGCAGGAAGATAGCATTCGAGAAGGCTTTAGCAAAGTGCAGAAAGACCTGCAGGGGATCGAACACAGGTGCAGGGACAGGCAGTTGACCCTGAACCTAAACAGATATGACGTACTGCGCATAAATCCGAGTGGCCTACAACAGTGCTTAATATCCCCAGCTATTACACTGTCGCCTTCCTAATAACGCCATGAGCAAAGTTTTCATACAGAGTTTCATATGTATCCTAACAATTTGCGTTGCATACAGGGAATGAATATGGCCTAAAAGCTTGAAGAGTTAAACGCAAGGACATTTCACATGTTTGAGACGAGTGTTACAGATCAAATGGCGCTATGCTTTGAGTTGTAGGAAAGGAACAGAAACTCTGTGTCATTTTTTGGAGCTGTACTGTATCAACAAATATTGCTGTGATGTCACTGCGAAATGGCTTTCTAGTGTGTCAAAGTGAAAGAGCCCCAAAATGAATTTGAAGCTATGGGACAGCAAATTTACGTATTTTAAATATTTTTCAGGGATGAAATCCTTCCATTTGTTAAATTCTGATACAGTTTTTTAATCTTATTTCTTAGACAAAATAAAATAGTATTCACAAATAATCGTTCTCTAATTGATAGATAACAGAAGTATAGTTTCCTGTCGTATCTTGTTTTAGAAGGGTAACTTGGCTTGGGCACCTGTATAGTCTGGAGGAAATGACTAGCATTATCAAATAATTGTCTTATGTACAGTTCCAAACTGTGTAACGGGTGTATCAGAAACGAGTTCACAGCTTTATAAACGCACACTGATTTACACATTTAACTTAAAAGACATGGTTTCGGTGTCACTTTATAGTAAAGTACTTTACGTCTAAACAGGTTCAAGGTGATTTCCATCAGTTATGCGACACACATCCCATGTGAAGTCGATTTCTCGTTAAACTCGTTGCAGAATTTTAGGCGTGACTTGCCCTATTCTGAGGCAAATTCTACAAGTGACCTCTATTAGAGAAGCCGGTAAGGCTGGAACAAACACTGTACCCATCATGAATCCCCAAAAGTAAACATCAAGAGTAGCCAGGTCATGCAACTGGCACAGCTCAGGCCATCCACTGAATAGTGGACATTTAGGAAATTCCGGACGTCAAACAAGTAGCGTAGTGTTGCACCATCTCGTATGCTGTGTTATTGGTCATTAGTATAAATCTGGGGACTATCAAGTTTTCCATCATATCTAAGTACACTTTTCTGCTCATAGACTTCTCTTGGAGAATAAAGGCCCGTAAAAACTTCTCTTCTTCAATGTAAAAAGCACATTCACATCTGGCCTATCACTTTCGTCTTCCATAGATTTTCACTGGCCAAAATGCTACATTTGTGTTTATTGACATTACCATTCAAATAAAATGTATACTTATCACTGACGATAATTCATGCAACGAATCTTCAGTTCTATTCAACTGATGTAAAATTTACACATTAAATTTCTTACCAGCAATCCTATCAGTATCTCTTAGTCTTTGCAACAGTGAAAACTCGTGTTATTTGAGATGCAACTGTTTTCAAGACACATCAACCAGTCATATGTGGAGCACACACCTCTCAAGAAGCACACCACTTCGACTTTTTACAATTATTCACAAAGGTTTGTCTCACTTGCCACACAACACCGCCACACACTCAGTTTTTTTTCCTTTATTGAATTTTGATTCCCCCCGAAGGGGGCGGGCTGGCAGCAGCTTAGTATGCCACTCTTCAGCCTACAGACTTTGTTTTTTTTTAAAAAAAAAGGAGAAGATAATATATAATAAAAAACAGGCGCAAAATCGGAGTTAAAGGGTAACATGGCGAAAAATTCGTGGAACTTAAAACATAGAACAAACGGATGATGATGCTAATAAAATACATATGAAGCAGACAGATAAAATAATAGACAGAAAATTAAGAAACACGGCGACAGTCTGGTGTCTGTTCGCAAAAGACACAAAATTCACACCCAGCGACTGTATGGTTTCTGTTCGCAACACGGGAAAAGACGAAACAACACTGAACAGTCACTGGAACACTGCACTAAAATATGACGTACCACAGGCGAGGGCAGGTGGGGGGAAACTGAACAGATGGTGGAAAAATAAAAAAGGGGGGAAGGTGAGGAAAAGCGAAGGGGGGGGAGGAGGGGGGAAAGGAGCCAACGGAGGATGGGGACCCATAAGAGGGGTGGGGGGTGCTGGGCAGACGCGACAGAGAGTGGGGCTGGCAGAGGACGGGAAGACAAAAGGACTTGGGGGAGAAGGGAGGTAGGGAGAGGTTAGGAGGGAAGAAATACAGGATGGAAGGGGGGAAGAGGGAGCCCAGGGAAAGGACGGAGGAAAGGAGGGGGGTGAGGATCAGAGTCGATAGGAGGGATAAATGGCGGGAGAGAGGGCATCATGCAGGATGGGGAGTCGATGGAAGCCAACTTGGGAAAGGAGATGAAGAGTGCAGAGATGGAGGATAGGGGGGACACAACAATGAAGGCGTGGCAGGGGACGAGGACGGTAGAGGAGAGGAGCAACCAGGGGGTGAGGGGGATCAAGGTGGCGGGAGGTGTAGAGTATGGGGATATAGAGGATCCGCATGGAGGATGGGAGGTGGATACAGAAGGCGGGGCACAGTGCATGACGCTCAAGGATCTGGAGGGACTTATAGAAATTAAATTGGGGGGGGGGGGGCAGATATCCAGGCAGGACTGGCATAACAGAAGATGGGATGGATTAAGGATTTGTAGGTGTAGAGGATGGTAGAAGGGTGCAATCCCCATGTCCAGCCAGAGAGGAGTTTGAGGAGTTGGAGACGGTTGTGGGCTTTGGATTGGATGGAACAGAGATGAGGGATCCAGGTGAGGTGATGGTCAATGGTGAGGCCAAGGTAAGTGAGGGTGGGGGTGAGGCGACAGGACGGGCACAGATTTTAAGGGAGAAATCCAGGAGCTGGAAGGAGCGAGTGGTATGATGTACGATGATTGCCAGGGTCTTGGAAGGATTGATTTTCAGGAGCCACTGGTTACACCAAGAGGCAAAAAGGTCAAGGTGATTCTGGAGAAGGCATTGGGGCTGTTGGAGGGTAGGAGCGAGGGCGAGGTATGTGGTGTCATTGGCATATTGCAAGAGGTGCACTGGAGGAGAGGGGGGGGGGGTTGGGGCATATCTGCCTTGTACAGGAGGTAGAGGAGAGGGGAGAGGACAGAGCCCTGGGTCACACCTGCAGATGGGTAGAAGGTGTGGGAATTGGCATTATGGATGGTAACATAGGAGGGGAGGTGGGAAAGGAAGGAGGCCATCAGACAGATGTAGTTGACAGGAAGAGCATAGCTTTGGCGTTTAAACAGGAGACCGGGATGCCAGACACGGTCGTAGGCCTTTTCGAGATCGAGGGAGACAAAAATGGCGGAGCGATGGGAGTTAAGCTGGAGGGAGAGGAGATGAGTGAGGCAGATGAGTTGGTCATCAGTAGAGAAGGAAGGTTGAAAGCCACATTGGGTGTTGGTGAGGAGGTGGTTTTCGTGGAGGTGGTAGTGGATGCGCCGGATAAGGATGTATTCCAAGAGCTTGCTGAACACCGATGTGAGACAGATAGGACAATAGGAAGAGGCATCAGGTGGAGGCTTGTTGGGTTTGGCGAACATCAGGATACGGGAGGTTTTCCACAGGTCGGGGTAGAAGCCAGTGGCAAGGATGACATTGTAGAGGGGTGGCAAGGACTGAAAGGAAGGAGGGAGGGTATTGTTTGAGGTGGCGGTAGGTAATGCGGCGTGGCCGGGAGCAGTGTTGCGTTTAGTGTGGAGTGTGAGGCTGATGTCCTGTGTAGTGATGGGAGTGTTAAGTTCAGATGGTGGTGTGTGGCCCAGGTACTGGAAACTAGGAGCAAGGGGAGGAACAGAGGTATTCATACAGTCCATGACGTCAGGGAAGAGGGAATAATCAAAGTAGGGATCATCTGGGATGGAAAAAACATCGGAGAGGTGCGAGGCAAAGTGGTTGGCCTTACTGAGGTTGTCAGGAAAGGGACAGTCATCAAGGAGGAGACGGTACTGGGGGGTGGCGCGGTTCCCAGTAAAGCGGTGGAAAGCAGAGCAATACTTGCAGAGTTTATTGGGAGAGTGGTATTGAGTTGTACACATGTCTGGCGCCAGACACGGCGTTTCTTCGCAGTAAGCAGGTTGCGGATGTGTCGTTGTAATTGCCGGTGGCGGATAAGTGTGTCCCGGTCACGGGTGCGGTGAAAAGAGCGGTAGAGGCAGCGGGACTCTCGAAGGAGAAGGACGGCCTGTGGGGGCAGCGCTGGGTGGTGTGGGTGGATAGCTTTGGTGGGGATATGAGTGGCGACGGCGTCAGACAAGGTCTGGTGCAGGAAGGCGGCAGTGCGAGAGATGTCATCACGAGATTAGAGGGTACGGTCGTGGCCTTCAACCTGGGTGTGAATGGAGTCCCGGTAGGCATCCCAGTTGGCACGGGAGTAATCATGGACAAGTTTAGGAGGGATGTCGGGGCGAGGAGCGTTGCGGCGATGGCGACCACTAGAGATAGCGAGGAGAACCGGAACATGGTCACTGCCAATGAGGTCAAGGACATCTGCGGAGATGCGCCCAAGGAGGTTGGCGGTGGCACGATTCTGTACTAGCGCACCACGTGACTTAAAATATAATCTGTTTTCCTCCGCCGGCCGAAGTGGCCGTGCGGTTAAAGGCGCTGCAGTCTGGAACCGCAAGACCGCTGCGGTCGCAGGTTCGAATCCTGCCTCGGGCATGGATGTTTGTGATGTCCTTAGGTTAGTTAGGTTTAACTAGTTCTAAGTTCTAGGGGACTAATGACCTCAGCAGTTGAGTCCCATAGTGCTCAGAGCCATTTGAGCCATTTTGTTTTCCTCCAAAACGAAAAGGAGGCTAAGTCTGTACGTCATAGCAGGTTTGTAAGGATTTTCCAAGTTGTAAAGTGCTGTTTGATATACTCTGAACAGTCAATGTATTGACTGGCAGTGCAATTCCAAATTTATGTAGGCAGCACTTGTTTTGAAAATTTATAACCACACAATCAAATATCTTTTCGGAACAATTTGTCTCGATATTTGTCAACAAATGAGGTTTCTCTTACCGATTTGTCGTTGTTTGATATTGAAAAATAGGGAGATAAGCGATCTGTTATGTTAAAATGCATGTATGTAAAGCCCTAGGTCAGCATTGCAGGAATATCTTCGTTGATAATCAGTTTCAGCTCACTGACGCGTAATCTGCAGATATAAAACACAGTAAACTGCAGTTAAGAGATGAACAATAACAAGATACGTTTAAAAATTTAACTTCAATTATTCGATACACATCAACATAAAATTATGATTTAGTTCACCATCAGCCACCAAACTTTACCCATCGTCGTAACGTGTTGAGCTGAATCGCTCTTATTAAATTGAAACATCGCATGGGCATGTACACTCTTTGACATAAAACTCGACCGGCGGCCGGCCGCTTCAGAGGCTAAGTCCGCGCCGATCGCGACATGGGACAATAAAACTGGCCAACTCGCTAATTCTCTAAGTCCGGTTATCTGCACAATCTGGCAACACTGCGGACTGCGGCATTTCCTGGAGGAAAACTTGTCTGATGATAGAGGAACACTAGGCTGATTACGCCTGTGGTCTAGCGGTAGCGTGTGTTGTTTCTGTTCGTAATGTCAGTGGATCGAGAGCAGCTGGCATAAAATATTTTTATAGCCTCTTCTGTCTGAATGCTGAAGACGTGAGTGTAATGGTAGCACAGATTCAATCTATTTCGCTTTCTGACACACCGATATCAAAATTTTACCCAGTAACGATTTTGTGGCAGATTTCCTGCAGACTGTCCTCCTCTGGACGCCGTATGCGGCAAAGCTCCGGGATCCATTTGCTGGCTACCGGCAGCGGCCGTGGCGACAGCAGCGGTGCTGCACTCCCCCGTTCTTTATCGAAAGCGCCTGCTCCCGCTCTTCGCTTTTGATGATTTAAAACGCTTTATTATTAAATGTTGCTCCACAGAAAATTTCTACGATTTCCATTCACGCTCAAAAGCAACGGAGACAGACGCCCTGATTAGTAGGCGGGTATTATATTACATTAATCGGCAAGAGCTGAGTATGGCCCGAAATTAATTTTATAGACTGGGACGAAATTAAACCACCTCGCTACATTCGATGAACTTATAAATGCTTCATACCTCGTTTCTTTTCCTTTCAAACTCGATTATTTGTGCAACTTTTGGTCAATGTTCGGATGTTTTCGTCGAGCCGGGGTGAGCGTCTGTAGTGTAAAGTGTATTACAGTTCTTGTTTCATTCCTTATGGTAACTCTATGCGATAAACTGTGTGAATACCTTGCAATGCATGCTCTGTAGCAGTGCAGGAACACTGCACATTTGGAGTTCCATGTATGGGTTCATGAAGTATTTAATGTTGATCGGAAGTGATAGTTAAGGTCATAAGATTTAGACCAGAAAAATTTGTCGTTTTGGAGGTTTCAGAGAACGGGTAAGGAATTGCTAACGCCGGTGTTAGAAAACGTCTACAGTTAAATGCTATTGCAAAAATTTAGAAGAGGGGAACTATATTAATCAACATGTGCACTTCATAAACAACCTTCTGACATGTTAGACCTATATGACGAACAAAACTCAAATTTATATCGTTGACAGTCGCTTTGAATCTTTTCAGGATCTACACTCCTGGAAATTGAAATAAGAACACCGTGAATTCATTCTCCCAGGAAGGGGAATCTTTATTGACACATTCCTGGGGTCAAATACATCACATGATCACACTGACAGAACCACAGGCACATAGACACAGGCAACAGAGCATGCACAATGTCGGCACTAGTACAGTGTATATCCACCTTTCGCAGCAATGCAGGCTGCTATTCTCCCATGGAGACGATCGTAGAGATGCTGGATGTAGTCCTGTGGAACGGCTTGCCATGCCATTTCCACCTGGCGCCTCAGTTGGACCAGCGTTTGTGCTGGACGTGCAGACCGCGTGAGACGACGCTTCATCCAGTCCCAAACATGCTCAATGGGGAACAGATCCGGAGATCTTGCTGGCCAGGGTAGTTGACTTACACCTTCTAGAGCACGTTGGGTGGCACGGGATACATGCGGACGTGCATTGTCCTGTTGGAACAGCAAGTTCCCTTGCCGGTCTAGGAATGGTAGAACGATGGGTTCGATGACGGTTTCGATGTACCGTGCACTATTCAGTGTTCCCTCGACGATCACCAGTGGTGTACGGCCAGTGTAGGAGATCGCTCCCCACACCATGATGCCGGGTGTTGGCCCTGTGTGCCTCGGTTGTATGCAGTCCTGATTGTGGCGCTCACCTGCACGGCGCCAAACACGCATACGACCATCATTGGCACCAAGGCAGAAGCGACTCTCATCGCTGAAGGCGACACGTCTCCATTCGTCCCTCCATTCACGCCTGTCGCGACACCACTGGAGGCGGGCTGCACGATGTTGGGGCGTGAGCGGAAGACGGCCTAACGGTGTGCGGGATCGTAGCCCAGCTTCATGGAGACGGTTGCGAATGGTCCTTGCCGATACCCCAGGAGCAACAGTGTCCCTAATTTGCTGGGAAGTGGCGGTGCGGTCCCCTACGGCACTGCGTAGGATCCTACGGTCTTGGCGTGCATCCGTGCGTCGCTGCGGTCCGGTCCCAGGTCGACGGGCACGTGCACCTTCTGCCGACCACTGGCGACAACATCGATGTACTGTGGAGACCTCACGCCCCACGTGTTGAGCAATTCGGCGGTACGTCCACCCGGCCTCCCGCATGCCCACTATACGCCCTCGCTCAAAGTCCGTCAACTGCACATACGGTTCACGTCCACGCTGTCGCGGCATGCTACCAGTGTTAAAGACTGCGATGGAGCTCCGTATGCCACGGCAAACTGGCTGACACTGACGGCGGCGGTGCACAAATGCTGCGCAGCTAGCGCCATTCGACGGCCAACACCGCGGTTCCTGGTGTGTCCGCTGTGCCGTGCGTGTGATCATTGCTTGTACAGCCCTCCCGCAGTGTCCGGAGCAAGTATGGTGGGTCTGACACACCGGTGTCAATGTGTTCTTTTTTCCATTTCCAGGAGTGTATTTTACAGTGAAGCACCTTGGCATTTGCAAAGCAGACATCCATGATATTAACTTAATTTACTAAGTTTAATCGGACGAAGATTAATGTTTAAAGGCATTCTTCAGATTTCGTATAAAGAATTTTTACTAGCCGTTTGCAACTCCATTAATTAAAATGGAAAATAAAAGGTTGTAGTCATCGGCTTACACCGAGATTGGAACTGCTATGTCATACAGTACGACCACCGCAACGCACAAGGGAACCTCTTTTTTTTTAATTTTGCTTTTTTTCTTTTACTTTTTTTGACGATTACCCCTTTTTTTCTCTCTTATTTTAAAGCCCTTAGGAAAATGGCAATAAAAAAAAAGAAACTAAGTGCCACCGCCACTTTTCATCCTACAACAAAAAAAAAAAAAAAATCTGGTCTACTTCAGGCGTTGGCTCCTGACTAAACCTACCCCAAGAGCTGCCTATAAACCAGGGGAAATATGGGAATTCAAGGTTAGGGCTATCATTACAAACAAAACAAAAATCTTCCTTTTTCTGAATTTTATTTTTATTTTGATTTTTGTTTTGTTTATTTTTGTTGAGTAATTGATCAGCCGCCTTCTGCGCCCCGCTGGTAATATGTTGAGTCACGTCTTCTCGAAATTGGTGTGTTCCGTTCAGTAGTTCAGAAATGTTCATTGGTTCATACTGGAAACCTTCTTCACTCTTGGCTTAACACATTCCAGCTGCGAGGCAGGTCGTGGAAAGCACTCCCAAGGAAGTTCGAGAAAAATTGTCTGTATTTTGGGTGGCGGACAACGACATAATGACGGTCATTGAGGTATGTCCAAAAATCGAGTACAGAGTCTACAGTTTGTCCAACTAGGTAGTGAATGGCATGTCCGCGAATTCAGTTCACAGCACAGGTCTTTGTCTGAGGAAAATAGTCACGTCCCGGAACTAATAATGAAAGGGGAGTATTCCGATTCAGAATGTCCCGCGTTAGAAAAGCCACAATATGACGAATAACCTCTGAGCTAACGACACACTGGCGACCACAGACGGACTATAGTCACTGCGATGTTGCCTGAGCCTCAAAACGCAACCTTAAAACACACAAGCAGGTGTTACAAACAGGTGTTACTTATGTGAAGAACGCCGTTCTTGGAGTCCAGAAATTAATTATACTTTCTAAGTGTCTCATCTTACAGTGGATTCTATCGTACGAGTCTTCGATGTGGCAAACGAATGTCAAGTGAATTTAGCGAGGTAATGCCGGCCTACACCCGGTAGTAAATGCGCTATCAGAGTGTTGACAAATACTTGCTACGACGCTGCCATTTCTCGGTTCTCTTACGAGGCAGCTCTTCAGCGAAATGCTTGCCGTGATTCTCCGATACGGTCCTTCAAAGTGGAGACGCGCGCGCACGTTTGGTTTTTATGCGGCGTTCTCCCCTGATGGTTTCTGACGTCGCCTTGTGGGCTAGGTCTACATTTGAGACATTCAATTATCATTAATCCATAAGTTTCAGCTTCCGGCGTGGAGGAAGTCTGTTGACTCCGACATTATATCATTTCAACGTAGGGAAAGCAAAACGGGTCATTCAATGTTTCTCATTCAACATAAAGCATGTGAGATAATTTTCCGTAACGTTCATAATCATCTAAAAATACAAACGAAGTAAAAATGCATCTGAAGCTTATTCGAATTGAATATAATGTAAGATACCAAACGCTTTGCACCTCGATGTCGAATTTGTCCACGTGCAATCTTTTGCAGCATATAAAAAGAATGTCATGATTACCATGAGAATGAAGAAATATGTTGGTACGGATGGAAGCAAGGAGAGACGCAGTCAACAAATATTCGATTCCTCGTGGCATTCATTTCATTTGAGACGTAAGAAGAGTTAAAGCGGGATATTACTTTCGTTAACACGAAAGATATGTCGCACATATTGATAACGAGGAAGTCTGCGTCTTCATACGTTTCCTCCTTGAAATCTGTATGCTCTCTTACATACTAAGTAGCCTGATCATTGTTTCAGTAATGTTACCCTCTTGTTTGACCCTGTAGCGATGAACAGATTCCAAATGCATGTCTCTGCATGAAAGTAGCTGTTCGAACCCTTCCTGGGTTGCTTTTTGTGTTTTATTGCTTGGAATTCCTGAAGCAGACCACTGTGCCTTCTCCCCTTGTGGGTTAGGTCTCAAAACTAAACCGCTTTTTATCCAATGGCATAATTTATTCAGACAGCATCGGCACAAGACTGTCAAACAAAGCCTTCCATTTACAGTTGCAACACTCTAACCAGCACTGACCGAAGTGTAATCCACGGTCATGGTCCGAAATTAGCAGCTGTCTGCAACTGTGGCAAAGTCCGTACTACACTTTCGATTCCGCAGCACCATTTTATCTGGTAACACTGTGTAGTTGCAGAGTTGTGCCAGCATGTCTGTCCTCACACTGTCAACTTTATGTATCTCACTTCTCCTGCAGCGTTGATCACGAGGAGCAGAAGTAAATGAGTGTATTCTGCATGACGTAACATTCAGTATTCCCTTCTTTCATAGCCACTCTTCATGTGCATCGATACCAAATAGAAATGTGAAAACTCTTGCGAGTGAGAGAATGACAATAACAATCGTAACAAGAACAATCAAATAATGAATGATGTTTATTCCAACGCAGAACGAGAATGGCTTTAAATATAAAAATCTATATCCATATCTATTGATCTTTGAGTTGGCACAATGCAAATATATTCTTAGCATTTAGTTACTGAATTTAGTTCGGGATGTTTGCAAGGAAAAGGAAAAGTCGGTACTTCTCGCTAGTGTAATATAATGTGAACCAGCAACTACCCTTTCCTTAGAACACGACTCAAGCAGGTCCCCAAGTAGATACCAAGGCACTGCTGCATTCTGTTCCCTGACATTGCTCTGATGATGGTTAATGCAGATAGTTCTGATTATGAAATACAAAACGTATTGCAGGTTAGTTCCTAGGATAGTAACATTAAATTTGCGTTGTAGACGGCACATGAACGTGACGACTATCCATATTACTCATCAATATAAAAAGACAATATTATGGGAATTTAGCAGGATTACTCAACATGAATTCTGAAATTGGTTGACTGACCGCACAGGTGCTAAATGTCGTCAAGAGTATACGATGTCCTAATCGCATTAGGAATATGAAGATCGTCTTCGACAGCTCGCAACTTTCACATTGCTATCTCCACCCTACTCCAGACAGCCCTCGGTGGAGTTGCACTAAGTTGCCGATGCAATGTAAGGCCTTCAAACCGACAACAGACCACATATTGAAAAATACAAGCGAGTTCTCTTGCAGCGTAAGCTTATTGTAACTAATCTAAAAATTATTGGACAGGAACATTGTCCTATTCAAAAAAGCTGTCCAGCAGGTCCTCTAATCGCTCCTTGGTACAGTCGTTTGACTATTGAAAATGGTTCCAACAAGTCACCACTAGAAAACACTGCTCTGTACCGCAATAACTCAAGATGTAAAGTAATACCACGATACTACAAATATCAGGGAACACCTTATCACGGATAAGACTGTCCTTAAGGTTTGTAAGCTCTCATTTATTACAATAAATGACATACCTGAAATGTTACCACTCTCATTATTACGTCAGATTGGTAATGCACGTAGTAAGTTCGTCGTATTCATGATTTCCTCTTCAAAGTAACATACCGTACTTATTATTTAACACAAAATGACATTAAAAATTTAAGTTATTCACGAGCAGCTAGTTGAGAATATGTATGAACTTCAAATGACACGACGAACCGTCTTGTTCCGCATATGGATTCAAACCCAGCTCATGCAGACTAAGCAAAGATTTCGTTACTGACGGAAACTAACAGTCATTCCTGATTAAGCATACAGAGAGTGATATACCTCGATTTTAGACAGTATCAGTTAGCAAATATCAACTTTAAATTGCATAACGCAAACATGTTTAACAGACGCGAATTCCTACCCATCATCTATTGTCCCTGTTAACGAACTACGAGAGATGTTAAATATTGCTTCTTCACAAGTAACTTACTTGAAATGCCGTGAGGTAAAGCTTTGTGTTCGACAAGGATTCGAACCCAGAGCCTAATCGGATTGCTATCGAAGCACAGTCAAATGTGACATATCGGATTTTCGCGGCAGTAGCTAGATGTTTTAACTGAAATGACGAGACGAAACATTAATTTTTTTCCTTCCCAGGACTCCTACCCGGCACCTATCGCTGTTATATTCTAGAGAAAACGGCCGGCCGAAGTGGCCGTGCGGTTAAAGGCGCTGCAGTCTGGAACCGCAAGGCCGCTACGGTCGCAGGTTCGAATCCTGCCTCGGGCATGGATGTTTGTGATGTCCTTAGGTTAGTTAGGTTTAACTAGTTCTGAGTTCTAGGGGACTAATGACCTCAGCAGTTGAGTCCCATAGTGCTCAGAGCCATTAGAGAAAACGAACGATAAATATGGGTTTGTTGCGCCAGCAGTGATATGTGAGCATGTTTGAACTAGAAATAATATGACGAAGAGTTCAGTGCGCACTGGAAATAGAGCCCCACATATATCGTTGTTGACTACACACAAAGAGACGTCAGCTACCGAATTTTTCTCCACCAGCTGCTCAGAATAACATCTTGAACTTACAGTCATCTCGCAAATAGTTCTGTGTCTCACTGGGAGTTAAAAACGTCAGATATCGTTAGTGTTGACAACGAATGAAAATACATTAAAAATCAAAATTCTTATCCACCAGCAGATAGGTGTTCTCATGCTAGAGCTTGATAATACATAATTAAATCTTTAGTGCCGGGCCAGGATTCGATCGCATTCACGCGTAATATGTGGAGATGTTAAGGAATCTGCGGTTTTGAACAAACAACAAATTGTAGCCGAACTGTATTGTCACGAAGGGATCAAATTCCGCGTTAAGGGCGGTCTGAGTTGCATTCCCAGTTCAGAACCAATCTTATCGACATACAGAAGCTCAGATAAAAGATGGAATAAGTGTCCTGTGACCATACATAGCGTTTGTTTCGTCACTTGAAATAAATAACTAGTATAAGAAATGTTACTGGTGATAGAGTTTCTACATGTCGCCACTTCAGACTTTATTGTGGTTCAACCTACCGTCTACTTGGTAGAGAAGGAAAATCATCTTTAATGTGAATTTTCAGACCACACTGCTATTACATCTTCTTCACTTGGTGTAGCCAGGAGAGAATGGACTCTGTCTCTCCCTATCTAAAATCATTGACAGAAGTGGGAATCCAATCCAGACCATAGGTATAACAACCTACCATCCGTCCAACAGACCACGAAATCCTCTTCTCTCATTTTTCTATCGTAACGCCGTTGCGCCACACTGGATGAGAATTCTGACACACAGGCGTCCTGTAGTAATTTGCACCATGTTCAGTAAATTCATTTACTTGGTTGACCGAATCACCATGAACTAGCTGCCTCGGCTACCCAGTGCATTCATTCCACTCTATATTTTGTAATCACCGAAATAAAATCACGTAACTGCCACCCACACAGAACTGCCAACAGTGTAGGATGCAGAAGTTTAAATAGGAAGTGTTCCTTTCCACTTGAGCTATTCTATTGCGCTATCTGTTTGTAGAAAACGTCGTTCAGTAAAAAAAAAAAAAAAAAAGAAAAGCTGTAACTGTTTGTCTCTCAGAAGTCAAGACCTGGCCATATGCATAATCTCACAGTGCTGTGGAATCCAAAAGTTCTGTCGGGCTCTGGAGCTGTTGTAGCTACGTGTCAGCTAGTAGCGTAGATAAGATGTCGCAAGCTCGAATACATTCAGTGCTACATTTTTTAAAACGCAATTCTGCTGTCTGCTGAAGTTGTCAATCTAATGGAACTTTGAATATACTTCCCTTCACTTCTCAACCCAAAGTAGTCGCATGTGGAAAAAGGGCTAACTACTGTGACATTTTGTTCTGTTCAGGTTTAATAGACAGCAGGCAGCAGGTGCATCTCGAAGATGTGTAGGGAGAGCGCATCGTGCCATAATATGTCAGAAAAGTATTTTCTACATTAGCTGTCATGTGGTAGTGAGATTTTATTCTTCTTCAAACTTTGTTTGACAGCTTTCACTCAGAACAAGTTTTCTACATGCATGTAGTCAATAAACTGCACGTGCATTGTCATACTGTCATAGATAACATCAGAGAATTCGCATATATCGTTGATGATTAATTTCTCTCTCATGTTTACTATTGTTTTAACAACACTAAAGGAAACCTTACGAAAATTGTGCACTGTATTATAAGAAATGAAATAAAACTAACCACAATAACCTTACGACGAAAGTATGTTTTAATAAAACCGAGTATCTGTACACAAATGTGCCTCTATCGACACGAATTAGTAAAATACTACTCACTTAGATTTTGATTGGGTCTGTGTTTCATTGGTATGCTGTGTCGTACTCAAGAGGTATGCAAATGTGGCATTTCATAAATATAGTTACGTATTCCTAGAAACCCAAAATTCGCTTGTCAGCAGCGGAAGGAGGCGTTACCTGTTGTGCAGCATTGTAAGTTTTTCAACATTGCACTATGAGCCGAAAGTATTTTCTTGCGATTTCCTTATTGATGTTTGATCCGACTCCTTGTAGCTCTTTCACAGAAGGGATGAAAACGTTGCAGTCAGTGAGACTGGAACTGCAAACCATAACAGACGCTCTTCCACAGGTCAGCACGTTACCACAGAGCTGGGGAAGAGGTATTGGTACGAGCGTCCTCTTACGACGGCAATAGTGCCTAGAACTCGTAAACCGCTATTTAAAGGTCGAGATTAGTTGCGATTTCCACCTGCAACGACTTTCCTGGGCTGAAAACCGTAAATTTACAATCTTTTGTTACCCTTCAAGCGATAATAACTCAGATCATTCAATGGAAATGACAGGTAAAATCAAGTGAACTTTGAGGCTTAATTCCGTGCACACCAGGAAGTAACTCCTCGATCACAGAGTTGCCAAACATACGTTGCCTTGTTGCCAAATCTCAGTTACAGTACCAGCAGGAAGAAGACGAACCGATGTGATCCTACAGCGGGCTGGGAAGTGACCATAGCTGGCGTCTCCAAGTCGCGGCTGCTACGGCCTGGAATACGTAATGCGTCTGACTCGCTTACTGTAACTAGGTTTAGGGACTGGAGCGTAGTTACTAATAATACTCAGAACTGACTGCAAACTAAGCATCATAAATCAGTAACTCTCATTGTTGTTTTTATATTTCTTTAGTAAGTGTACTCAAAACTAAGAAACTCATTCACAGGCGTTTTCGTGCCTCGCCAATAGTCGAGCACAACAAACAAATAAAAATAAAATAGAATATATATATATATATATATATATATATATATATATATATATATATATATATATACTCCTGGAAACTGAAATAAGAACACCGTGAATTCATTGTCCCAGGAAGGGGAAACTTTATTGACACATTCCTGGGGTCAGATATATCACATGATCACACTGACAGAACCACAGGCACATAAACACAGGCAACAGAGCATGCACAATGTCGGCACTAGTACAGTGTATATCCACCTTTCGCAGCAATGCAGGCTGCTATTCTCCCATGGAGACGATCGTAGAGATGCTGGATGTAGTCCTGTGGAACGGTTTGCCATGCCATTTCCACCTGGCGCCTCAGTTGGACCAGCGTTCGTGCTGGACGTGCAGACCGCGTGAGACGACGCTTCATCCAGTCCCAAACATGCTCAATGGGGGACAGATCCGGAGATCTTGCTGGCCAGGGTAGTTGACTTACACCTTCTAGAGCACGTTGGGTGGCACGGGATACATGCGGACGTGCATTGTCCTGTTGGAACAGCAAGTTCCCTTGCCGGTCTAGGAATGGTAGAACGATGGGTTCGATGACGGTTTGGATGTACCGTGCACTATTCAGTGTCCCCTCGACGATCACCAGTGGTGTACGGCCAGTGTAGGAGATCGCTCCCCACACCATGATGCCGGGTGTTGGCCCTGTGTGCCTCGGTCGTATGCAGTCCTGATTGTGGCGCTCACCTGCACGGCGCCAAACACGCATACGACCATCATTAGCACCAAGGCAGAAGCGACTCTCATCGCTGAAGACGACACGTCTCCATTCGTCCCTCCATTCACGCCTGTCGCGACACCACTGGAGGCGGTCTGCACGATGTTGGGGCGTGAGCGGAAGACGGCCTAACGGTGTGCGGGACCGTAGCCCAGCTTCATGGATACCCCAGGAGCAACAGTGTCCCTAATTTGCTGGGAAGTGGCGGTGCGGTCCCCTACGGCACTGCGTAGGATCCTACGGTCTTGGCGTGCATCCGTGCGTCGCTGCGGTCCGGTCCCAGGTCGACGGGCACGTGCACCTTCCGCCGACCACTGGCGACAACATCGATGTACTGTGGAGACCTCACGCCCCACGTGTTGAGCAATTCGGCGGTACGTCCACCCGGCCTCCCGCATGCCCACTATACGCCCTCGCTCAAAGTCCGTCAACTGCACATACGGTTCATGTCCACGCTGTCGCGGCATGCTACCAGTGTTAAAGACTGCGATGGAGCTCCGTATGCCACGGCAAACTGGCTGACACTGACGGCGGCGGTGCACAAATGCTGCGCAGCTAGCGCCATTCGACGGCCAACACCGCGGTTCCTGGTGTGTCCGCTGTGCCGTGCGTGTGATCATTGCTTGTACAGCCCTCTCGCAGTGTCCGGAGCAAGTATGGTGGGTCTGACACACCGGTGTCAATGTGTTCTTTTTTCCATTTCCAGGAGTATATATATATATATATATATATATATATATATATATATATATATATATATATATGTGTGTGTGTGTGTGTGTGTGTGTGTGTGTGAGAGAGAGAGAGGGAGAGAGAGAGAGAGATAAAAGAATGAGAGTGTAAAAAATTGTTGTAAAGAAATTGAATCATGGTATTTAAAGAAATCTTTCATTGTTATGACACATTCCACATCATTACGAAATGTCGTGTTCATGATCTATGGAACAAGAAGTAATCTAATGTAATGTAATGTAATCTAATCACATCATATTGATGACTAGCCATAAAGAGTCATGAATTACCGAAATTTTTGCCAATACCAGTAACCAAACCTAAACTTGAAAATAAAAGACGACAAGTTTTGTAATAAACCATAACTCCTATCAAGACCCTTTCGTCCCTGTTATCTAACCACGAAAGATGTCTGATATACCTCCATTCTGAAGTAACAAAGTGTGCATGCATTTAAAGATGAAGTGCATGATGTGAAGTTCTGTGACGGAGATACAAACCCAACATGTAATCGGATTGTTAATTAAGAAAAATCAAATGTTACGTATCGGTTTTTCTTACGAGCCGCTATGTGTCTGAATCTAAAATAAGGATACAAACTTTTGTGCCTAAGAGACAATCGAACTGCACACCTACCGTGCATCCACGAATGTAGCTTAAGTATCAGTTTATAACTCACGAACAGTAAGATGTGTGCGTGTTTGACCAGAAATAACGACACCTGTTGCGATTGTTGGCAACACATGAACAGACATTAAAAATGCGCGTTAATTTTCACTAGCAGGTGGGTGTGCACTTGATAGAGCTGGAAATGAAATTATGAATATTTTTGTACTGGATCAGGATTCGGACCCACATATTTACCTTTGGAGGAGACCTAGAGAAGACTGCAGTCTTGGGAAAAGGAACGAAATGATTGAACTATACTGTTCAGAGAGATTCAGATCCTCGAAAGAGGAGATACTAATGCGAATCACAGTCCAGCACCAAATTTTTCACCGTCTCTAGTTCAATCAAGTACAAGTAAACTAAGAGCCCTGTCCCTTTAAATGGCTATCGGTTCATCAAATAAAATAAAATTTGCTAATGTAAGTAAGCTTACTGGCGACTGTATTTCTGTTTACAATGACTCCTGCTATGTCATTTCCCAACGTAAACTGGCTCTGCCCAGTTGGTAATGAAGGAACGTGATGCTTAATGCTGATTCTGGATTATAACGTCTTTCTCTTGAGGTTACCAGAGGTAAAATAAATCTGTTTGTGCCTCTTAAAAGCAAATGCCTGAACTCACGCATTGCACCTGTGAGAGTTCGTTCCACCAGACCATTGTGGCCACATTTCCCAGCCCCTGGAGTGTGCTGTGACAGATGATGTGCTTAGCTTACAAAATTAATCACGGTGGAAAAAATGCGAGTCTATTAAATGGTTAAGTAGAAGCAAGCTTCTGACGCAGAGATTATGCTATTCTCATGTCAGCAGGATATAAAGACTCTTCTAGGCATCATAGGCTGGATGTGAAGCCATTTTGATTTTTCACAAATTCAGCAAATTTCTTAGTTCGAGAAAATCCACTATGAAGTGTGAAGTTGCCGGATAATTCGGTTATTACTGTTATTATTACTATCATTTTATTCATACCGCTGCTGGAACACAAGTGCTTGAAGATCATTTAATGCCTTTTGGTTACTATAGAAGTAGTTTCCCAGGAACAGGTTCTTTCCCTGTCTACGGAATCCTTTTCATGTTAATATCAAACATCAGCAATTACTCTTAGATTACATTAAAACTAAAGTAATTGACGAAGACGTTACTTGATGACCTAAACCCGCTGCCTTTCGTCATTTACTTGCATCTAGGAATGGCTATCGGGTACTGACAAACCAAAAGGCAAGAGATCTTACTGCCTTCCGATATACGTCGCTGTCAGTTCTTCCACATGATTTGGTCGACATGACCTGTTTCAAGTTGTGTATGACAGACAATGTTTTAGAAAATCTATTGTTTCCCTTTGAAATAAACAGAAGTATTTTCATTCTAAGCTGTCCAAGTACAAAATTTTCGCAATATTAGTTCAAATTTAATATTCGCTTCCATAATGTAGGAAAGTATTTCACAGTTGCAAAACTCGCATCCGAAACATTGACCTGACCATAAATTCTAGCTCAGAGTGACACCAGTTTAAATAACCTCATGTAGCGAAGACTGTTTGCTAGTGCTCTTTCTCACCGGAAAATACGCAATCCACTCATTTGGCTCCATAAGTACACTGTAACAGTAATTTCTGTCTGAAATTTGTCAGTAAGCTTTTGCCTTCCAACCGGCGAAATACGGCAGAGTGCGGCCGGTAAACAATTCACAAATCACGAGTTAGTGCCGATAAGACGATTTCTTTAAACATTACCGAAGCTGAGGGAATTTAGTTTCTGCTTAAGTCGTCTTAAGCAGCAACGTTCACAGATATCTCAAATAGGAAAAAGCTCATTATCCAGGTACGAAGGTTGTGAAACAAACTTCCCACAGTTTGTGTCAGGTTGATCTTTTCGTCTGATAACACTGCTTAAGTATTTTGTCTAAGAGGTATCACAAGTAGTGTTCCTGTAGCTATGGGAATCATTGGCTGAAAACCAGTTTAACACCAATTGTAACAGTGCTGCTAAATATTCAAAATTATTATCAACCTAAGTCTGAGTTCATCCACAAACTGAGGCGTATTTATAATTTTGAGCTAGACTGTGTATCCTTGTCTTCCTTGAGTGGTCATAGGAAGGCGTTTACACACACGTATACAATACTATGAGTACTTCGAACGCTATGGTTAACGTTGCTCTCATAAACTACTTTTGTTTTTTTAATTCTTCTGGGTCTTCAGCGTGCAATGTGTGTTGTAGATACAGTCTTAGACCAAAAATTTGACCGCCGAGTCGTTCACGTAAGGTGGACAATACAGTCGTGCTCCTCTCAGAATTCTATGTCTGGCAACATGGTCGATCTGGCAACATGTAGACTGCGGCACTTCCCAGAGGAAGTCTTGACTCCAGTCTTAGTACATTACTCTTCACTACGACCGTAGTCTTGAGGTAAAACGCGAGACCAGATAATATTATATAGTAGATTCGCTTGAATTACACTCATAGCTTCAGCACCGAGAGGAAAGGGGCGATAAAAATTTTGTCGATATGTGCTTTCGGTCGCCAGACGTCATGTTAGCTGGTCTCGCGTTTTACCTCAAGACTACGGTCGTGTTCCAGCAGCGGTATGAATAAAATGATAGTAATAATAACAGTAATAATCGAATTATCCGGCAACTTCACACTTCATAGTGGATTTTCTCGAACTAAGAAATTTGCTGAATTTGTGAAAAATCAAAATGGCTTCACATCCAGCCTATGATGCCTAGAAGAGTCTTTATATCCTGCTGACATGAGAATAGCATAATCTCTGCGTCAGAAGCTTGCTTCTACTTAACCATTTAATAGACTCGCATTTTTTCCACCGTGATTAATTTTGTAAGCTAAGCACTTCATCCGTCACAGCACACTCCAGGGGCTGGGAAATGTGGCCACAATGGTCTGGTGGAACGAACTCTCACAGGTGCAATGCGTGAGTTCAGGTATTTGCTGTTAAGAGGCACAAACAGATTTATTTTACCTCTGGTAACCTCAAGAGAAAGACGTTATAATCCAGAATCAGCATTAAGCATCACGTTCCTTCATTACCAACTGGGCAGAGCCAGCTTACGTTGGGAAATGACATAGCGGAAGTCATTGTAAACAGAAATACAGTCGCCAGTAAGCTTACTTACATTAGCAAATTTTATTTTATTTGATGAACCGATAGCCATTTGAAGGGACAGGGCTCTTAGTTTACTTGTACTTGATTGAACTAGAGACGGTGAAAAATTTGGTGCTGGACTGTGATTCACATTATTATCTCCTCTTTCGAGGATCTGAATCTCTCTGAACAGTATAGTTCAATCGCTTCGTTCCTTTTCCCAAGACTGCAGTCTTCTCTAGGTCTCCTCCAAAGGTAAATATGTGGGTCCGAATCCTGATCCAGTACAAAAATATTCATAATTTCATTTCCAGCTCTATCAAGTGCACACCCACCTGCTAGTGAAAATTAACGCGCATTTTTAATGTCTGTTCATGTGTTGCCAACAATCGCAACAGGTGTCGTTATTTCTGGTCAAACACGCACACATCTTACTGTTCGTGAGTTATAAACTGATACTTAAGCTACATTCGTGGATGCACGGTAGGTGTGCAGTTCGATTGTCTCTTAGGCACAAAAGTTTGTATCCTTATTTTAGATTCAGACACATAGCGGCTCGTAAGAAAAACCGATACGTAACATTTGATTTTTCTTAATTAACAATCCGATTACATGTTGGGTTTGTATCTCCGTCACAGAACTTCACATCATGCACTTCATCTTTAAATGCATGCACACTTTGTTACTTCAGAATGGAGGTATATCAGACATCTTTCGTGGTTAGATAACAGGGACGAAAGGGTCTTGATAGGAGTTATGGTTTATTACAAAACTTGTCGTCTTTTATTTTCAAGTTTAGGTTTGGTTACTGGTATTGGCAAAAAATTTCGGTAATTCATGACTCTTTATGGCTAGTCATCAATATGATGTGATTAGATTAGATTACATTACATTAGATTACTTCTTGTTCCATAGATCATGAACACGACATTTCGTAATGATGTGGAATGTGTCATTACAATGAAAGATTTCTTTAAATACCATGATTCAATTTCTTTACAACAATTTTTTACACTCTCATTCTTTTATCTCTCTCTCTCTCTCTCTCTCCCTCTCACACACACACACACACACACACACACACACACACACACACACATATATATATATATATATAAACATTCTATTTTATTATTATTTGTTTGTTGTGTTCGACTATTGGCGAGGCACGAAAACGCCTGTGAATGAGTTTCTTAGTTTTGAGTACACTTACTAAAGAAATATAAAAACAACAATGAGAGTTACTGATTTATGATGCTTAGTTTGCAGTCAGTTCTGAGTATTATTAGTAACTACGCTCCAGTCCCTAAACCTAGTTACAGTAAGCGAGTCAGACGCATTACGTATTCCAGGCCGTAGCAGCCGCGACTTGGAGACACCAGCTATGGTCACTTCCCAGCCCGCTGTAGGATCACATCGGTTCGTCTTCTTCCTGCTGGTACTGTAACTGAGATTTGGCAACAAGGCAACGTATGTTTGGCAACTCTGTGATCGAGGAGTTACTTCCTGGTGTGCACGGAATTAAGCCTCAAAGTTCACTTGATTTTACCTGTCATTTCCATTGAATGATCTGAGTTATTATCGCTTGAAGGGTAACAAAAGATTGTAAATTTACGGTTTTCAGCCCAGGAAAGTCGTTGCAGGTGGAAATCGCAACTAATCTCGACCTTTAAATAGCGGTTTACGAGTTCTAGGCACTATTGCCGTCGTAAGAGGACGCTCGTACCAATACCTCTTCCCCAGCTCTGTGGTAACGTGCTGACCTGTGGAAGAGCGTCTGTTATGGTTTGCAGTTCCAGTCTCACTGACTGCAACGTTTTTATCCCTTCTGTGAAAGTGCTACAAGGAGTCGGATCAAACATCAATAAGGAAATCGCAAGAAAATACTTTCGGCTCATAGTGCAATGTTGAAAAACTCACAATGCTGCACAACAGGTAACGCCTCTTTCCGCTGCTGACAAGCGAATTTTGGGTTTCTAGGAATACGTAACTATATTTATGAAATGCCACATTTGCATACCTCTTGAGTACGACACAGCATACCAATGAAACACAGACCCAATCAAAATCTAAGTGAGTAGTATTTTACTAATTCGTGTCGATAGAGGCACATTTGTGTACAGATACTCGGTTTTATTAAAACATACTTTCGTCGTAAGGTTATTGTGGTTAGTTTTATTTCATTTCTTATAATACAGTGCACAATTTTCGTAAGGTTTCCTTTAGTGTTGTTAAAACAATAGTAAACATGAGAGAGAAATTAATCATCAACGATATATGCGAATTCTCTGATGTTATCTATGACAGTATGACAATGCACGTGCAGTTTATTGATTACATGCATGTAGAAAACTTGTTCTGAGTGAAAGCTGTCAAACAAAGTTTGAAGAAGAATAAAATCTCACTACCACATGACAGCTAATGTAGAAAATACTTTTCTGACATATTATGGCACGATGCGCTCTCCCTACACATCTTCGAGATGCACCTGCTGCCTGCTGTCTATTAAACCTGAACAGAACAAAATGTCACAGTAGTTAGCCCTTTTTCCACATGCGACTACTTTGGGTTGAGAAGTGAAGGGAAGTATATTCAAAGTTCCATTAGATTGACAACTTCAGCAGACAGCAGAATTGCGTTTTAAAAAATGTAGCACTGAATGTATTCGAGCTTGCGACATCTTATCTACGCTACTAGCTGACACGTAGCTACAACAGCTCCAGAGCCCGACAGAACTTTTGGATTCCACAGCACTGTGAGATTATGCATATGGCCAGGTCTTGACTTCTGAGAGACAAACAGTTACAGCTTTTCTTTTTTTTTTTTTTTTTTTTACTGAACGACGTTTTCTACAAACAGATAGCGCAATAGAATAGCTCAAGTGGAAAGGAACACTTCCTATTTAAACTTCTGCATCCTACACTGTTGGCAGTTCTGTGTGGGTGGCAGTTACGTGATTTTATTTCGGTGATTACAAAATATAGAGTGGAATGAATGCACTGGGTAGCCGAGGCAGCTAGTTCATGGTGATTCGGTCAACCAAGTAAATGAATTTACTGAACATGGTGCAAATTACTACAGGACGCCTGTGTGTCAGAATTCTCATCCAGTGTGGCGCAACGGCGTTACGATAGAAAAATGAGAGAAGAGGATTTCATGGTCTGTTGGACGGATGGTAGGTTGTTATACCTATGGTCTGGATTGGATTCCCACTTCTGTCAATGATTTTAGATAGGGAGAGACAGAGTCCATTCTCTCCTGGCTACACCAAGTGAAGAAGATGTAATAGCAGTGTGGTCTGAAAATTCACATTAAAGATGATTTTCCTTCTCTACCAAGTAGACGGTAGGTTGAACCACAATAAAGTCTGAAGTGGCGACATGTAGAAACTCTATCACCAGTAACATTTCTTATACTAGTTATTTATTTCAAGTGACGAAACAAACGCTATGTATGGTCACAGGACACTTATTCCATCTTTTATCTGAGCTTCTGTATGTCGATAAGATTGGTTCTGAACTGGGAATGCAACTCAGACCGCCCTTAACGCGGAATTTGATCCCTTCGTGACAATACAGTTCGGCTACAATTTGTTGTTTGTTCAAAACCGCAGATTCCTTAACATCTCCACATATTACGCGTGAATGCGATCGAATCCTGGCCCGGCACTAAAGATTTAATTATGTATTATCAAGCTCTAGCATGAGAACACCTATCTGCTGGTGGATAAGAATTTTGATTTTTAATGTATTTTCATTCGTTGTCAACACTAACGATATCTGACGTTTTTAACTCCCAGTGAGACACAGAACTATTTGCGAGATGACTGTAAGTTCAAGATGTTATTCTGAGCAGCTGGTGGAGAAAAATTCGGTAGCTGACGTCTCTTTGTGTGTAGTCAACAACGATATATGTGGGGCTCTATTTCCAGTGCGCACTGAACTCTTCGTCATATTATTTCTAGTTCAAACATGCTCACATATCACTGCTGGCGCAACAAACCCATATTTATCGTTCGTTTTCTCTAATGGCTCTGAGCACTATGGGACTCAACTGCTGAGGTCATTAGTCCCCTAGAACTCAGAACTAGTTAAACCTAACTAACCTAAGGACATCACAAACATCCATGCCCGAGGCAGGATTCGAACCTGCGACCGTAGCGGCCTTGCGGTTCCAGACTGCAGCGCCTTTAACCGCACGGCCACTTCGGCCGGCCGTTTTCTCTAGAATATAACAGCGATAGGTGCCGGGTAGGAGTCCTGGGAAGGAAAAAAATTAATGTTTCGTCTCGTCATTTCAGTTAAAACATCTAGCTACTGCCGCGAAAATCCGATATGTCACATTTGACTGTGCTTCGATAGCAATCCGATTAGGCTCTGGGTTCGAATCCTTGTCGAACACAAAGCTTTACCTCACGGCATTTCAAGTAAGTTACTTGTGAAGAAGCAATATTTAACATCTCTCGTAGTTCGTTAACAGGGACAATAGATGATGGGTAGGAATTCGCGTCTGTTAAACATGTTTGCGTTATGCAATTTAAAGTTGATATTTGCTAACTGATACTGTCTAAAATCGAGGTATATCACTCTCTGTATGCTTAATCAGGAATGACTGTTAGTTTCCGTCAGTAACGAAATCTTTGCTTAGTCTGCATGAGCTGGGTTTGAATCCATATGCGGAACAAGACGGTTCGTCGTGTCATTTGAAGTTCATACATATTCTCAACTAGCTGCTCGTGAATAACTTAAATTTTTAATGTCATTTTGTGTTAAATAATAAGTACGGTATGTTACTTTGAAGAGGAAATCATGAATACGACGAACTTACTACGTGCATTACCAATCTGACGTAATAATGAGAGTGGTAACATTTCAGGTATGTCATTTATTGTAATAAATGAGAGCTTACAAACCTTAAGGACAGTCTTATCCGTGATAAGGTGTTCCCTGATATTTGTAGTATCGTGGTATTACTTTACATCTTGAGTTATTGCGGTACAGAGCAGTGTTTTCTAGTGGTGACTTGTTGGAACCATTTTCAATAGTCAAACGACTGTACCAAGGAGCGATTAGAGGACCTGCTGGACAGCTTTTTTGAATAGGACAATGTTCCTGTCCAATAATTTTTAGATTAGTTACAATAAGCTTACGCTGCAAGAGAACTCGCTTGTATTTTTCAATATGTGGTCTGTTGTCGGTTTGAAGGCCTTACATTGCATCGGCAACTTAGTGCAACTCCACCGAGGGCTGTCTGGAGTAGGGTGGAGATAGCAATGTGAAAGTTGCGAGCTGTCGAAGACGATCTTCATATTCCTAATGCGATTAGGACATCGTATACTCTTGACGACATTTAGCACCTGTGCGGTCAGTCAACCAATTTCAGAATTCATGTTGAGTAATCCTGCTAAATTCCCATAATATTGTCTTTTTATATTGATGAGTAATATGGATAGTCGTCACGTTCATGTGCCGTCTACAACGCAAATTTAATGTTACTATCCTAGGAACTAACCTGCAATACGTTTTGTATTTCATAATCAGAACTATCTGCATTAACCATCATCAGAGCAATGTCAGGGAACAGAATGCAGCAGTGCCTTGGTATCTACTTGGGGACCTGCTTGAGTCGTGTTCTAAGGAAAGGGTAGTTGCTGGTTCACATTATATTACACTAGCGAGAAGTACCGACTTTTCCTTTTCCTTGCAAACATCCCGAACTAAATTCAGTAACTAAATGCTAAGAATATATTTGCATTGTGCCAACTCAAAGATCAATAGATATGGATATAGATTTTTATATTTAAAGCCATTCTCGTTCTGCGTTGGAATAAACATCATTCATTATTTGATTGTTCTTGTTACGATTGTTATTGTCATTCTCTCACTCGCAAGAGTTTTCACATTTCTATTTGGTATCGATGCACATGAAGAGTGGCTATGAAAGAAGGGAATACTGAATGTTACGTCATGCAGAATACACTCATTTACTTCTGCTCCTCGTGATCAACGCTGCAGGAGAAGTGAGATACATAAAGTTGACAGTGTGAGGACAGACATGCTGGCACAACTCTGCAACTACACAGTGTTACCAGATAAAATGGTGCTGCGGAATCGAAAGTGTAGTACGGACTTTGCCACAGTTGCAGACAGCTGCTAATTTCGGACCATGACCGTGGATTACACTTCGGTCAGTGCTGGTTAGAGTGTTGCAACTGTAAATGGAAGGCTTTGTTTGACAGTCTTGTGCCGATGCTGTCTGAATAAATTATGCCATTGGATAAAAAGCGGTTTAGTTTTGAGACCTAACCCACAAGGGGAGAAGGCACAGTGGTCTGCTTCAGGAATTCCAAGCAATAAAACACAAAAAGCAACCCAGGAAGGGTTCGAACAGCTACTTTCATGCAGAGACATGCATTTGGAATCTGTTCATCGCTACAGGGTCAAACAAGAGGGTAACATTACTGAAACAATGATCAGGCTACTTAGTATATAAGAGAGCATACAGATTTCAAGGAGGAAACGTATGAAGACGCAGACTTCCTCGTTATCAATATGTGCGACATATCTTTCGTGTTAACGAAAGTAATATCCCGCTTTAACTCTTCTTACGTCTCAAATGAAATGAATGCTGCGAGGAATCGAATATTTGTTGACTGCGTCTCTCCTTGCTTCCATCCGTACCAACATATTTCTTCATTCTCATGGTAATCATGACATTCTTTTTATATGCTGCAAAAGATTGCACGTGGACAAATTCGACATCGAGGTGCAAAGCGTTTGGTATCTTACATTATATTCAATTCGAATAAGCTTCAGATGCATTTTTACTTCGTTTGTATTTTTAGATGATTATGAACGTTACGGAAAATTATCTCACATGCTTTATGTTGAATGAGAAACATTGAATGACCCGTTTTGCTTTCCCTACGTTGAAATGATATAATGTCGGAGTCAACAGACTTCCTCCACGCCGGAAGCTGAAACTTATGGATTAATGATAATTGAATGTCTCAAATGTAGACCTAGCCCACAAGGCGACGTCAGAAACCATCAGGGGAGAACGCCGCATAAAAACCAAACGTGCGCGCGCGTCTCCACTTTGAAGGACCGTATCGGAGAATCACGGCAAGCATTTCGCTGAAGAGCTGCCTCGTAAGAGAACCGAGAAATGGCAGCGTCGTAGCAAGTATTTGTCAACACTCTGATAGTGCATTTACTACCGGGTGTAGGCCGGCATTACCTCGCTAAATTCACTTGACATTCGTTTGCCACATCGAAGACTCGTACGATAGAATCCACTGTAAGATGAGACACTTAGAAAGTATAATTAATTTCTGGACTCCAAGAACGGCGTTCTTCACATAAGTAACACCTGTTTGTAACACCTGCTTGTGTGTTTTAAGGTTGCGTTTTGAGGCTCAGGCAACATCGCAGTGACTATAGTCCGTCTGTGGTCGCCAGTGTGTCGTTAGCTCAGAGGTTATTCGTCATATTGTGGCTTTTCTAACGCGGGACACTCTGAATCGGAATACTCCCCTTTCATTATTAGTTCCGGGACGTGACTATTTTCCTCGGACAAAGACCAGTGCTGTGAACTGGATTCGCGGACATGCGATTCACTACCTAGTTGGACAAACTGTAGACTCTGTACTCGATTTTTGGACATACCTCAATGACCGTCATTATGTCGTTGTCCGCCACCCAAAATACAGACAATTTTTCTCGAACTTCCTTGGGAGTGCTTTCCATGACCTGCCTCGCAGCTGGAATGTGTTAAGCCAAGAGCGAAGAAGGTTTCCAGTTTGAACCAATGAACATTTCTGAACTACTGAACGGAACACACCAATTTCGAGAAGACGTGACTCAACATATTACCAGCGGGGCGCAGAAGGCGGCTGATCAATTACTCAACAAAAATAAACAAAACAAAAATAAAAATAAAAATAAAATTCAGAAAAAGGAAGATTTTTGTTTTGTTTGTAATGATAGCCCTAACCTTGAATTCCCATATTTCCCCTGGTTTATAGGCAGCTCTTGGGGTAGGTTTAGTCAGGAGCCAACGCCTGAAGTAGACCAGATTTTTTTTTTTTGTTGTAGGATGAAAAGTGGCGGTGGCACTTAGTTTCTTTTTTTTTTATTGCCATTTTCCTAAGGGCTTTAAAATAAGAGAGAAATAAAGGGGTAATCGTCAAAAAAAGTAAAAGAAAAAAAGCAAAATTAAAAAAAAAAGAGGTTCCCTTGTGCGTTGCGGTGGTCGTACTGTATGACATAGCAGTTCCAATCTCGGTGTAAGCCGATGACTACAACCTTTTATTTTCCATTTTAATTAATGGAGTTGTAAATGGCTAGTAAAAATTCTTTATACGAAATCTGAAGAATGCCTTTAAACATTAATCTTCGTCCGATTAAACTTAGTAAATTAAGTTAATATCATGGATGTCTGCTTTGCAAATGCCAAGGTGCTTCACTGTAAAATAGATCCTGAAAAGATTCAAAGCGACTGTCAACGATATAAATTTGAGTTTTGTTCGTCATATAGGTCTAACATGTCAGAAGGTTGTTTATGAAGTGCACATGTTGATTAATATAGTTCCCCTCTTCTAAATTTTTGCAATAGCATTTAACTGTAGACGTTTTCTAACACCGGCGTTAGCAATTCCTTTCCGTTCTCTGAAACCTCCAAAACGACAAATTTTTCTGGTCTAAATCTGATGACCTTAACTATCACTTCCGATCAACATTAAATACTTCATGAACCCATACATGGAACTCCAAATGTGCAGTGTTCCTGCACTGCTACAGAGCATGCATTGCAAGGTATTCACACAGTTTATCGCATAGAGTTACCATAAGGAATAAAACAAGAACTGTAATACACTTTACACCACAGACGCTCACCCCGGCTTGACGAAAACATCCGATCATTGACCAAAAGTTGCACAAATAATTGAGTTTGAAAGGAAAAGAAACGAGGTATGAAGCATTTATAAGTTCATCGAATGTAGCGAGGTGGTTTAATTTCGTCCCAGTCTATAAAATTAATTTCGGGCCATACTCAGCTCTTGCCGATTAATGTAATATAATACCTGCCTACTAATCAGGGCGTTTGTCTCCGTTGCTTTTGAGCGTGAATGGAAATCGTAGAAATTTTCTGTGGAGCAACATTTAATAATAAAGCGTTTTAAATCATCAAAAGCGATGAGCGGGAGCAGGCTCTTTCGATAAAGAACGGGGGAGTGCAGCGCCGCTGCTGTCGCCACGGCCGCTGCCGGTAGCCAGAAATGGATCCCGGAGCTTTGCCGCATACGGCGTCCAGAGGAGGACAGTCTGCAGGAAATCTGCCGCAAAATCGTTACTGGATAAAATTTTGATATCGGTGTGTCAGAAAGCGAAATAGATTGAATCTGCGCTACCATTACACTCACGTCTTCAGCATTCAGACAGAAGAGGCTATAAAAATGTTTTATGCCAGCTGCTCTCGAGCCACTGACATTATGAACAGAAACAACACACGCTACCGCTAGACCACAGGCGTAATCAGCCTAGTGTTCCTCTATCATGGGACAAGTTTTCCTCCAGGAAGTGCCGCAGTCCGCAGTGTTGCCAGATTGTGCAGATAACCGGACTTAAGAGAATTAGCGAGTTGGCCAGTTTTATTGTCCCATGTCGCGATCGGCGCGGACTTAGCCTCTGAAGCGGCCGGCCGCCGGTCAAGTTTTATGTCAAAGACTGTACATAATGGAGAAAGAACCGTGACAAAAATAAGGACATGTAAAAGTTTATTTTAAGTAACTGTTATATTACCTAAAGTAATGGGTGTCATCGGTTACAAACGTTTTTACGATGTCGGCCATTTGTCACATAGACTCAGTGTTCATACTGCAACACTAGCGCTCTCTTAGAATCTGATCGTACACATCGAATTGGTTACCATTTCTGTTGTATTTGTAGCAACTAGACATCTGGGTACTTGCTGATCGCCCTGTAAATATTGATGAAAACTTGTGACCGGTTTTAATATAATATTTAATTTCAATTATATCATTTCCTGCTTTATGTAACACCTTTTCGGATCACAAATGTAGCACCTTTATACTTTGCACTTCGACTTACGACTATCTACAGTTTATCTTCATACATATTAATATGTTGATACCGCTTAATAGTCCTGTTTTTAGAAGCATTACTGTTTTTTTAGTTGCTAACCTTTGTTAAGTTTTTCTATTCACGTTTTACCACCCAGATCTCAAGTGACAAATTTGTAAATGAGTATTAAAAGTGTGGAGGTATCTTGTGGATTTGGTTGTTCTATTGCTTTTATAGGCAAATATGTAATTTATCTTCAATCTTAACAAGCGCTTCTATTATATGAAGTACTTAAACTGTGAGTTATATTACTCGATGCATCATCAGGTATGTGGGTACCGAGACGTTGGACCGTATTTGTTCTGGGTTACTTACAACTCTTGCACCTTGGTCGTCGAAAACATTTGAATTCAGGAATGTGTATCGATCAATTTGTATTTTTACACGTACAATCAGTTGGTATCGAACAACAGTTTTAGTGTACCACTTACGTATTATTTATATTATTTATTGCTTTTAAAAGCGGTCACATTAACTACTGTTCGTACATGGCACCTAGACCTGAGGTTACAACATTATGCAACTTTCAACTTTTAGTGTCCTATGCGAAGCACTAAAAGTTCGAGTTACGTTATTCGGTATGTCTGTATGTATTCAACACCTAGACGTTAAACCACAGAGTACATTTTCAATAATATTTTTCTACGTCTTCCGGATGTTGGACATGAAATATGATTGTCTTCTCGAACATGTATTACAGAGTAAATATAAATATTGCTTATTGGTCATCAGTTTACTTTTAGTTTGACACATATTGTGTGTGTTATCAGGTAGTGCTAAATTCCACAGCAAATATTAGGCGTAAGGTACTGTGATTATATTCATGAATTCCGATTTTTGTACTCAGCCTTCATGCAACACCTATCGGCTCAGTTGTACTACATTAGGTTTTATTCACTTATTTACTGATTTGTGATACAACGGAAGTTTTTCGCTCATTGGTACTGTCACACATCCAAAAGTGATGTAATTTTAAATTGCGATTTTGTACCCTTTTCCTTCTCATTCATTTTTCCTAGTTTCTTCCTACTTAACGAACAGATAATGAAACATCCTGGCAGATTAAAACTGTGTGCCGGACCCAGATTCGAAATCGGGGCCTTTTCCTTTCATGGGCAACTGCTCTACCATCTTTTTTCCCCTTTTCTTTGCATTTTGTTTGTTGTTGATCATTGTGTTTGGTCGTTGCCGACGTCACAGAACATCCGTTCAAGTTCATTTGTTGACCCCTCCACTCAGTTTTTTATTACAGAGGCCAACAAACTCTCTGACCGAACACGCTGAGCTACCGTGCCGGCCCATCTGAGTTACAGAAGCACGACTCACGCCCCGTCCTCACAGCTTTACTTCCGCCAGTACCTCGGCTCCTACTTTCCAAACTTCACAGAAGCTATCCTGCGAACTTTGCAGAACTAGCACTCCTGGAAGAAAGGAACAGATAATGTTTGACATATGTTTACTGCATATTTAGTGAAACTGAACGTAGTTTTCTGCATCATATTTAATGTAAATGTAGTAAAGTTTCGTTATATTGGCATTCTTTGGCCTGTTATTCAGTCACGATATTATAAAATTAGCTGGATCTTAGCGACATCTGCAGTTAGTGTCTTCGTGTAGCCATGACGCTACACAGCGACCAGTTCTTTAATGGCCGTAGTACAGGTACTTCCACGTTCCTGTAGCTGGCGATGAGAGTGATACGTCCTGTTTACATTCACATATTGTCTACGTAAATGTTACCGCTGTCAGTTGGTTTGTATTAACAAACAAGTGTGGCAAAGTGAACATTGGATCAATGTGTGACAAATGACGAACGTCGTAAAAATTTTTGCAATCAATGATAACCTGTTACTTTATGTAAGATAATAGTTATACACCATATATGTATCTTTATTATTGTCACGATTTATTTTCCATTACGTACATGCCCACACGATTATCCAGTTTAATATGAGTGATTCAGCTCACCAGGTTATGAAGATGTGCAATGTATGGTGGCTGATATACACAGAACGACTTTATAATTTTATATTGGTTCGTATAAGACAATGGGAGTTCTATTATTAATTGTATTTTGCTATTGTTCACTTCTTACACGTCGTGTTCTGTATTTCACATCTGAAGATCGCTTGCCAGTGAGCTAAAAGTAGTTATCAGTTTGCGATCCTGACCTAGGAATTTTTGTCGATACATTTATCTTCTTAGTTTGATAGTAGCAATTAGAGCATCGAAGTTCTTATGTATGGAAAGTACCTTTTTTTGTTCTTTGATATACTTCTATTTTCACCACTGTTGTTCCCCATAAATGGAAGTGTGAAAATAAAGACACGCAATTTTGGATTGTATCTCTTACCAAAACAGCATCATCCAAATGTCACGTAACAATTGTAAAATTATGAATGACTGTGCTAGTAAACTTCTTACGTTCTTTGATTTTCAAACAGCGGAGCAAAACTGAATGTACTCAGACATTTCTCTCTTTACTTATTCTGATCATCACTAAACTGACACACAATATTTCTAGCGCAACGCAGTTTGATTTTCAATAATCACTACAAAAGAATGGCCCTGACTAACAATAATCTATACCTTTCACGAATCACTTACCTCACAAAAATCTTCGTTATTCGAATAACTGCAATACAGCGATCGCCAATACTGTCAGCTGAATAAAAGATCCTAACTACTGAAAACACTAACTACTGATAGGCATAGTTAGCAAATGAAAGATTTTGATAGAGAACAAACAAAGTATTTACCTTAATAGCGTTCTGACATCCAATTAAACAAATTTCCTTTTTCTGACTGACACACGTCCAGATCGTCCGCTCAAAACTCTGGCATCTCTCTCTCCACATCCACCACTGCTGGCGGCTCACCTCCAACTGCACAAGGCTACGCGCTGTTCACATCCAACTGCCCAACAGTACAATAGCGAATATTCCAACAATGAGTCCAATCAGCCACAGACTGCACACAGCACAGTCAGTGATTTTCATACAGAGTGCTACGTGGCGTTACCAACATAAAAACCTAAGTAGCCTAAGTAGCCTGACAGCTGTATAATTATAGGGCATGGTTGCTGCTACAACTGTTACTTGTGTATAATTTCATTACTTGTTCATTTACAGATTTGCTGACATAGAACACCCTATCTCACCCGAGCCCCCATTCTTGTATAGCACGCGAGCCACCTGCTCTCTGGATATAAACAGAAGCCATGTCGCTATCCGTCACCTGTGAGCGATCGCTGTCATGGACCAGTGACATATCTCATATTTCACTTTTTAATAACGTTACGATGGAGAAGATGTACCGTCGCGTTGCGTTACGTACTCGCTCGATTTCCAGATATTTCATCGTCATGACTCTCATCACTACTACAGCATTGAATTTTGTTCCGTGCTTAACTATAATTTTGCCATAGGTGTTATCTATTCAAAAAATGGTTCAAATGTCTCTAAGGACTATGGGACTTAACATCTGAGGCCATCAGTCCCCTAGACTTAGAACTACTTAAACCTAACTACCCTAAGGCTGTCACACACATCCATGCCCGAGGCAGGATTCGAACCTGCGACCGTAGCGGTCACGCGGTTCCAGACTGTATCGCCTAAAACCGCTCGGCCACAGCGGCCGGCCGAAATATTCCAGTAAGGTCGTATGGTGACATGCACTGCTGCGAGTTTGTTGCATTATTACCCATTCAAATCGTATGTCGACTGTAATGTTTTATTGCTATTGCATGCCGTGTTGTTTTACGTAATGTTTTATGTAAATCAATTCTGATTCTGTAATTTCTTTGTACCTTACTTCCGAAAATGGCCATTTACATCTGCAATCTGAATATGCAGAAATAATAAGAAACCAACAGAACTGTGACTAATAGCTTTGTTCCTGTCTTTTCCTATAACGGTCTACGCTCTCTATGCACAGCAGTTCTTTATGGAGTTAGTTAAATTTAGTGAGGAAGCTTATATGGTTTTCTTGGAAATACTGTAGCATTGCGAATATCTTTGATAAATAATTGAACGCTTTTGAGCATGGTGGGCCACATACTGAATACTTCGATTTAGCGAACAACACTGTGCTATGATTGACTGTTTCTTTTTAATGAATGCACCGGTCTTCGTTTTTGAAAATTTTTTCGACCACAACCACCTTCCGAATTCTCTAATATACCGCTACAACCATCTTGCACGTTTTAATCTCCCACCAACACCATCGTGGATCTGTAAATATCCGACCATCGCTGTCTTGATGACGTCATGAGTTCTGTGCCACTGCTGACATCATTTCATGCACATGATGGCCACGTAATGACCTTCAGCAGGTAGTTGAAAGTCAAAGTACGCTGTAGCCGTAGTACTTGTGGAATACGGTAACATGTGTTATGACATGACGATTGGATGGAGCCTTGGTGGCCAAAATTGTAGGGTTAAAGAAAAATTGGAATGTATGAACAGTACGATATATTTCAATGTGTTCTCCATCCTTTGCACGGACTGTACATTTGGAAGTGGTCGATGACTTCAGCTCAAGAATCCACTCCCGATACTAATGCAGCTGCCAGATGGAGTAAGCACAGCGCAACGATATTGATGCAGCGTCCTAAAGTAAGCAAGTAGGAAGGGTGCTCAGTTAGGTCACTTAGTGAAGTGACACCGTACAGCCGACACGTTGTGTTGTATCTTTGTGGTAATGTCCAGAAACGCGTAGAGACGTGTCGTATAAAATAGACGACCCATCATAATGCTGAGCGACCCATTGCGCAGTCTTTTGGTCTGACACTGAGGTAGTTGTTTCGTGGTGCAGTGGCTAATGCTACTCTGTAACAAGGGACAGGTAGGCGGCTCTGTGTAGGTTCAACAGCCAGCCAACTGCAGAAAACCTCCTAGCTTTTCGTTTTAAGGTGTCGAGAAGAAAATGTTTACAAGTTAAAAAGGTCAGTAAATAAAGATCGGGGTTACAGTTTGTTAACAGTATAGACCGTTCCACCAACAGTAGAATTGTACGGCTCATCATTAGGAATTCAGGGAGGCGTTGAAGGAGCATATTTACTGTTGTAATGCGAATCTAAGCGACATAGCCCAGACAATGGGGAAACATTTCTTCAGAGTAGCCGACACAGCTATTCAGTATCCTGTTTCCCAGTGACACAGAAATTTTCTCTGAAAAAGAAAACATTTAGATACGTGTTCTTAAACATGTTCTGTAAGCAGCCCACAGTGCGTCCAAGCTGCCCTAACGACCTCTGAAGGTTCCTGTGGTTCACCTTTTGCACTCTAGAGGTCTAAATTCTAACTTATCTTGATGTACCGTCCACTGCAACTATTTTTACGCTTTTATTAAATGTAAAAAATTGTATTTTTGTACTTTTACTTGTAAAACATGCAATTTGAAATTTCGAATATATAAATCATCTTAACCCCAAAAAATATTTACAATCTAAGGAATCATAAAAGCCCTGCAGTCTGGAACCGCAAGACCGCTACGGTCGCAGGTTCGAATCCTGCCTCGGGCATGGATGTTTGTGATGTCCTTAGGTTAGTTAGGTTTAACTAGTTCTAAGTTCTAGGGGACTAATGACCTTAGCAGTTGAGTCCCATAGTGCTCAGAGCCATTTGAACCATTTTTTTAAGGAATTATACAGTCTTTTTAATCCGGCCACGCCCATGTTTCACACAATATACTTGGGCGCACATCATTTTAAATCCACCTGACATTCACTTTTGTCATTTGGGAGTTGCTTCTTTATAGTACAATGCAAGTTTTGTATCCTTACAGTACTTAAATAATACGTAAAACATGTTTCGACATCATCTATTAAATATGGTTCAAAAAATGGCTCTGAGCACTATGGGACTTAACATCTGAGGTCATCAGTCCCCTAGAACTTAGAACTACTTAAACCTAACTAACCTAAGGACATCACACACATCCATGCCCGAGGCAGGATTCGAACCTGCGACCGTAGCGGTCTCGCGGTTCCAAACTGCAGCGCCTAGAACCGCTCGGCCACACCGGCAGGCTTATTAAATATGGTGTTTGTGTATATGTCACATTTATCTGAATTTTCAGAGGCATTTGAAAATGGCCCAATATAAATATTGAACCCGTGGTGCACTCAGTATAGGTCTCAACAGCAACTGGAGCGGTGTTACAGTAATCATGTAAAGAATTGTTGAATCACTACGTGGAAAGAAAGAAGAAAGGAAGGAAGATTAGGCTTTAACGCCCGTCGACACCGAGATCATCAGGGACGGAGCACATGCTTGGAAAGTTTCAAGGATGCGGAAGGAAATCGGCCATGTCATTTAAAAGGAAATTTCCCGCACTTAGTTGCAGCGATTTAGGGAAATCACAAGAAACCTTAATATGGGTATTCGGATGCGGATTTGAACTGTCGAAGAAACTAATGCAGGTATAATGAGCTAACGACTGCATCGCTTCGCACAGACTAATAGTCATTGCATGACACATGAATAAGAAATCCGTCATGAATAAGAAATCCGTGAGGAACGTTTGAGCCCTTTTGAAGCAGCGAAAGTCATCTGTCGGTGATATTATTGCGAAGTCGAAACAGGGTTAAATCAAGCCCAGACCTCATTTACAAAAGCACAGCAACCTTGTAGGGCTGGAGAGGTTGGTTGTAAGAAATCGCCTGAAATCAGCGGCAGAAATCACTCGTGAGTTCCGAAGAGCTACTAGCAATCCAGATAACTCAATGGCTATGTGTTGGAAGTGCAAAAGTATGGGATACAATGATGTAGCATTTTCTCACGAGCCACGTATTTCGTTAGTCAGTTCTAAGCGACGCATGAGGTGATTTAACAAGCGACAACACTGGACAGTAGATGCCTGGAAAGAAAAGTTATTTGGAGTCATGAATCACGCTACCCGCTGTGGCAATCGGATGGAAAGTCTTCAGTTGGGCAAATGCCTGGATAACTTTGCCTGCCGTCACGTGTAGGGCCACCATTGCAATACAGAGAGGGTAGTGACACAGTATGAGGATGTTTTTCGTGGTTAGGGTGTGTTCTTGGTATTATGCTTTAGAAAGCGCTAAATGCAGGAGGATGCGGAATGGCTGTTTTTATCAGCATGGCAATGTGCTCTGTCAGAAATGAACATCTCTGAGGCAACGGTTTGTGGACACTTTCCTGAAATGGACTGGTCGCCAAAGAAATCGTTTCTGAACCTAATGGAATACAGTTTGGATGAGTCAGTAAGTAGGCTTCGCTCCAGAACCCAACATCGCTACCTTCTCTGGTTCTTGAGGAAGAATAGACTGTCATTGCTCCACATGCTTTGAGACAGATCGCTGAAGGTGTTCCCAGCAGAGCTCATACCGCTATAAAGATGAAGGACAGACGCAACACATAAGAATTTCCACAAATAGCTGTCGTGTTACTTTTGACGAGATAGTGTAGTAGAGAGGTACTAGCGGAAGTAAAACTGTGAATACCAGTCTTCAGTCATTCCCGGATAGCTCAGTCGGTTAGAACATCGATGACTCGGCAAGTTTGATATTTCGGATCTTGGCCAGCACACAGTTTTAATCTGCCAGGAGATTTAAATATAGTTGTCTCCTCTGGCCAAATCTACGTTGCTCATTCCTTCTTGTGATACGTGAGGTATTAGCAGTAGTATGTTGATGTAACCTTCAGTCCTGTCCAGTGGTGAATAAATGTTCTATCGCTCAACCCTGTTTGAACGGCAACAGTTGTCTTTTGCGACAGATCATAGAAAAATTCCTACCTCAATCACGAATTTTTTTTTTAGTTCAGTCGTTTAATTTATTGATTCACTGATATTTCCATCTCACAATATTAAGCTAATTAACGAATGAGACACCGGTAACTACCGAGATCTCTGTGAAGGGACGCCCGACGTTGTAAACCTCCACCAACAATGTCCCGTTACATCAATGAAAATATGTAAAATGGTGAAGGATACGCAGAATTTCTTACGTAAGTAGTACCAGCCCTCCTAGAGGAAGTACCATACCCTCACAAGGAGTACCCCGCTCACTGCTCGGTTGCGACAGGGCAAGAGCTCACGTAGCTCTTTCTTTGTTGCTGGACGGGGGGGCACGTATCTGTTACCTGTTTGGCTGCATGTTCGTCAGATTTGGCGCTGTAGTACTTTCCTCTCTGCGTGAGGTCCATGCCCAGGTCCGACGACCCAAGAGGAAAAAGCATCGCATGGTTGCGGGACGTGCGACGACATGTAATGAATCTCTTCAGTCTGTCAAGAAGTCGTTGCACCAGCGACTGCCAGATTGCACTGTAACAGATGGTGGGCATTTCGAGCACCTGATGGAATTTTTGTGACGAAATGCTTTTGCCATTTCCTTTACGTTGTTGATGCTGATATAATTTTGCACTGTGTGAATGTATCTTGAAATACTACGAACTTACTAACAATAATGGCTCTTAATTCGTTGTTTCAAAGACGAATTTAGTTCTTTCAGTGCAGTGGCGGAAACAAAATCAGAGCCGTTACCGTAGTTAGGTGGTGAATCATGCTCAGATACCACCTCCGTTGCCTTGCAGCAGATGGATCAGTCCAGTCACATATAGCTATGTGTGCTTGACATCAGTTTTGAATTTATACTTTTCTCCGCAATTTTTCTTTCACGTCAAGCTGCAGCGCCACTTCGGCCTAATACGACACTCTCGTATAACAAACACGAACTTCCGAATAAGATAACAATCAACTTCCTGTTCAGGACAGATAAATACTAAGTTAAAAATATTGTAACATCTCTGAAACTATTAATCGTATTTTAAAGAGTGAAGTGCCACTGAATACACACCTGTCATATAACTAAGACAGTGTCAATAGAAATTACAGTAGTTCTACATGAGAAAGCAACGTAGATGTCGTTGTCACCGCAATTAGTACAGATACGAAAAGAAACTATACGTCATTTAGTGAGGACTTCTTAACTATTTGTTTGTGTGGAAACAGAATTACGGTATCGTAAAAGGTTCAGGAAATGTGTGTGAGGTGAACAGCTTAGCTGAACAACAGTGAGTACGGGGTGATTCAGCTGCTCCTGCCTATGGGTTTTATGCAACGCACAACTTCTTCAAGTAACACGCAGAAAATTTCATATTCTGTCGCTCGCCACGTGGAAACTGCTGATCATATCGAAAAAATGAACATGACCTTTCTCTTGGAAATTTGATTAAGCTAAATTTTGTACAGTGATACGTTCTCGCTAGAGGTCCCAGTTTTCGAATTATTCCAGAAAAGCATACAAAAGTGGCCTCCAAACGCGTTTTTATTGACTAATGCGAAAACTGTGGCCTTCAGTGAAAACGTACAAAATTTAACTACATTAAATTTTACACAAAAAAGTCATGTACATTTCTCTACAGGAGTAATAGTTTGTGCGCAGTGAGCGAGAGAATATCTAACATGGTTTCTGAAGTCGTTGCAGGTTGCACAAAACCCAGGGACAGCTGAATAATCCTGCATACATGGTGGACAAAATGGAACTGGTCCGGAAAATATTTACAGTATGAATAACACAGAAGATGCTGGAAACGGCCCCTGATGACGTTGCTGAGTGCTGTGCACGATTTATCGAACTGTGAGACACTCATAGCTGCTCTGCCTAATAGCAGCAATAGCGTACCAATGTTCTGCTTTAGTTCCTCCAGTGAGAGAGGATTATTTGAGTGCATCCAACCATTCAATCAGACCAACAGGTAAAAATGACAGGGAGAGAAATCAGACGACTGGGGTGGGCACGAGATTGCACTGCTGCTGCTTAGTTCCCGCACCTCAACGAACACCTCACGCGCTCCTGACAAGGTTGTCTACAAGGAATTTACTGTTACTCTTGTAAGTAGGCTGTTTAGGTTTTTATATTGGTTACGCCACGTAGCGCTCTGTATGAAAATCACTGGCTGTGCTGTGTGCAGTCTGTGGGTGGTTTGCTTTGTTGTCTGCCATTGTAGTGTTGGGCAGCTGGATGTTAACAGCGCGTAGCGTGGCGCAGTTGGAGGTGAGCCGCCAGCAGTGGTGGATGTGGGGAGAGAAATGGCGGAATTTTGAAATTTGTAAGACTGGATGTCATGAACTGCTATATATGATTATGACTTTTGATGACTATTAAGGTAAATACACTGTTTGTTCTCTATTAAAATCTTTCATTTGCTAACTATACTGATAGCAGTAGTTAGTGCCTTCCGTAGTTTGAATCTTTTATTTAGCTGGCAGTAGTGGCGCTCGCTGTATTGCAGTAGTTCGAGTAACCAAGATTTTTGTGAGGTAAGTGATTTGTGAAACGTATAGGTTAATGTTAGTCAGGGCCATTCTTTTGTAGGGATTTTTGAAAGTCAGATTGCGTTGCGCAAAAAAATATTGTGTGTCAGTAATTTTTCTCAGGGGACGTTTCATATGTCGACCCTTAGCCTCACCTTACCTCAATGGAATCTTCTGATTTTTTCCTTGTAGTTTGTATAATTAGTGAAGCCTTTGTTTATTGCTAGCGCGTAATCATACAAAGAATTTCCTTTGTAATTGTAGTTTTTCATTCTTGTACAGTAAAACAGTTGTGGCATGCATGTAGATTTGCACCAAGTATTTCGCAGCTGCGATTGCAATTAACGAGATATCATTTTCAATGCTATGTTAATGTGTTTTCTTATTTTGCTCTTCAAATTGTGCTTTTCTGTGTTGTCGTGTGAAATATTGTGACAGTAATGGCGTGTGAAAAACGTAATACTAGGCTCCAAAGTAAACTGAGAAATGACAGTGAAGACGAAAACAGTGTGTTAGCGCCACCGTGTAATGAATTAACTAATGTTCAAAGTAGTAATTGTGAATAGGGAAATGGAGCGGGCGGCAAACAATGGTGTAGACAGTGAAACAATTAGTGAACAGGGAAGCATTAGCGATCGATCGGTCGGCAACAGCCCGCCTCAGGATTCGGGAATGACAGGACACAATCTTGCAAATACTGCAGATTCAGGTTTTGGGTCCTCACCGTTTTCTCAAATAAGTCAAGACACATTTTCTGCTTGTTAAAATGTGAATGTTGCCGGTGCAACTTCACTGCCGAAAAGCTCTGAGGAACATGTTTCAGACACCAGTGCATTGTTATTACAGTTAATGCAACAAATGGGACAAAGGCTACAAAAGTTAGACACGACGGAACAAAATCTTCAAAAGTTAGGCACAACGCTTGAACAAAATCGGAAACAAATGGGACAAAATCTTCAAAAGTTAGACACAATGGAACAAAATCTTCAAAAGTTAGACACAATGGAAAAAAATCTTCAAAAGTTAGACACCACACTTGTAGAAGCACGTGAAGATTTAACTACTGAGTTACATAAAATCGAATCGAAATGTCAAAAAGTCTGTAATGACATAAAAACAAAAATTTGTGAGCATTTACAACCTATTTTTTCGCGTCATGAAAATGCATTACAGAATCACGAAGCAGCCATAAAGGAACTGCAAACTATAGTTCACGACACCTTGCAAGCTAAAATTGACTCAGTTGCATCTACCGATTCGGTTACGCAACTTGCAAAAACTGAAAGGACACAGTAGATACTCCGAAAATTCGTTGAGAAAGACACAAGGAGGAAATTAGTTCATTATCAGAGAATGTAGTCCAACTTTCGGATCAGCAAAATAATTTATCTTCGAAGGTAGATGATAATCTGAATGACACAAAACCGGTAGTCTTTAATGACACAGAAGAGTGCGAACAAAGTAGGAAATTCAAACAAAATCAGAATCAAATTAGTACGCAACACCAAAGAGAAATCCGGGAAGTACAAGATCAGTTGACACAGGTAATATTGGAATTACATATTTTAGAGGCCACTCGTGCTCCAATACGGGAAGAGGGACATAGAAATACGGAACAGCCACAAAATAATAGCTCAGGGCACTTAGGAAATTATGAAAGAAATTGGCAAGGTACACCGAATTTTGAGATGGAACCGCCAAAACGACGTAACAATGACCGACATGCGACTCGCCGACATGATGATTTTGACTATAAGCTGTTCATTACTACACGTAAATTCAAAACATTTAAGAATTCCGGCAACGACATTCATCCACAAGCGTGGCTCCATCAATTCTCTCATTGTTTTCCTCCCAACTGGTCATTAGAGCACAGATTAGAATTTATGTGTGGCTATTTAGAGAATGAACCAGCTGTAAGAATGCGATTGGTCATTCACGATTGCCACAGTGAAAGAGAATTTTATCATGCCTTCCTCTCAGCATATTGGTCTCAAGCTACACAAGACCGAGTAAAACATAGCATCATAATAATGAAATATTTCGAACAATCTGAAATTTCCAGTCTTACGAAATATTTTGAAGACATGTTGCACAAGAATCAGTACCTGTCAAACCCATACAGCCCCTCAGAACTCATCCGTATTTGCTTAATCAAATTACCTGAACATTTACGACATATTATTTTGGCAGGACGTTGCAAAGACGACATTTAAGGTTTTCAGGGACTCTTACAAGAATTAGAAATTGACACTGACAATCGCGGAACGTGAAAACAGAAACACAACAATTACAGGTCACATACGTCGCAATTCCGTGATGAAAGAAATAATAACTGGACACGACAAGGCTATTCTCACAACACAAATCGTGACCAAAACAGACACCACCCATATGACAACCGATGGCACAGTAGTAATAATTACAGGGAAAGATCACCTCTGCGTGGTACTGACTATCACAGAGACAATCAGACAGACAATATGGGAATCAAAACAATTCTTATCAAGGGAGACAGAATAGACGCAACGGTCCAGCACGCAGTTACGATTCAGGGAGAAATTCTCCACCACGTGACCGACAAGAAAGAAACTATGGAATCTACCAACATGACGACAGACGATATGATCGTAACGACAGAACTGAATTGCATCAGAACTGGCGGGATTCAAACAGAGCAGGGCCCTCTCGACAAAGTGAATTTGTAGAAGTTAGGTCTCTAAATCCCAATAACGACGCACGCCATCAAAGAGACAATAGGCAATGACTCATACCTCTGGCAGCCACAAAACGTACTTATGAATCTGACGACACAGCTGCCGTAGGTAGTAATTACGTGAAAATGGAAGACATTAGGGACATCTTACTCCAGGAACACGACGTAAAGTATGACAACATTGCATATCCTGTGATTCACATTACAGTAAATGATGTAAAACTTACGGGATTACTTGACTCTGGCAGTCCGATTTCAGTAATTAGTGAAACAACCTTTAGCAAATGCAACAAATCGAACGATTGCCCCACATTGCCGTTACGTAAGATTAAATTACAAGGTGCAATCTTTGGAAAAAGTGTAGATGTACGCCAACAAACCAACTTAGAATTCTGTTGTCAAAGCCACAGCTTCTCTATGAACTTTCTTGTTGTCCTATTATTGTCGACGGAAATTATATTGGGAGTAGACATTTTTAATGAATGCAAAGCAATCTTAAATTTTCACAATGCTGAAATAAGTTTAGAGAAAGAAGGTAAGTCAATAGCTTTGAAATTTGAAGATTGGCTCTCAAACCATGACGAAGAAATTATTCGTCTTTACCTCCTGTTAGACAACAGTATGGAATTTTCGACGGAACTTGACACTAACAATCACTCTGCAAGTACTGACAGGGATGATATCGATGGCGCATTTGATACTAATGAGTTAATTCAGAATAAAATTCGAACAATTGAGAATTGTAATGACACTGATAGGCAAGACCTTTTTGAGATTTTACAAGCACATTCCACAGTTTTTACTCACAAAACAGGAACAATCAAGGGATTTCAATACCAATTTCGTGTTCGTGAGCATATTAAATTTTGTGTTAGACCATACGTAATTCCGGCACATTATAGGGACCGTGTTAGAACAGAAATACAATCTATGCTTGACGAGGGCATTATTGAGCCTGCAGTAAGCTCATACAACAATCCATTACATGTTGTTGAGAAGAAAAATCGATCGATCAGGCTTGTCTTAGATTCGAGACAAATCAATACTATCATCATTCCTGAAACAGACAGGCCGCAAACGTTGGAAGAACTTCTTCAAAATTTTAATGGTGTAAAAGTGTTGTCTTCTATTGATCTCAGATCCAGCTTTTATCAGATTGAACTTCATCCAGAATGTAGAAAATACACAGCTTTCCTTTGTTTCGGCGTTTGTTATCAGTTTCGGAAACTTCCTTTTGGTTTGAACATTTCTTCGGCAGCATTCATTCGCGGACTAAATTCCATATTACCTGAGATCTTAAAACGTCACATCACCTTGTATGTGGACGATATTCTGATAGCAGGAGCCTCATGGGAACAACACAATCGCATCCTCAACAACGTGTTACATGTTTTTGCAGAATCTGGAATTACAGTTAACTTGGAAAAGTCTGAATTTGGAAGGACAAAGGTGAAGTTTTTGGGACATATTATTTCTTCTGAAGGCATTCAGCCGGATCCTGAAAAGTTAGAAGCAATCAGAGCCATTCCAGTTTCATCCACAAAAAAACAAGGCCGCAGTTTTCTAGGTCTCGTAAATTTTTACCATCGTTTTCTGAATATGCAAAGTCTAGTTACACCAAAACTTTGTTCCCTCACTGGGAAAAATACTATTTGGAACTGGGACGAGCAAGCTCAGTTGGAATTCAATTCTTTGAAAGAAGCGTTACTTAACGCGCCAATACTAGCTCATCCAGATCTGTCACAAGATTTCTGCCTTAGCACGGATTCTTCTAAAGTCAGTCTTGGTGCCCATTTATTTCAAGAAGCCATAGAAAATGACACACTGTCACGCGCACCGGCTGGGCTGGAGAAAAGTAACACAGAAGGCAACCTCGATAAAAATTTCAGTATTCCTTAAATTCAGAAAGTCGCCTTTGAAAACTTCATCACCACGTCTTTAAAGGACATTGCTCATGAACAAGATAAAGATCTGATTTGGAAAGACATCAAAAGTAAATGGCATGAAAAGACACACACAGAATCGGCATTATTATCTGGTTAGAAACAACATACTGTTCAAACGCTGCACTGTTGATGACAAACTATGGGTACTTTGCATTCCAGATGATTTTGTTGATAAGCTCATTTGGTACATTCATTTCAGCTACGCACATTTTGGTTCACGAAAATGTTATCATATTCTTCGGACGACTTGTTATTTTAACAATATGGAAAAGCGAATTCGAAGAGTCTTGTCTATTTGTAAACTTTGTCAAAAGGGGAAACCATCTACTATCGCACATCGTGCTCTGTTGTTTCCTATCATTCCTTCTAAATTAAATCTCTTGGGACCCCTTGTCAGAACATCGAATGGATTTTCGTACGTTCTAGTCGTTGTTGATCTTACTTCAAAATTTGTTTCTTTCACTCCGTTACGTATAGCCACTGGACGGCCTGTATCCAACGCCTTCGTTAAGAATTTCTTACTTGAAGTTGGCCACGTTGCTAAAGTCATTTCAGATAACGGACCGCAATTCAGATCTGCTGTTTGGTCACGCATGCTTCGGAACCATAAAATCAAACCTGTTTTTATTTCATTGTACTCATCACATTGTAACCCATCTGAACGGATTATGAAGGAAATCAATAAGCTTTGCAGACTTTATTGTCACAGAAAACATCAGCATTAGGAGAGATATTTACACTTATTTCAAAATGTGCTGAATGAAATGCCTCATGACTCCACTGCTTTACCACCTACTCTTGTACTGAAGAATGAAGAACGACCGAACAGAATCAGAGAGCTTGTACCTTTCCCGAATACACGTAAACTTCGACACAAAGACATAATTGATTTGGCTATTAAAAATATAAAATCTGCAGCAGAAAAAAGGAGAAAACTACACGGTAAAGCAAATGCAAAGAAATTATATATTGGTCAGAAAGTTCTCATTAAAGCTCATTCATTGTCACATAAGAAGAAACACTTGAGTCACAAATTCTTTCTAGTTTACAATGGACCTTACATAATCCGACGTATACCACATGATAATTGCGTTGAAGTTGAAACTCTGCGTACTAGGAAGAGTAAAGGTTTACACAACATTTCAAATTTAAAACCGTTTGTTGAAAGATAATCTGCTTTTTAACTTTGTCTTTGCCATAAAACTTTTCACTTCACATTTCTAGTATGCTTTGTCAGACTTAAGAAACTGTTACCATGCAACAATGTTTAAAGTTAACTAGCCATTCAAAAACCTAGGGAACTTAGACAGTAATTACGTATGCATTGTTATAGTGGACAGACGACACAGCGTTATACATTCTTACAACAAGTTGGACGATTACGTAACGACTATCAGGCTTACATACTTAAAACTTATACTGCTAATGAGATATTATTGCAACATTTTGGTTTACTTGAAAAGATACTCTTTATTTGAAGTATATTCGGTGAGATTAAAGATGACTTAGCATTTGGTTTCTTTGATAGCTACACGATTATATCACGACGCTATTAATAAGTGACATAATTTACATTGTTGCTTTTGCGGTGTATATGTTTTATATCTGCACAGTTTTTATGTATTATTCTGGAAAGTAAAACATGTTTTAGTAGTAACTTTTGTGGTATAGCTACAATGAGACAGCCATTTCCGTAGCACAACAATACGTCACACTATAGTACTTTCTTGAATACGGTAAGGTACGTAATAACTGCGATATATATACGCAAAGCATTTCACTTTAGTTTATGATGAGGTAAGTACATTCACTTCAGCAAATCTTTGCTTACAGAGGACGATAACTACGACACTTCTACAGAATTATCTTACAGCAAGACACACATTTAGCGCTACAGGACACGCATTTGAGTGATTAATTTTGTACTTAAACCATTTATTTTTTAAGATTTTTGAAGTACAAAGAAAGTTTTCCGTGATACATTTCATTCCATTGCTGTAATCTGTAACGCATGAGGGAATAATTACATTAATCCTCAGGGGGGTACACGCTTACTTTGTGTACCATGTGTTTGGCAAGCACAAGGAGCCCTAGCTAATATGGTATTTGCTTATACAACAGTATTGGGACAGGGCCGGTCCCATTCCAATCCCGGTACCATTCCAAAGTACCGTTATCCATGATGGCGGCCATGACGTTAGAGACACACCCCCCCCCGCCTACATATACGCGCTAGGCATGAAATGTTTTCATAACACCGCCACCATTCCAAAGCACTGTTATTCGACAACAACAAGGTCGCACCCAGTGTATCCACCACGTGATGCATGTCTAGTCTCTATTGCCGTAGCGAGGTGCGAGAGAGAGAGAGAGTTAGCGCCATCTCTCTATGTCACAACCCCGCGCTTACATACACGCGATGGGCAGGACCTATACAAATCAGTGCACGGTCCATCTCACTCTCACACTGCTCGTATACTTCGTTCGTCCAGTACTTGTCACGTCTTCGTAATTAAACGTGCAAAAATGAAGTGTTCAAGTGTAACTCCACTCACTAAGGATACGATATTACTTATTGCCTAAGCCACTTCCTCTTACGTCATCACGTACAATACATTACAATTATTTTACAGAAATACATTTCTTAAACAAAATTTTCAAAACAAAATTATAAAAACAATCATCATGGTCTGTTCCTGTGGATAAAATAAACGTTTATTAATTTAGTCATCCCATCACCACATGGTCTCTAACTACTAATTTCTCTATTTCTACTTTCTACAGTTGACGTCAACATGCTACTACTACATGCCGTGACCTTTTAAAGTAAACTCCCTTCCCTGGCGTCGCTCAGTTGCTGCTATTATCTGCGAACAACTAAAAACATTTGTTGCACATTATTTTAGGTTACTGTAACTCCGAATTTCTCCGATACCCCTTTGATGTTGTGCTTGTTTGACTGGTTATGGCATTGGTCTTCCGCTCCTAGTCTGCTTCTGTCTGTAACGGTAGGCTCAATTCAACGTCATGCTTATCTGTTGAACAAAACAAGAGTTAGTTTTGCACGTAACAGCAAGTAAAAATCAGTGATAGTGGTCAAGGTTCATGGCTGGACTTGAGAGCATCTATATTTTGTGGTGACCTTCATTATCATCCTTTAAACTGACTGGCGTGTTGTTTTAGCGTCTCTGCTTAACTCAAATAGTTAAGCCCAGACTCGGCTAGCGTCACTAATACGTCTCTACAACACTCCTACGGCCCAAATCATCAATAAGCTCTGTCGATCACGCTACTGCGTGCGATCAGCCACCTGATTTACGTCTTTCTATGACGGCTCAAAACTCGCCTTTTCACACAACATCCTCATCGCACCCATTACGAATTATCCATGTTTGGTGCGTCCCTATCGCCTAATTTCGATTGACTGGCCACCGGGTAGTAGTTTTGATCACCGTACTCACACTATCAACACAATTGAGATAACAGGTGCGTCTCGAACACTACTGCGTCGGACAGACCACCTCATAATTATCACCCGAAACACCCACAATCGCCATACGGCGATAACGCAACGGGTGGGTCCTGAACACTACCGCGTCGGACATCATACCCTGCACTCGTCTCAAGAAACGTAACACATTCGGTGGGACGCAATATCCACCTACCACATCACAACACGCTCAACACACCCCAAATCCATCCACCACAGATCCAGATTTTATCCTGAAAGCTCTCCTGTCCAATAGCCTTGCCATAAAATTTTGTATAGGAAGTTATCTACATAAGATAACCCCTCTATAATTAATCTAATACTTCTAAATATTGTTTGTGTCATAGCTGAAGCAAATTTTCTATACTAAGCGACCCAGTGGTCCCCATACAACAAAATTTAACATCGAACACATAATATACACACAATCCATACCAAAATAAGACAAGCACATGAAAATAGGGAAATAAATACACACAACATAAAACAAATAATCACAAACCACAAATAAAACACTGCCTATACTAATACAAATAAACATCGCCAACAAATCACAAAAATCTAATCTAATTATACACTACTTTGTTCCCGGCCGCGTTCTTCCGCTGCCGAGTGTGCCGCCCTAGTCATTCTTGTCTGTTTTGCGCAGCTTGCGTACGGCCAGGGTTCGCCGGACGTATTTTGATTATTTGTGTAGGTTCTGGATTTTGGTCTTCACTCGCTCTCCAGTTCTGCACTGGTTGATCCCTTCCATTTTTATTGGCTGGTTTCCAGTTATTATTACCCTCGTTCCACCTACGTTCCTGTGGCGGATAATGTTTGTCCTCTATTATCGCGCCACTGTGGGTTGTTTCCCCTATTGTTACCGTTACCGGCATAGTTATTCCTCATCTGGTTTCTGTTTCTCTCTATATTCGCGTCTTGGCCTTCCTCATGCGGTCCCCATTGCTTCTTCTTCTCACGCACCTGCTGGTCGTTATAGGCAAACTCCAGTTCCCTAAGAATGCCCTTAAATGCTTCTACTTCATTTCCGCATCTGCCAGCTAGCGTCTGCTGATATGTAAGTGGCAACTTCATATAGCATACGCGTATAATCTCCCCAAGGCTGCACGGTTCGTCCAGATACTGATTCTTTTTCAGCATGTTCTATAAAAATTTCACAACACTTCGGAAACCTGAGCTCTCGAAGTCGCGTGTCATGAGGATTTCTTGTTTAATTCTGTTTTGGGTCTCCTTTGACCAATATCTGCTCATAAATGCGTCGCGGAACTCTTGGTATGTTCTGCAACCTTTAGCAACACTACGCATACTTTCCGCTGATGCACCTTCCAAGTGTGCACACACAAAGTCAAGTTTGTACATTAACGGCCACTGTGGTGGTAACGTTAGATCAAACTGTCCAATGAACGTTTTTGGATGTAACGTATTATTATCATCCTTATAGTGCTGGAACTTGTGTACCGACAGAAAGTGTTTATAATCAAACTGCCTAGTTTCATCTTTATGCTGTGGCGTTTCGATGTTTTCATAAACTACCTCCGTGTGCGCCTCCTGGATATCCTGTGGCTCTTGCAAGTGCGAGGTGGATCGCCTAAGCGGGTATCAATTGCTTGCGCCAGTTGTTCTGCTACTGAACTCCGCCTCCGGCAAATCACTTACTACACGCGGTACCTCCGTACGTGTGCCTCGCGGTTCATAGCTGCCATGACGTTCTAACGGTCTGGTTTCCAGCATGCATGTTTCATTATCACGTCGGTTCACAACTCCTGTGACAGATACTGTGTCCCGTTGCCGTACTTCCGAGGTTACGTCTTCCGTGGATACTGTCTGAATATCGGTTCCAGTTTGTCCTGTATTTGTAGAAGTTCTGTCGACTGACAGTGCCTCTACCCTGCTCTCGATTTGTCGTTTAAATTCGGCAAATTCTGCCATCAGTGGTGCCTCTCCGGCTTCCTCCTTCCTGCTCGACACGGTTTCTTCAATATTTTTCACTCGTGTCTGCAGCATATTTATAACAGTTTTGCCGACCTTGGTCTTGTTCTCTGTGTCCTCCTTCGTTTCTCTCGCTATTCTCTTGGCTCTCCGCGCAATTAATTTCGCCTCATTGGCGGTTCTTTTCGCTTCGGCTATCTCTCGCTCTAACTTCTCACGCAACGCTTTTACTTCATCCTTCACACCGCATGTTTCACGCTTTATGATGGCAAGCTGTGCCCGGGTTTCCTTTCTACACTCCTGTATGCTGCTGTGTGTTTCTTCGCTGATTTTTTCCAGACTAGCTTGCCTCTCCTTCCTACACGTTTAAATTCTTTCCTGCATCACTTTCGTACTAGCGTCTATCTTCTGCATCATACGCTCCAAGAATCCAGCGATACCTGAATCGTCTACCGCCAAGTCTCCCCTTTCCGCATGATAACTACTGTCATGACTTGCAGGTGATCCCCTGCTCATTCTTCCGTCTCCTGTCGAGTAAGATCCAAACCCTGCTCGGTACGACAGTGTCGCAGCGGTTGCTTCATAGCATGTTAACATCTAAGTACAAAATGTAGCTAGAATCAAGGGATGCGTTGTACTCGACATCCATCCGCCGGTTAATTGCCTTGGCGTGCCTGTGAACACATTGACAAAGTCCGCCGCGGATTCCTCGCTCAAAAATAGAAGCATCGGAGCATCAGTCAAAAGTTCAATGTTGCAATCCGTTTTTTTGAGCATAGCGTCCCAGGACAACCCAGGTGCCGTGTAATAAAAGGCAGGGTCCAGAGAGTACGTGGTCATACATACATAGAAGCATCGGAGCATCAGTCAAAAGTTCAATGTTGCAATCCGTTTTTTTTGAGCATAGCGTCCCAGGACAACCCAGGTGCCGTGTAATAAAAGGCAGGGTCCAGAGAGTACGTGGTCATACATACACTCCGGAACTTTTCGAAAACATCTGCAAGCAAACGAACGTCCGTGTCCATGTATAACCTTGCATATTCTCCCAAATTGGGTATGTTGAATTCCTGCCAGACATTAACGGCATGCTCATAATCTGTCATAGTTATGATATCGCCTGTGAGAGTACTGGTAAAAGAAGTTATGTCGGGAAGCCTGGTTTCATTGAGTTTTGCCATACTATGAAGATACTCGTACGGGAAAACTCCTTTCCTCTTCGCAAGTTGAAACTTTTCCTCATCGGTAAATGCAGATCGAGTGATATGCATATCATTCAGAGGTAAAGTCTCAACCAGTTTCTGGAGTGAAGTCTGCATAAATCGTAGAGAGTCAAGGAAGCGGAGCGTAAATTTCGGCGTCAATCGTTTTGAAAAAGAAATGTACTTTTCAACACTTTCAGGCAGGATACTGACCTGATCATTCTTCATACCGAACTTAGCCAAGTGCTCAACGAGAAAATGAGCATCATACCCGCTCAGATTATGAAAAAAGACGGGTATGTGTGTGTAGGTAACTGATACTTCAAGTTGCATGCTTTGCGGGCTGCACCGCGGAACTTACCCGTAAGATGACAATGGTCTCTACGAGGAGTCTCCGCTTTTCTATCTAAGGCCAGCCCGCAAATATGACAATTAACAGCCTTTTCATACAAGTCATCATTTTCCTTTGATTTGGTCATGGGAATATTGATGCTGTAGAGCTTGTGAACTTGCCGTGAAAGTTTTTCAAGCTCGGTGAGAAGCCAAACCGCCGGATCGTCCCCTACATAAGACTGATAGCTATTAAGTTTACAATCATATACGCATACAACTTGGAACGCCGCCGCATAAGGTACGTGTTTTTGTGTGAAGGTTGTGTGTGAGGCTAAGGGGTTCCCTTCACAACGAGTAATAGGAGCCAGCAAGCATTCAAAATCGGCGTACACAACAAAAGGACAACGCTGCTGGTGGTGAGCATTTTTAAATTTAATGAAGTTATTTTCCTCAGTGGGCATAACAACACGTACCGGGTCCTTGCATGCACAATCTAATAGATGTGTCGCTAATAACTCTTGAGATGAAAAATAATTCAAACACCTTATACAAATATGTTGTTTATGTTCATTTTTACTTAACTGGGAGGAAATGAGTCGGGACATGTCTTTGATCCAGACGTAGTCATAGTTATCACGTTCGGAGAAGAGCAGCATGCAACTCTCGCTCACCTGCAAATTTTGAGAAATGGAGGGGGCCTACTACTGTATGCTTGTTCTGCTCATCTGACTTGCTTTTCTTCTCCAGGCCATAAACGTGGACCGATATTGCGGTATTCTGAGCCTCAAACTTAGGTATGTCCTGGATTCTTAAAGGGAACTCTATTCCGTCAAAGTTATACTGTCTCTTAATATCTTTGACTTTGTAACTGCTGGGACGCTCGGGATGATGTTTTTGATTGTAATTTCTCTCGCAAGCCAGGACTGACCATGCAAAACACGCATTATCATAGTTATTTTGAACATTCTCAATATCTATAGGGAGTTTAATATAACTGGACCCTCCATTCATTGGATCATAGACATGTATATGGATGTCGAGGTGTGGTATACTGCTGAGCGCTTTAGCGGATCCACGTACTTCCATCTCGGAAAATCGGGCCATAATAGCGCTCAAGGTGGATTCTCGGTACCACTCAGCAATCGATGTGCTTCGAGAAATAACGGCATTGTCACCCCATATATAATGCAGAGTAGCCGTCTCCGCGTCACCTTGATGTTTAGGGGGGCGACTCAGTTCACAGCATGATACCGCACTGCATTTAATGGCGTTAAATTCCGGATCTTCTAAGAGTTTGAGGAGCTCGGTCTCCAAGACGGGAAGGCACGCCTCAAAAAACCTTACAGGATCGCGATACCTCCCGCCTGGATTCTCAATTCTGGTGAAAGAGATTCGCCCCTCAAACGCTCTAGCAACTGCTGAGTATTCTAAGGGAGTCATTACGCCGTTATTCTGATCGAATTCATTATCGATAGGACGGGGGAGAGAACTACCGCTAGCCATAGCGAAATTACTATTATTACTATTGCTACAACTAGGAGTCCACCCGATAGATGAAGGGGCTGGTGATGGGGGATCGTAATCATCATCATTTGCAGGGAGAGGTATACGTCTCCGAACGCATACCTTGCGTGGGCGGCGGCGGCGAGCTGCTGCTTCCGGAGGAGGAGGGGGTGACAGCCGGCTTGAAGGGCCAGGCTGTGGCGACGGCGGACGGGCTGCGCTGCTGTCTACCTGCCGGTGGCGCGGGGGCTCAGTGTTGTTGTTTTTCACAGCCAAACGGTTGCGGCAGCGCTGGGGGAGGAGCTGGCGCGTGTTCTGCATCCGCCTCCCGCGAAGCCCTTATAGGGGCTACGCAAGGCGCTGCGTGTCTTTGCGGTTCGGTGCGCCTGAGTCCCGCCACCGCAACCACCGCTCTAGGAACACGGCCTACGCCGTGTGATAAACCTGGAAGATAAATAAGAAAAAAAAATATTAATTTAGTGATTTATACTTAAAAGAGCGATAAATAATAACAATAAGACAAAATGATGGTAGTTATGTGAAGGAATGTTAATGTTCAAAATTATTCACCTTCTCCGCTCTGACTCCATGGTTTGAGCAACTCATTGCCAAAATCAAGTAGATCCTCAAACCAGTCAGGTAGGTTGATCTCCTCCTCCTCCTCCTCCTCCTCCTCTAAAGACTGAGTGTCCTGCGTGGTGGGCGCCGTTTGAACGCCGCCGCCGCCTCCTTGAACGCTTTGGGTGGTAGAACTGAATGCTGAATTAGGCGCATCTACAAAGAAAAGACAAGCTTATGAGGACTAAATGTATACAATCACAAAACGGATATATATTAGATGCAATTATTTATGTTTAAGAAGTATGTTTGTATTAGAAATGTACTTACATTCAAGCTGCTCTTCGTAAATATTTCATTTCTTTCCTCTTTTTTTCTAAATTTGCTGGTCCGCTTATTTCTCTATCACTTAACTGAATGCACACTTCCCTTTCCGTACGCGATATTATATTCAGTCTTCTCCATCTTTCTAGATTTCTTCCATCAAATCTTGGGTGATCTAGACAAGCAGCTCGAGATGGAAAGGGCTCAAGCCGCAATCCAGAACCTACACAAATAATCAAAATACGTCCGGCGAATCCTGACCGTACGCAAGCTGCGCAATACAGACAAGTATGACTAGGGCGGCACACTCGGCAGCGGAAGAACGCGGCCGGGAACAAAGTAGTGTATAATTAGATTAGATTTTTGTGATTTGTTGGCGATGTTTATTTGTATTAGTATAGGCAGTGTTTTATTTGTGGTTTGTGATTATTTGTTTTATGTTGTGTGTATTTATTTCCCTATTTTCATGTGCTTGTCTTATTTTGGTATGGATTGTGTGTATATTATGTGTTCGATGTTAAATTTTGTTGTATGGGGACCACTGGGTCGCTTAGTATAGAAAATTTGCTTCAGCTATGACACAAACAATATTTAGAAGTATTAGATTAATAATAGAAGGGGTTATCTTATGTAGATAACTTCCTATACAAAATTTTATGGCAAGGCTATTGGACAGGAGAGCTTTCAGGATAAAATCTGGATCTGTGGTGGATGGATTTGGGGTGTGTTGAGCGTGTTGTGATGTGGTAGGTGGATATTGCGTCCCACCGAATGTGTTACGTTTCTTGAGACGAGTGCAGGGTATGATGTCCGACGCGGTAGTGTTCAGGACCCACCCGTTGCGTTATCGCCGTATGGCGATTGTGGGTGTTTCGGGTGATAATTATGAGGTGGTCTGTCCGACGCAGTAGTGTTCGAGACGCACCTGTTATCTCAATTGTGTTGATAGTGTGAGTACGGTGATCAAAACTACTACCCGGTGGCCAGTCAATCGAAATTAGGCGATAGGGACGCACCAAACATGGATAATTCGTAATGGGTGCGATGAGGATGTTGTGTGAAAAGGCGAGTTTTGAGCCGTCATAGAAAGACGTAAATCAGGTGGCTGATCGCACGCAGTAGCGTGATCGACAGAGCTTATTGATGATTTGGGCCGTAGGAGTGTTGTAGAGACGTATTAGTGACGCTAGCCGAGTCTGGGCTTAACTATTTGAGTTAAGCAGAGACGCTAAAACAACACGCCAGTCAGTTTAAAGGATGATAATGAAGGTCACCACAAAATATAGATGCTCTCAAGTCCAGCCATGAACCTTGACCACTATCACTGATTTTTACTTGCTGTTACGTGCAAAACTAACTCTTGTTTTGTTCAACAGATAAGCATGACGTTGAATTGAGCCTACCGTTACAGACAGAAGCAGACTAGGAGCGGAAGACCAATGCCATAACCAGTCAAACAAGCACAACATCAAAGGGGTATCGGAGAAATTCGGAGTTACAGTAACCTAAAATAATGTGCAACAAATGTTTTTAGTTGTTCGCAGATAATAGCAGCAACTGAGCGACGCCAGGGAAGGGAGTTTACTTTAAAAGGTCACGGCATGTAGTAGTAGCATGTTGACGTCAACTGTAGAAAGTAGAAATAGAGAAATTAGTAGTTAGAGACCATGTGGTGATGGGATGACTAAATTAATAAACGTTTATTTTATCCACAGGAACAGACCATGATGATTGTTTTTATAATTTTGTTTTGAAAATTTTGTTTAAGAAATGTATTTCTGTAAAATAATTGTAATGTATTGTACGTGATGACGTAAGAGGAAGTGGCTTAGGCAATAAGTAATATCGTATCCTTAGTGAGTGGAGTTACACTTGAACACTTCATTTTTGCACGTTTAATTACGAAGACGTGACAAGTACTGGACGAACGAAGTATACGAGCAGTGTGAGAGTGAGATGGACCGTGCACTGATTTGTATAGGTCCTGCCCATCGCGTGTATGTAAGCGCGGGGTTGTGACATAGAGAGATGGCGCTAACTCTCTCTCTCTCTCGCACCTCGCTACGGCAATAGAGACTAGACATGCATCACGTGGTGGATACACTGGGTGCGACCTTGTTGTTGTCGAATAACAGTGCTTTGGAATGGTGGCGGTGTTATGAAAACATTTCATGCGTATTGCGTACATGTAGGCAGGGGGGGGGGTGTCTCTAACGTCATGGCCGCCATCATGGATAACGGTACTTTGGAATGGTACCGGGATTGGAATGGGACCGGCCCTGTCCCAATACTTACAACTTTACACATCGGTACCATATGTCTCTAACACACAAAATACACAGCTATCTGATCATTTAACTGAGAGATAAACATTTTTTTTACTACATCAGTGACACATGTTTACGCAATTACACAGTTGGGTAACTTCACACTTATGAAATTGTATTTTGTCTGTACTTTGTGAACTGTTCATATTTTTTCGTAACTATTGTGATACTCTGAGAGCTATGAATGGTGTATTTGGTAAGGGAGCATGATTTTAAAGTACTTTTGAGGTAGATGACACTATTGAAATGAGCAGAGATTTTTTTTTAGGTTTTGACATTATTGCAGAAAGCTACGACGTTTTTGAGATTTGACTGAGGTGTTATGATGTTATTTTTACGACAACGATATGTATTATTCTGTTGAGGTATGTTTATGATCAATAAGATGATGCTACCATATATGAGGAATTTGATTATGCTACGTATTTATTATGTTGAAATATTGAAGAAGTGTCGACGAATACGTATATGTATAATGAGTAGTGGTTAGGGACTCTTGATTTGTGGAAAAGGATGTTGGAAACCAAGACTCATGCTTTAAGAGTTATGAAATGCGTGTAAATGCGTGAATGTATCACAATGCTGACGAAAACGTTTTGAACACTGTTATATTCATAGGATTTTGTTTCTACACACTTGCAACGCAAATTCTCGACCTGTGAAATTTTTTATATGAGACTGTCACTCTAATGCAAATTGGTGTCGTAAATATTTCAGTAAGAAAGTCGTGGGCACCCAGCTGTGCGACAGTCGCCTGGATAAAAGCCATTAGTGTCTGCCTTTCAGAGGCACAGGTGGAAAAAAAGGGGCCATTAACCGCACTATTGACATTCCTTTGTAGAAAGCATCGCAAATATGACACGCTCAAACTTGAAAACATATGATAACACTGTGGAGCTCTTAATTTATGATATTTAATGAAATGCCTAATGAAATGACGAGAAATATTTTTATGTGTATACACCTGATTATGGCTACTGTCTTTCTAGTTGAGAGATTTTTTTTTACTACCTTATGAAATGCCATATGGCTAATGAATAATGTTTCATGTCTTCCTTTGTACATATTTGCTCATTTTGTCTAATATCTAGTTTCTAGCTGCACTGCAGCATTGGTTATTATAAAATTTAATAGATGTACTAATATCACTATTTTCTGTCTACAGACCCAGTAAAGAATACATTTATGATGCAACACTCTAGTGTTAAGATGTGACATAGGTATTAAACATGGCCAGTTTTACTGTAATATTTTTTATGCTTGAGCTTTGTCATGTTTAGGTATAAGTTATTTCATTTGCTGCTGCTGTTTGCCAGGCATAGTGTTACTGAATTTGACTTTGTATTACTCTGTTAAGCCAGGTTTACTACTGATTTATTTTTATTGTTTGCTGCACATTGCCTTATATTAGTTGTAATATCGCGATTGCTCTGCTAATTTATTTTAGTGCTGCTTGCTTTGCCAATTTGAATTTTTTGTCATTGCTGCTTGTGTTAATTGTTTTGTGCTGCTGCATTGCCTCGTCCCTTAGTTTAGCATCTGAGCTCAGTAGATTTAAGTTAGCTTAAGATGGGGTAGGCTATATGTGAGAACGAGTTGTGATGAATTGGAGGAAATGCATTGGGAAGCTATAAGAAAATGGTTTGGCCAAAAACGAATTTTGAAAGAGGATGTGAACAGAATACAGAAAGCATGCTTGGATAGGATTTTTTTTTTTTGGTGGAAACAAATGTTGAAATAAGGGGAAAGGTCTACAGAACGAAGTTTTGGATTGGACTGCAGTACCAAATGTCACACTGAAAACAAACCCTGTCCTGTATTTTTGTGTTATTACACTATGCGAATTTGTGTTTTTCCTATCTTAATGTGTTTAGCTAATAAGAATTATGTTGTAGAATCTTTCTGATAATATGTTATTTTCTTTGTAAAGATGTTTAGACATTATTTATTCTGTTCTGTTTTAATACTCATGTATGAAGTTGACGTTTCGAAAGTTATTCTGATCTTTTATGTATGTACTCATGCCATAATTCCTGTAACAATGATGTATATGTCATTTCAATTCTTTTGTAAAGCCTGTACTACAAATGTTATCTGTATTGTTTAGTACCTTTGTAATTGTATTCTTATGTTATAAAATTGTAATTGACACCAGTTCATCATATTATTAACTTATACATTCCATTTCACAGCACACGTTTCTGTCGGTTATAGTATACAGACAATATGTGAGAAGTAGGGACTGTTAGTGTTTGCACGTGTGTTAATAATCCAGCAAGGGACTGGATAACAGCGTTGCTGGTTCTAAGGAAAATTCCAAAAACTTTGTGAGTGCACAAGTGGTGGTTATGGACTTGCTATATTATCCGCAAGACTCTTCAATGGTGATTGTGCACCTGCACAGTCACAACAGATGGCTGCTGGCCATCTCTACAAGGACTACAGTGGGTCTGCACCTTCGATGACCCACCAATACCATTATTTCTACAAGGACTGCAGTGGGTCTGCACCTCTGGTGGCCCACCAATACCGTAATCTCTACCAGGACTACAGTGGGTCTGCTCTGTGATGACGTACCTACCAATATATTAAGTGTGTGTCATGGCAGCTGCAGTGTAACACGTGTTAAGTTCGGCTTGCGAAATTTAGTTGAATTCGAAGGTGTTCTCGCAGGTGGTGTTGTCTAGTACAAGTGGAAATCGTGAAAACAACAGTGTTCTGTGCAGTAGTGCTATTTTTTTTCTGTGCTCCGCCAATATCTTCGAGAAAATGGTAAACAGAAGAGTGAACAGCAGCGCGTCCAGCAGCGGGGAAGCAGCAGGTGCGGTGGGCCAGCTCTTGGCGGAAGGTGCGGTCCCGGCTCCCGGTATAGCGGAGCTGGTCCGCTCTGAGGTAAACGCTGCGCTTCGCGATAAAAACAATCTCGATCTGATAGCAGGCACTATATCAGATACTGTAACGGCAGCAGTATTGGCCAAAATGCGTGAAACTGTTGAGGCCAATACTGCCGAAATTACAGCACTAAAAAAGTCTGTGTCTGAATACGAGAAAAAGGCACGAGAGTTGGAATCAAACTATCTGCCGCAACTGATGAACTAGAACAGTACCAAAGGCGAAATAGTCTACGACTGTTTGTAGTAGTAGAAAATAAGGAAGAAGACACGGACAACCTGCTTATACAAGTTGCGCGTGAAAAATTAGGCGTTGAAGTGACCAAGCCCGACATTGGCAGGAGCCATCGGGTGGGACGAAAATTACCAGGTGCCACCAAAACTCGCCCAATAATAATTAAATTTGTCTCGTACCGGAAAAGGGCAGAGATCTTTACCCAGAAGAAGAAGTTAGCAAGGACAGGGCTTACAATAAGGGAAGATCTGACACACGAATGGCTAAAGATTTTAAACAGTGCCATATCCCATTTCGGTCTTCAGAATGTGTGGACTCAGGATGGGAGAGTAATCATTAAGACAGCAGCTAGAAAGAAGACAGTCACAATCATGACAGAACTGAATAGTATTAAGTGAAGCTACTCGAGCCAAAAGTGCAAACTTAACACCATTTGCAATTGTAACAGCACCAATACTCAGATATAGTCTTGTAATTTTATTAATTTTTTAATTATACCCATATTTGTACCTTCAACTAATTGTTTTTGTAACTGTATTAACTTTTCACTATTTTTTTGCGTCTGTAGCTCCAACCATTACTTAATTTTAGTTACTGCTAATTCTTTTTTCATTTTCTCAGTTTATTCTCTTCCGTTCTGAAATAGTTCTATTGCAATTATTAGTCTCTCCTTTAGTTCATTAATCACCCATCTCTTTGGTTTAAATTGTTCATAACAAAAATCACTATCAGTATCACTTTAGCAAATTTCAATCTAATTGTAGCTTCCTACGATAATCACTAGCAGTATCACTTAAGTAAATTTCAATTTAATTCTAGCTTCCTACGATAATCTATTAATTACTAAGCTTACTTCTCTCTGCTGGCAGCATCGGCCTCTTAAATCACTCCCTTCTCCCTTATTTCCACCCTAAGCTGTTTCAAATACGCTAATTACATTTCTCCTCGTACGACAGAGGATACACAGTGACACACAGCCATCACTATTTTGGTCATATTCTCCTTGCACAGAATACCACTAATCCATTTTCTATACTCCCGCAACCTCAGGAAATCTTTAGCAGGCGCCATTCTTTCGGCACTCGCAGTGTCACAAACAGGGCGTGCAAAATCTCGGACACCCCTGTGTTATGTCACTTGGCGGAAGCAGCGGCCAGTGCCCCTTGCAGCAGGTAGTGCCTAACAAAGGGACAAACCAGCCTGCCACCCTACTCCAGGCTGCTCGGCGGAACGCGTCAGAGCTTTTAGCAGCTCACTGCAACATCCAGTCTTTACCTGCGCATTACGAAGAACTTAGCCTCCTCTTCAACCAACTAAACTACCACGTAATCCTCTTATCCGAAACGTGGTTGAAACCACACATATCCTCTGCATCTTTTCATCTCCCAGGGTACACATTTCTTAGGGCAGACAGATCAAAAAAGCGAGATGGCGGGGTCGGCGCGTATATACGAACAGATCTCAAAGCGAAAGTCTTATGTACATCAAATCCTGCTGAAGAAAAAGAGGCTGAATTCATGTTCAATGAAATAAATATACAAAGTCGGAAATTCTTGACTGGCGTCGTGTACAAGCCGCCAAAAATAAGCTCAATGAGTTCCTTCCAGTCGGAATTACATTCACTTCAGTGTCAATACGAACATGTCATCGTAATGGGTGACTTGAACATAGACCTGCTAAGAGACACTCCCTCCGCAATAAACCTAAGAAGACTGTTTAGTTGCAATAGCATGAACATTCTTCCATTACAACCTACACACCATACGGCGCACAGTCATACTCTTATAGACGTAATCGCAACGAAACAGACTGACAAAGTAAGAGATGTTGGTCAAACATCGGCCCCTGGCCTCTCAGCACATGATGTAATATTCCCGGCCTACTCTGTGCAGCCCCCAAGGATCAAATCGCGTTACATAACTTGTAGGAACATGAAACGTATTGACCTTGACGCTCTAACAGCCGATTGCTCAGAAATCTCATGGCATCAAATAATCAGAAAACCCACAATCGACGGCAAAATTAATGAACTTGGTGATAAACTCACTGCCCTCTATGACAAACATGCACCTGTGCGCACAATCCGTGGAAGAAAATCTCCTGCTCCATGGCTGACAGCTGAATTACGTCAAATGATGACTAACAGGGATGCTGCCCACAGGCGTTTCAAGGCAGATCCGAAACCCGAGCGTTTCGAAGAATATAGAAAGCTACGGAACAGAGTGAAACAATGCATTCGGAATGCTAAAATCAGGCACGCTCGCTCCCTTGTATGCAGCGATCTGACGCCCACGACTCTATGGAAGAATCTCCGTAGCTTGGGGGTCGGAAAGGCAAAATCGGAAACTACTTTTCATGTGTCAGCTAACGAATTAAATGAATTCTTCTCTGCACCTCCGAATACCAGCACAGCTGATAATTACCGTCCACAAGAATCCCCGAACAGGATAACTAACAACGATACCTTCCATCTAAAACATGTAACAACAAATACGGCAAGAAAAGCAATAATGAGAATCTCTTCTGATGCAATAGGCAACGACAGTATCGGTATAACCATGATTAAGAATGTTGCCGATATCTTAGTACCTGTCTTAACTGACATATTTAATTTTTCCCTCGTGAACGGAATATATCCTACTGCATGGAAAAGAAGCCTAATTCGACCCATCCCCAAGATCGAAAACCCGCAACTGCCTAGTGATTACCGACCAATTAGCATACTGCCTGCTGTTTCCAAAGCACTTGAATATATTGTTCATGATCAAATCACTGAACACTTGCATGAATTCAGCCTATATGACAAATTTCAATCTGGTTTCCGTTAACATCACAGCACAAACACTGCTCTAATTAAAGTAACTGATGACCTGAAATATGCCATCGACAATCGAAAGGCAACAATATTGACGCTACTGGACTTCAGCAAAGCTTTTGACACTGTTAACTTTGACATATTGCTCAGAAAAATGCAACAGCTTAATTTCTCTGATAGTGCAATGAGATGGTTTGAAAGCTACTTAAAAGACAGACAGCAATGTGTTGTCTGCGTAAATGAAAAATCTTCCTGGAAACATGTTTCCTTGGGAGTGCCACAAGGATCAGTCTTAGGACCACTTTTGTTTTCTTTATATGCCAACGATATTTCGTCGGTTCTGTCCTCCTGTAAATATCATTTCTATGCCGACGACCTCCAGCTCTACCTAAGCGTCAGACCTGAAGATGTAAACACTGCAATTGCTCAGATGAATGATGATCTGTCTTCAGTAGTGAGATGGGCGAAAAACCTGGGGCTTAATCTAAATGCAAAAAAGATGCAAGTAATCTTAATAGCCCATCAGAAATTAATAAGTTCAGATTTCCGCGAACGGCTACCTCCTATTCTGCTCGACGGTACTCCAATACCATATCAGAAAACAGTGAAGAACTTGGGTGTAACTTTGGATGAGCATCTCAACTGGGCGGAGAATACAGTCGCAGTGTGCCGAAAGACGTCTGCTTGTCTCTATGCTCTCAAAAAGTTTCGGAACATATTTCCACAGGACTTGAAACGCCAGCTCGTGCAAGCACTCGTTCTACCGAACCCCCACTATTGTGATGTGATTCAACAAGGCATGAGTAGTGAAAACAAAAGACGGCTAGAGCTAACCATGAATGCCTGTGTGCGTTACACCTGCAACATTCGCCGATATGATCATGTTAGTGCTTCATACTCCGAGCTAGGGTGGCTGCGGCCGGACAAATTGCGTGACTACCACACTCTATGTCTACTCCACCGACTCCTCATTGCGCAAGCACCCCAGTACCTTGCTTCAGAGATTAAAAACCTGTCATGTCATCATAATCGAATCACGAGGTCTCTCTTATTTGGTATCCTAACTGTGCCCACTCACAAAACAAAAACTTTTGCAAACTCCTTCTCAGTTGCTGCTGTCCGCCTCTGGAACAAACTGCCCCTTACCTTGCGCAAAATTCGATCTCCTGCTGCTTTTAAGAAGAAGTTGAAGCATTTCCTACTATCATCCTCACAAAGTTCTCCACAAAATTAATGTACAAGGACAATCCCCTCATCTGTCAAATAGCAAAGCTAGCGTCTCCTATCTTGCTCCTGATGCCTTCCTCTTCATCTTTCTCTATTAGCCACGCAATCTTCTTTTCCTTTATATTTCCTTAATTATGTTTCATCATGTCTCTATTCTTCTCCTCCCTTCACCATGAGTGTGAAAAACGTAATACTAGGCTCCAAAGTAAACTGAGAAATGACAGTGAAGACGAAAGCAGTGTGTTAGCACCACCGTGTAATGAATTAACTAATGTTCAACATAGTAATTTGGTAATTGTGCATAGGGAAATGGAGCAGGTGGCAAACAATGGTGTAGACAGTGAAACAATTAGTGAACAGGGAAGCATTATCGATCTATCGGTCAGCAACAGCTCGCCTCAGGAATTGGGAATGACAGGGCACAATCTTGCAAATACTGCAGATTCAGGTTTTGGGTCCTCACCATTTTCTCAAATAAGTCAAGGCACATTTTCTGCTTGTCAAAATGTTAATGTTGCTGGTGCAAATTCACTGCCGAAAAGCACTGAGGAACATGTTTTAGACACCAGTGCATTATTATTACAATTGATACAACGAATGGGACAAAAGATTCAAAAGTTAGACACAATGGAACAAAATCTTTAAAAGTTAGACATGATGGAACAAAATCAGAGACAAAAACAGCAAAAGCTTCAAAAGTTACACACAATGGAACAAAATCTTCGAAAGTTAGACACAATGGAACAAAATCTTCAAAAGTTTGAATCAATGGAACAAACGCTTGAACAAACATGTGAAGGTTTAACTGCAGAGTTCCTTAAAATCGAATATAAATGTCGAAAAGTCTGTAATAATGTAAAAACACAAATTTGTGAGCATTTTCAACCTATTTTTTCGCGTCATGAAAATGCATTACAGAATCACGAAGCAGCCATAAAAGAGCTACAAACTATTGTTCATGAAAATCACGACATCTTGCAAGCTAAAATTGACTCAGTTGCATCTACCGATTTGGTTATGCAACTTGCAAAAACTCAGGAAAACTTAAAGGACACAGTAGATATGATTTTAATACAAATGGACACTCAGAAACTTGGTTCAGAAAAACACACTGAGGAAATTAGTTCATTTTCAGTGAAAGTAGTCCAACTTTCGGATCAGCTAAATAATTTATCTACAAAGGTAGATGATAATTTGAATGACACAAAACTGGTAGTCGTTAATGACACAGAAGAGTGCAAACAAATTAGGAAATTCAAACAAAATCAGAATGAAATTAGTACGCAACACCAAAGAGAAATCCGGGAAGTACAAGATCAGTTGACACAGGTAATACAAGAATTACATATTTCAGAGGACACTCGCGCTCCAGTACGGGAAGAGGGACTTAGAAATACCGAACAGCCACAAAATAATGACACAGGACACTTCGGAAATTATGAAAGAAATTGGCAAGGTACATCGAATTTTGAGATGGAACCGCTGAAAAGAAGTAACAATGACTGATGTGCGAATCGTCGACGTGATGATTTTGACTATATACTGTTCATTACTAGACGTAAATTCAAAACATTTAAGAAATCTGGCAACGACATTCATCCACAAGCATGGCTCCATCAATTCTCTCATTGTTTTCCTCCCAACTGGCCATTAGAGCACAGATTAGAATTTACGTGTGGCTACTTAGTGAATGAGTCAGCAGTAAGAATGCGATCGGTCATTCACGATTGTCACAGTGAAGGAGAATTTTATCATGCCTTCCTCTCAGCATATTGGTCTCAAGCTACACAAGACCGAGTAAAACATAGCATCATAATGATGAAACGTTTCGAACAATCTGAATTTTCTAGTCTTGTCAAGTATTTCGAAGACATGTTACATAAGAATCAGTATCTTTCAAACCCATACAGCCCCTCAGAACTCATCCGCATTTGCTTAATCAAATTGCCTGAACATTTACGACATATTATTTAGGCAGGACGTTGCAAAGACGACATTGAAGCTTTTCAGGGACAGTTACAAGAATTTGAAATTGACACTGACAATCACAGAACGCGAAAACAGGAGCACAACAATTACAGGTCCCATCCGTCACAATTCCGAAATGACACAAATAATAACTGGACATGACAAGGCTATTTTTACAACGTAAATCGGAACCAAAACAGACACCACACGTATGACAACCGTTGGCACAGTAGTAAGAATTACAGGAAAAGGTCACCTCTCTGCGGTAATGACTATCACAGAAATCATCAGAGAAACAGATAATATAGGAACCAAAATAATTATTATCAAGGAGACAGAATAACTTCAGATGCAACGATCCACAGCGCAGTTACGATTCCGGGGGAAATTCTCCGCCACATGACCGACAAAAAAGAAACTATGTAAACTACCGACAAAACGACAGACCTGAACTGCATCAGAACTGGCGGGATTCAAACAGGGCAGGACCCTCTCGTCAAGGTGAATTTGTAGGAGTTACGTCTCCTAATCCCAATATCGACGCGCACCAACAAAGAGACAGAGAATGACTCGCACCGCAGGGAGCCATGTACGCCAGCTGGCTCAGCGAAAAATAACATAGACGCTAACCTTGAGAAATATTTTAGCATTCCTTACTGACATATGCAACATGATAATTACTTTGAAGTTGAAACTCTGCGCACTAGAAAGGGTAAAGGATTGCACCACATTTCACATAGAAAAACCGTATCTTGAGAGATAATCTGCTTTTTAACTTAGTCTTTGCTACAAAATTTTTCACTTCACGTTAGTAGTACGCTTCGTCAGACTCCGAAACTGGTAACACGCAACTGTGTTTTAAAGTTAACTATCCAGTCTAGAACCTAGGGAACATATTTAGACAGTAATTACGAATGCATTGTTATAGTGAACAGACGGCGAAGTTTTGTTATTTGTACATTCTTGATTGTTGGTTACACGATTACGTAACGACTATAAGGCTCACATACTTAGAACATATACTGCTAATGAGATTTTAATGCAACATTCTGGTTTACTTGAAAAGACATTCTTTATGTGAAGTTCTTTCTGTGAGATTAAAGATGACTTAGCATTTGGTTTCTTTGAGAGCTACACGATTATATCACGATGCTACTAATACGTGACACAGTTTTCATTGTTGCTTTTGCGGTGTATCTGTTTTATATCTGCACAGTTTTGCTGAATTCTTCTGGAAAGGAAAACATGTTTCAGTACTAATTTTGTAGTATAGCTACAATGACACAGCCTTTTCTGTAGCACAACAATATGTTACAGTACAGTACTTACTTCATCACGGCAATAAGCTATTCACTTTGTTTATGACGAGGTAAGAACATTGACTTCTACAGAACTTTGCTTACGGACGACGATAATTACGACATTTAGCACATTTTTTACCCTCAAGTAATGACAGAGTTTGTCTTACAACAAGACAACGCACAGTTTAGCGCTACAGTACACGTATTTGAGTGATTGATTTTGTACTTACAACATTTATGTTTAAAGATTTTTGAATTACAAAGATACTAACGTTTTCTGTGATACATTTCATTCCATTGCTGTAATCTGTAACACCTGAGTGTATAATTACATTAATCCTCAGGGGGGTATACGCTTACTTTGTGTACCATGCGTTTGGCAAGCACAAGGAGCCCTAGCTAATATGGTATATGCTTATACAACTTTACACATCGTTACCATATTTCTCTAACACAGAATTACACAGCTATCTGATTATTTAATAGAGAAACAAAAATTATTTTACTACGTCAGTGACACATGTTTACGCAATTACGCAGTTATGAAATTGTATTTTGTCTGTACTTTGTGAACTGTTCATATTTTTTCGGAACCAGTGTGATACTATGAGAGCTTTGAATGATGTATTTGGTATGGGATCATGATTTTTAAAGTACGTTTGAGGTAGATGACACTATTGAAATGAGCAGAGAACTCTTTTCAGGTTTTGAATCTATTCCAGAAAGCTACGACGATTTTGAGATTTGACTGAGGTGTTATGATGTTATTATTACGACGATGATGTGTATTATGCTGTTGAGTTATGTATATGACCAATGATATATGAGGAATTTGATTATGCTATGTATTTATTATGATGAAATATTGAAGAAGTGTCGACAAATATGTATATGTGTAATATGGTAAGGAGTAATGAGTAGTGTTTAGGGACTCTGATTTGTGAAAAAGGATGTTGAAAACCAAGAATAGTACTTTAAGAGTTATGAAATGTGTGTAAATGCGTGAATGTATCACAATGCCGATGAATATTTTTTGGACACTGTTATATTTATAGGATTTTATTTCCACACATTTGCAACGCAAACTCTCGACCTGTGAAATTTTTATATGAGACTGTCACTGTAGTGCAAACTGGTGTCGTAAATATTTCGGTAAGAAAGCTAAATGACCTTGACATAATGTGCTGTAGGCGCCAAGCTATGCGACAGTCGCCTGGAAAAAAAGCCGTGCCTTTCAGAGGCACAACAAAAAAAGGAGAGGCCATTAACCTCGCTATTGACATTCCTTTCTAGAAAGCATCGCTAATACAACACGCTCATTACTTGGAAAGGTACTTACGTCTGCACACCTGATTATGACAAGCATGTTTCTACAAGAGTTGAGAGAATTTCTACTAACTTATGAAATGCCACATCACTACTGAATGATATTTTTATGCTTTACTTTGTACATAGTTGCTTATTTCATTTCATATCTGGTTTCCAGCTGTGTTGCAGCATTGGTTTTATAAAATAAAATTAAATGCATTTGCTAATGTGAACATTTTCTGTCAACAGATCTATTAAATAATAATTTTATGATCCACAATCTTCGAAAAAGGAGCACTTGGAAAGAAAGGAACAGTAAGAAGGGACTAATAACAGTAACTGCGAACATAATTTTCTTTTCAAGTACTTTGTAATATTTTTTGTAGAATAAGTTGTGGTGCACCACTTCAATTACATAGACATTAAGATGTGAATAGACCTTTCCCTTATCTGATTGTTGTCTTTAGTGTACTATTTTTTTTTTTTTTTTTTTTTTTGCTTGTGGGTTTGTTACGATTAGATATAAGTTATTGCATTTGCTGCTGCTGTTTGCCATGCATAGTGCTACTGAATTTCACTTCGTATTACTCTGTTAAGCCAGTTTTACTACTGATTTGGCCGGCCGGTGTGGCCGAGCGGTTCTAAGCGCTTCAGTCCGGAACCACGCGACCGCTACGGTCGCAGGCTCGAATCCTGCCTCGGGCATGGATGTGTGTGATGTCCTTAGGTTAGTTAGGTTTAAGTAGTTCTAAGTCTAGGGGACTGATGACCTCAGATGTTAAGCCCCATAGTGCTTAGAGCCATTTGAACCATTTAGAACTACTGATTTATTTTTCTTGTTTGCTGCTCAGTGCCTTATATGAGTTGTAATATTGCAATTGCTTTCCTAATTTAGATTTACTACTGCTAGCTTTGCCAATTTGCATTTTTTGTCATTGCTGTTTGAGTTAATTGTTTTGTGCTGCTGCATTGCCTCGTCCCTTAGTTTGGCATCTGAGCTCAGTAGCTTTAAGTTAGCTTAAGAGGGGGTAGGCCATGTAAAAGAATGAGTTATGATGAATTGGAAGTAATGCATTGACAAGGCATAAAAAAAGTGAAATAAGAGGACATCTATGAAATGAAGTTTTGGGTTGGACTGCAGTACCAAATGTCACACTGAAAACGAACCATGTCCTGTCCTTTTGTGTAATTCCACTATGTGTTTGTGTACCCTTGTGAATTTGTGTTTTTCCTGTCTTTATGAGTTTAGCTAATGAGATTTTTGTTGTAGAATTTTTCTAGTACTAAGCTACATTCACTATGAGGAGGAATACTGTTATCCTCACATATAATTTGCATTAATAATATGTTATTTACTTTGTAAAGATGTTTAGACATTATTAATTATGTTCTGTTTCAATGCTCATATGTGAAAGTAATGTTTGGAAATCAATTCTCATTATTTTATATATTTACTTATGTCATAATTCCTGTAACACTGATGTATATGTTTATTTCTATTCTTTTGTAAAGCCTGTGTTAATACAAATGTTATCTATACTGTTACGTTCATTAATGATGTATTTTGTACCTTTGTAATTGTATTCTCATGTTGTAAATTTAAAATTGTAGTTGACACCAGTTCATCAAATCAAGTAACTTGTAAGCATTCATTTCAGTGCACACATGTCTGTTGGTCATAGTATATGCACAATATGTGACAAGTTGGGACTGTTAGTGTTAATAATTCAGCAAGGGACTGGTTAACAGCATTGCTGGTTCTAAGGACAGTTCCAGACACTTTGTGAGTGTACAAGTGGTGGTTCATGGACTTACTATATTGTCCGCAAGACTCTTCAACGGTGATTGTGCACCTGCACAGTCGCAACAGATGGCTGCTGGCTTTCTCTACAAGGACTGCAGTCGATCTGCACCTCTGGTAGCCCACCAATACCATACTCTCTACCGGGACTACAGTGGGTCTCCTCTGTGATGACCTACCTACCAATATTCTTCAAAACTTCGACTGACTCTGCTGTAGGTTTGCTCTGTTGTGGCCGATTATCTGTCTGCATGTCAAGAGTCAGCACTGTCTTTCCTACTACTTCTTCAAGACTGCATGGGAATCCACTACTTCCATGTGCATTTTCTTTTACTATTGACACTTTGTGAGAGAAACTGTAATTACTACTGAGATGAATGATCAGGACTGTCTTTACGGACTGTGAGAAAATTTTAGCTTTCGACCACCATTGTATGAATAAGTGTGTGCATTTGAAATCTTTGTTATTGTAATTCTGAAAATTTTTTTCAAATCTGTATTGGCCACTGCCCAAAACTATTTGTAAGATTTTTTGTAGGGAGCATGGGGGCTATGTAAGTAGGCTGTTTAGGTTTGTATATTGGTAACGCCACGTAGCGCTCTGTATGAAAATCACTGGCTGTGCTGTGTGCAGTCTGTGGCTGGTTTGTATTGTTGTTGGCTATTGTAGTGTTGGGAAGTTGGCTGTTAACACCGCGTAGCGCTGCGCAGTTGGAAGTGAGCCGCCAGCAGTGGTGGATGTGGGGAGTGAGATGGCGGAGTTTTGAGAGCGGATGATCTGGACGTGTGTCCATCAGAGACAGTAAATTTGTAAGACTGGATGTCATGAACTGATATGTATTATGACTTTTGAACACTGTTAAGGTAAATACTTTGTTTGTCCTTTATCAAAATCTTTCATTTGCTAACTATGCCTATCAGTAGTTAGTGCCTTCAGTAGTTTGAATCTTTTATTTAGCTGGCAGTATTGGCGCTCGTTTTATTGCAGTAGTCTGAGGAACGAAGATTTTTGTGAGGTAAGTGATTCATGAAATGTATAGGTTATTGTTAGTCAGGGCCATACTTTTGTAGGGATTATTAAAAGTCAGATTGCGTTGCGCTAAAAATATTGTGTATCAGTTTCAACACAGTCATTTATAATTTTTCTAAGGGGACGTTTCAAGACCTAGTTCACAAACATATAGAACGTTTCACGGGTTACTTGAAGAGTCTGACTGTCTCTCTCTACGTTGTTGCCGAGCATACTATTCTGTTTGCTGCTTGCGGTGGACTAGACTGGAAAGTAGCTTGGTGTAGAGCTGATAGTGTGTCCGTGTGTGGATATATTTCAAGATAGGCCGCATACGATGGCACAGTGGTGCGGAGAACCTGTCTGGGCATGTCCTGCTACTTCTGTTTCAGTGGCATAGCCAGTGAGGCTCCGATAGCATGGAGCTCCTTCGTAGTGTCGATAGCAGGCGATAGAGCTATGCCTACCGACTACTCTACAATTAAAGTAGCAGTCTGGGACATTTGAACATGACTGCCTCTTAACGAGAGAAACAGGAAAAGCAGGCTGGCCAGATGAAGGGAAGCAGAAATGCGCGCACCGCCCCACAGCAAGGAACACAATATTCAGTGCCGGCGTAAACACGTTAAAACATTTTCTGGACGTACCGTTAAGATTAACAGTTTGGTGAAGGAGTTGTGTTACGTTACGGACGCCAGACGTCTCTATGTTACGCAACGGCTCTTCACGGTACTCATGGGGATTTTCTAACGCAGACTTGCGCATGTTCTGGTGAGTCTTCGAGTACATACCCTGACGGACAGAACCAGAACTCATCTGAAAAATGAAAAGCTGACGATCCAATACTGCTTATTACACTTTACTCAGAAATGTGGTCGCAGCCCACTATTGCATTGAATTCACCGTGTCCAGCATTTTCTTTCATACACAATTCTCCTGTTCACCAATAAGGGCTGGTTCCGTGTATGCCTTATAAATACTTTGGAAACCAGATTTACACTACCCATACTGTATGTGAATCTCAAGTCCTGTTTGGAATAACTAATGCTATAATTTGCACTGTCACTTTTGGAAGCTTATCCTTTCCTTAACGTTCAGGATCGTGTAATTTGCGTGTTATTTGCTTACTACTTTGATCCACCCTGAAGACCAGGATTCAGGTGCAGTGGGGTTCAGTCTCGGGTTTGTGCAGACGTGGGTCTCAATTTAACATTTATTTTACTTAACAGCGACAGAACAGAAATTTTCACTGTAATTAAATATTTCTATAAACGACAAAAATCCATAACGGGTCTCAACATAATAAAAACAATGCAATGTCTTCTATAAAAGCCGCGTAGGATTAGCCGAGCGGTCTAAGGCGCTGCAGTCATGGACTGTGCGGCTGGTCCCGGCGGAGGTTCGAGTCCTCCTTCGGGCATGGATGTGTGCGATTGTCCTTAGGATAATTTAGGTTAAGTAGCGTGTAAGCTTAGGGACTGATGACCTTAGCAGATAAGTCCCATAATATTTCACACACATTTGAACATTTTCTTCTTCTATAAAATCAAATAATTAACTCAATCATTGTACTAATGCATATGTCCGGCAAAAATATAAACAACTTGCAGTGCTTGGCTTTCGGCCATAAAAAGTAATAATGTCGGTGACAATTTCAGCAGTAAAACATGAGATGAGAAACAATTTTTAAACTTAACTAGGATCATACCACCGACCTACATTTGCCCCTCTACTACTACTACTACTACAGTCATCAGATAGCTACCACAACAAGAGGCACCTAACTCTATACCAAACTACTTACGCATATACCCTGACAAATACTTATACTATAACATAAACAATTGAGATTTACATAGAACACGTGACAAGTATAATTTTCAGCAGAACTGGGTCAGCAAGTGAGTCACAGTACTTTGAAAGAAATACTGTAGGTCTACTACAATGAATCTCGCTCACAGCATTTGCTTAACAGGTACAACTGCTCTTGCTCACACCTATACTCAGGTGTGCCACCAATGAACAGCCACAACTTGTCACATCACAACCACTGATTTCTGTCCTTGATGTTTTCGTTGGCAAATAGATCTAGTGGAGGACTCACATACCAAGTAGTACCCTTTGTCAACCATAAAAACACCAGTGTGCAACAGTCAGCTGCAGAAGCAGTCAGGCACTTCTCCTCTTGACGTGCATTAATCTCTTTCACCGCTTCGACTGGGATCGCTGTCCGTCCGGTCTTGAACGGACGCCAACCGCTACCTGCCGTCTGTGTCCACACAGCTGCCCCGATCCAAGTAGACTGTAGCGACGTCTGGCTGACAGAATTGCACCACATCACATTCTATTGTTCTCGTCTCTGCCCAGAAGCCTCTAGTTAGTCACCGTGCAGTGATTCCCTACCTACACTCTCTCCCCTCACCAAACACTCTGAAGCCTAGTCTGCAACATGGGTACCACGGCTGCCATGCCATTCCGACTACTTGCTTTTATACAAAAAGGTTTAAGAGTTTTCACATAAAAAATTAATAAGCATTACTTTTCAGCACGCCCTCGTACATCTTGGAGAAAGAATACCAGCCGGGACGGCCGCACGAGTTAACGTGGCTCTTCCGGGATGGCGAGGTGCGCCGGCCCCACATCGAACCTGTCCTTCGGATTACCGAGATGTACCGAAGTGTACCGGCTACCGTGGATATGGTTTTCAGGTAGTTTCCCAAGTCCCTCTAGGCCAATACGGGACTGTGCGGTGGCCCGGTGTAATGTTAAGCTCCCTCTGTACAACTTAAGCGTTTTCGTGGACTTAGTTGCTAAAGAATGCTGGTTCTGCTTTCTTGAAGCGCCGATGTCTTCTCCTAGCACCGGACGCTTCTCCGAAGATTTCACTGCTAGGAAGGGGAAATTTTCACTCTCTCGCTCTCTCTCTCTCTCTTATTATTTAAAAATACGCTACTCGTGGAATATCATTCAATGCACCAGAAAATATTTATTTTCACTTTGTACAAAAAAACAACTAAACTTTATGACGTAAGCCCACACATTACCGGGCACCCAAAATCAGTTAATTACACATTTTTGAACACAATTAATACATAAGCTTTTATCGTGGCTGACTATCCACGTCCAGTCTACGTACTCTCAACAGCAGTTCAACGTCTACTAAACAGTCGCTATCTCGAGTCACTCCATTTGTTTTTCAACAATACAAAGCTACATTGCTCTTTGCAGGCGACCACGGAGCTTCCGGGCCGTAGTTAATTATTCTTGGCAGGTCGTGCTGAACACTTGCCAGTGCTGACGAATTATCTCCCTTCCAGTTTCGCCTGCACAAACAATAAGTGGGTGCAGTATCCCATGCTCATCCTTGCGCGCTGCTTTAAAATAACGCGTGTTCGAAACGGCTGGAACACAAGTGTCTCCAGACTTTCGTGAAATTCTGGGGGCACTACAACTGGTACGCAAACCCTGCCTCGGTTACACGATTCGTAAACATGTACAGAAGTTTGCCTCACTTACATTGAGTAAAACTACAGGCAGATAGTTGGTGTATACATATTCCGTCCAGGGTGGTAAGGGAGGTGGAAGTCGAGGAGGTTCTACACGAATTTAATCTGTAGGAGATCTTGAGTGCAAGTTATTTATGTTTGTCACGCTAGTGCTAGAAATAATTGTTCGATTAAGTTTTGGACTATCACCTACTGTGCACGTTTACTGCATTGTGCTGACGCCGCGTTGTCGCCAGTAATAAACGGGTGATTCGTATGCCGACGCTAGCTGTCACGGCTGTAATAGCTGGGATTCGAAAATTAAACGCCGCGCACTGCTTCTGTATGCAAACCGGCGCGCCCGCAGATCCGTGACGTGAAAGAGCGAGGCGCTGCGCTGCGGTTCGGTTTGCGCCCGCGACGCCGGCCTATGATTTATGCGATGTCCGCCGTCGATACGGACAGCGCGGCGGCACGCGAGCGTAACACGCGACGCGGCAATCAGCCGATCTGCCAGCGACCGCCCGCCGGCCGGCCGGCTATCGTTACGTCGCGTCGACCCGTCCAGAGAACCACCCTGACGCCAAATCACTCGGTCGGCTGCGCTATTCCGCGCCTTGCGCACGAACGCGATTCAGTGCTAACAATAACAGATCTTATCGGAGTGCTGGCATCGCCTAACGTAATCGACTGGTAGGGGAAGCACAGTATTTTGACTAGGACGCAACAAAGGCGACGAACGGCGTGATACATGTGCTCCTCTCCTAACCGTGAGTGCCCTATCACATATGAGGCTTTCACTTTTGAAAGCGTTGGGACGAAAATGAAGATATCTCTAACCACCTTTCATATTGTACCGGAGGATACTCGAGGATGATACTAACTGTAATGCCGGCCTGTGTGGCCGAGCGGTTGTAGGCGCTTCAGTCTGGAACGCGCCACCGCTACGGTCTTAGGTTCGAATCCTGCCTCGGGCATGGATGTGTGTGATGTCCTTAGGTTAGTTAGGTTTAAGTAGTTCTAAGTTCTAGGGGACTGACGACCGTAGATGTTAAGTCCCATAGTGCTCAGAGACATTTTAGAACCATAGAAATATAAGGACTCCCTGAGGTTACTCGGGAGTGAATTTTCAATGAATACGAGGTCATCAGTCCCCTAGAACTTAGAACTACTTAAACCTAACTAATCTAAGGACATCACACAACACCCAGTCATCACGAGGCAGAGAAAATCCCTTACCCCTCCGGGAATCGAACCCGGGAACCAGGGCGCGGGAAGCGAGAACGCTACCGCACGACCACGAGCTGCGGACATATTATTTACAAAATTACAAATGATACATGTACAGAGTGACGTTTATACACAGTGGCCATGGGTTGGGTTTTTCTGCCATTTCAGCTGCTTTCAGAACGTTTACTCTGTAAGCTATATTTCTCATTATACTTTTTGCAAATTCGTTGAGGAGTGTCAGGTCCAAGAGATAAATTTGGAATAAATTTTCGAAATTAGAATCATAATTAAGTTTTTTACTGGAAATTGTTTCTTGTATTAATCAGCTCTTGAATCATACCATTTCCAGTCGATTACGTTACGTACAACTAACAACTTGCCAAAATTACGAAAAGCTAAAAAGCAAGCGTTAGTGTGAGATATACAGGCATTCTTAAATGGTGAATTATAAATGAATTTAGATTTTGAAATCTCAGTATCAATGCCGTTCGATTTCTCGTTCACTCTGACGAGAACGAGGTCGCCGATTGCAAATTTCGCAAACCACGCTTTCGCAACATGACGCCGCATTCGCAGCTCGGCTTTCTTTTTCATTAACTCTCGTATACATTCTTTCTACACCTAATTATCAATACTAACTCACGGAGGGAAATCAGTTATCTCTTCAACCAAACTCTTAGGCTTATTGTCTGATAGAAATTCCTCCAGACTGAATCCTGTAGATCCGTGCGTCAAGGCTTCATAATCTTTTCTAAATCGTTCGTGTGTTTGCCCTACGCCCTGTGACTGCCGTGACAATACGCTCGGCAAAGTCACTATAGGTGACTTATGTATCGTTTCGCTGGCTTTCCGACCAGGCAATAGGCTGAGATGATGATGGTGATGTTTGGTTTGTGATTCGCTCAACTGCGTGGTCACAGTCCAATTTTTTCACATTCCAATCTAACCACTGTCACGAATGATGATGATGATGATGATGATGACAACACAAACACTCAGGCCCCGGGCAGAGAAAATCCCGCACCCAGCCAGGGAATCGAACCCGGGATGCCATGATCCAGAGGCAGCAACGCTAGCCACTAGACCACGAGCTGCAGACAATAGGCCGAGATGTATATCACAACTCCACTGCTTTCCATATCTTTGATAGACAATTTGCAATTAAACTGTGCCCCACTATCGGAAAAATCGCTTTTAGTTTGCCAATATGCACAAAGTAATCGTCTTTAAACAGCTTTAGTTGTTGCCTTTCTTGTCGGTTATAACATAATGGACTTCGGAAAGGCTTCTAGCGTTATTAATATGTAGGCAAAATTACTCGCGATCTTGAGCAGGGGACCATAGAGGTCCGTGCATAATAATTCTAGTACATTGTGATGTCTTATGATCTGCATAGGACAACGATTTGTGCGGTTGTCACTTTCACCCTCTGACACTTATCGCAAATTTTTATCCTATCTGTTGTTAAAATTCGTATCTTCAGCCATTTTCTCTGTACATTTCTTTGGTCCGTTATGACCATAGGCTAAGTGATAATAGTCTACTACTTCGGTGATGTACTTGGTGGGCCAACACACCCGCCTAGTGTCGCTAGTCTCATTTTTGCGTATATACAGGATATTGTTGTACATCCCGTAATGACTTTTCGTCATACATGGCCTTCACTGGTTTCGAGCATTCGTTCTCACTTTACAAGTATTCTTTGTATTCTTTCGTTTCTCTACGTCTTGTAAGTAGTATAATTTCAGAACAACTTCGGATTCGTTTCCCCATAGTAAGTCCACATCCACATCAAGGTCATTTCAGAAAAATCCGTCTGGCTCTGATACGGATAGTGGTTTATCTGGTGGTTTTTTGATTTTCTGTTCTGGACATTCTCAATTTCTATCTGCTTGTCCTGCGGTTATTGAAGCCGTGTTTACCCCAATACTGTAAATTTTTTATCAATATCTTCGATTAATGTACCTTGTACTAACATGAATTCCCTAACTGTCAAGTCATGTAAGTTTTCTTCAGAAAGATTGTTGTCATCTTCCGTATCGCTTATGGAAAAGTGCTATGTTTCTGCTTCCGGTTCTTCCCCCGAGATCATGCAAGCCACACCACTCTCGTCTGACTGTATGACGTCAGCCTTAACTTCGCAAATGTTGTAATCTACGTGGCTTTCAATTAGTCATATCCGGTCATCATCAGCAAATTCGTCTTGCCCTCTTCAGAAATTTCGTTTCGGTTTTTTTAGGACCAGCGTCGTTGAGGACGACTACTTCAGTGAATACAAGGTTTGGACAAACCTGACTTTTCGCTACAGACTGTTCGTTTCTTCATAAACAAGAATTTCATACTGATTGGAAAGCGTCAATTACTGTCCGCTCTCCCCGTTAAGGCCGGTTCCCACTAGGGCTGCCGCGCGTCAAAACGGCGCGTCAGCGGCGTGGTTGCCATGGAAATGGCGTCAGCGGCAAGGCGCGGCGGGCTCTGCGTCGCGGTTTGACCATGTCGAACCGCTTCCGCTGCCGCGTGCCGCGCTCCAGGTGCGCGCCGCCAATCACAGAACGCGCTGAGCGTGACGTCAGGTACGGACTCCCGGGCCACACGAACTTTCGCCGAACCGCTGGCGCGGACGCGGCGGCAGCTATGAAATACTTATCATCCGATTCCAAGGAAACTATTCGGTAGAAAAATTTGATTCTTGGGCATGTTACAGCCTGATATCTTCTCTCGATAAAGGACCGAATTTCTTTTCGTTATTCGTCGTGGTTACTTGCTGTATCGCATTTACGTAAACCTTTACACGAAATTTTAATGAGTGTGCAGAGGTAAAAACGCATTGCGTGGACTTTGCGTACAGTTCATTTTAGGTAATACATTATTGCGTATGAAATTTAGTCAACATATCGAAATTGTTTTTAAAGCTGAGAGCAGATCGATAGCTATCACCGTTCTCGAGATATTGTCTGATATGTCGGCGGACGGGCTATGCCGTGACCGCGCGCGGGTTGCTCGGCGACGCGACCGGTACTTCGTCCTGCTCGTCGTAAACCATGTGGTTGTATCAACCGCAAATTTCGTAAACGGTTCAAGAAATCGAAATGTTTATTTTTTTTTTTTTTTTTTTTTTTTTTTTTTTTTGCAAACGATAACTTGTGAAAAGTCATGTATTTCGTCGCATGATAAATATCCTAAATCTGTTTATCTACCAAGATATGAAAGTAACTACAGTTTTTCAGAAGGGATAGATGAATTTTTTTTAAATGGCATTAATAGCATGTCGAATGAGAAGTTAAACCGAAACTAATTTGCTGGTATGTCATAAGATGTAATTTACTAAATATGTAGAGCTATTGATTATTTCCTTTCCTTTTTCTTTATCCAGTGTACTTTACTGATTCAAGACGCGTTTCGCCTTTTACTTTAAGGCATCTTCGGTGGAATCTAGAATGACTCAGTTTTGTTTTGATCTGTGATACTTGGAGATTATAAAACAGTTCACATCTTTGTTTACGTGAATGACTGATTACTTACAATGAATTGAGTTTTTGGCGGACATATACGTTTCCCCTCACCTGCTCACATGCTGGAGGTTGAACTAAAACTTAGATTATGGAACATAAGCACATTTTCATGTTCGCTCTTTTTTCTTCTGTCACTAGCAGTAGACGTTTTACCGAAAACTCTGATTTAAAGTCGTAACTACAGTGTGTTCACCTCATGTCCCTTCCTGTCTGGTTTGTTTATGTACATGTTGCCAACCTGCAGAATTATATGCTGAAAACTAATGTTTGTTTATTTTTGTTCTCCTTATATCTGTATGTGTGTGTGGCTAGCCAGTGATAGTTATAGAAAGTTGAAAGTGAATCCAGTAGTTGTCAGACAGTGGTTGAAAGATTTGGTGTTCAGCTGATTTCAGTTTTGGTTTAAATGTTTTAAGGAGTGCATGGAAGAGTAAATTCACTGCTTACATTAATAGATAAAATAGCAGAATAGTATTTCAACAGATGATTATTATCAGAGTACTATCACCCAACCCCTTTGTCCTCACTCTTTGACGCCCCACAATACGCCCTGTCAACTAATCCCTATTGTCGTCAAAGTTGTACCGTAATTTCCTCTTCCTCCTCTATTTAATTCCGTACCTCTTCTTTAGTCACACGATCCTCGTATCTAAAGTTCAGCATTCTTATGAATCACCACGTTTTGAAAGCGTCCATTGTCTTCTTGACAGAAGTGTTCATCGTCCACGTTTCACTTACATACGAGGCTGCACTCCACACAAATACCTTTGTAAAATAGTATCCAACCATTAGCATTTATATTCGGTGTGAACAAATTTTCTTTTTCAGAACGCTTTTCTTGCTATTGACAGTCTTCAGTCAGGTTTGCGTCTGCACCAGGAAATGCCTTACAATTTAAAATCTGGTTTCGAAAACTGTTCCAAATATATATTATTCTTTCGTGATTCTTAAGCAAGGTGCTGGCGATGATTACATTATGCTCTGTGGGAAATTCTATCAGGTGGCTTCCACTTTCATCCCTTCCACCTAGTCTTTGTGTTCTTACTGTTTTCGTGTACCTGCTACCGTATCACATTTTAAATTTTTGTCTCGCTTAACGATCTGAATAATCTCTTTTGTCGTACATTGTTTCAATGTGTTAGGAGATAGTGAACAATCGTGAACGGTAGTCACGAAATCTGTTTATGGTGAAATGAGAAAACATGAATAATGAAATATGTGAAAGAGTACATTGTACAGAAAATGAAAAATTGGTATGTCTTCACCCAACTTCGTCTTTCCTTCATGTAGGTGTAAGATATAGCTAATCAAACGCACCGCGCGTTTCAGTGGGTCCCACCCCGTACCTCAGTGACTGTCCGTCATTGGCTACCGCTAGCGTCTGCCGCTTCCAGATGGGAACGCCAATTCCGCGAGCCGCCGCGTCAACGCGGAAAACGCTTGCCGCTGCCGTTTCCGCACGCCGCGCTGCCGCGCTCTAGTGGGAACCGGCCTTTAATACGTCTCCCCAGTTCGTCGTACATCCGACCGAACTGACGTAGCCACACCTCCTCGCATTCCGCATTGCCCTGCGCGATAATGGAAGTTATATCCGATAGCGGCTTCTTTAATTCCGCCTGCGAATTACACTGTATTGGAGCCGGCGGTACCGTTATTGCTTTAACCTTAAGGACCAATACCCTATTTTAATCGTTCTTACCGACAGTGAGTACTTTGTCGAGTGCCTTCCAACTTCAGTTTTTGTTACCGCCGATGCGTTACTCGTTTTGTCTTCTTGTACATTCTCCCATTGCCGACTTATTCTTTCGGATCTGTAATAGCGACGTTGCCCAGGTTTTGTTCTGCGCCGCCGAGATTTTCCTACGCCCGGTGGGCCCCAAACCGGCGCGGTTAATGGTTTCCCTGACCGAGTACGAAAGGCGTGTTTCTATCAGGCTGTCGCAATTGCTGATTGTGCTCCTATCTACTATCACTCTGTTGAGAACCACGTGCCGTATTCACCTGATGCTGGCCTCTGTCATTTCAACTATTATTGTTCCCAAAATGATGTTATTGTTATAGTACTCCGTCTTCAGGCCACGAGTGGCCTACCGGGACCATCCGACCGCCGTGTCATCCTCAGTGGATGATGCGGATAGGAGGGGCGTGGGGTCAGCACACCGCTCTCCCGGTAGTTATGATGGTATTCTTGACCGAAGCCGCTACTATTAGGTCGAGTAGCTCCTTAATTGGCATCACGAGGCTGAGTGCAACCCGAAAATGGCAACGGCGCATGGCGGCCTGGATGGTCACCCATCCAAATGCCGACCACGCCCGCCAGCGCTTAACTTCGGTGATCTCACGGGAACCAGTATCCACTGCAGCAAGGCCGTTGCCCGTTATTGTTATAGTGGTGCGAGTAGTTAAAACTTTGGTAGTGGTTACCATTATTCCCATGATTATTGTTCTTATCGTTGTTGCAGTTGTGGTAGTTGCTATTACCACGACTTTTAAAATTTTCGCGGTTATTCCACCATTTACTTCATCTTCGACGTTTTCTAAGAATGCAGTAATTGTTCTGTAACTACTGCCTATGTACTTCTTGCATTCATCTGGAAGTTTCTTTCACAACTCCAAGTCAATCTCCGATACTCTTAACTTGAGGATCCAGTCTTCGCAGAACTCTTTCACTGAGCCGCGCGAATTAGAGTCGTAGGATTTTGATACTATGAAATCGCGCCATATGCTCTTCCGCTTGTCCTCTGATCAATATTCTTTCGAGGACGCATTCTTAAATTCTTGAAAGTTCAAGTTCACTACATCGAGGTTTAAGCCCCATCGCTTAAGTTAGATCGCTAACACGTCGGTTACTGCGTTAATTTTCGACTTACACCTCCACGATTCAGGCAATATCGTTTAGCAGTTTTTAATAAAATCGGTAGCGTGCAATCCACCCTGCTTTTTGAAGGGATCGAATCGCTCATCCTTCGCTAAGATTTCATTATTATATGCGTGGCATGACACATAGTGCAGCTTTTCGTCTAATGTCTTTCCTGGTCCAGCTACTTTTGTAACTACTTGGAAAGCGATCGTCGCTAACGTTTCACTTCCCGCTTTTTCTCGTCACACGTAGTCCGCTGTTTAAGACTCTAGTATCTATCTCTGATACTAAAATTTTCAAATTCGTAACCTTTCCCTATCGTCTTCTCGCACTAATTCTGCCTTTTTGGTTACTTTATTTTCAATAATGGGATCAACAGTATGTTACCGTTTCTGTTCGATTTTCTCTACTTCTGTCTCAAAACGATTGTTTATGCTTCTTATTTTTGACTGTACCTCTGACATTTCCTGCTTTAGATAACCGATTTCGCAATTTGTTACAATCATTTCTTTCTTAATTTCATCTACTTTCGTCTTAACAACTTCAATATTACGGTTAAAAATGTTGATTACTTTGTTCTGATCATCCATTTTACTCAACTATGCATCAATTTTGCTGTTAACTGATTCGGGTTGGGCATTAATTTTAGCATTATCGATTCAGAATGATTATTCATTTTAGCATCAGTTGATACAAAGTGAGCTTTCATTGATTCGGACTGAGCACTAATTGATTCGGATTCAGCTTTTATTGATTGAGACTGAGCATTAGTTTTACTTATCAACTTTCTCAACAAATCATTTGTATTTTTAGATGTTACTGGTTTTGTCTCTAACTCGGGTTCTCTCGTATTAGTTTTCTCGTATCCACCGTCAATGGATTAGGTTTTGAGTTTTATTCCGAATTCCATACACCTGAAAATGCCAGGAATTCCATTTCTGTCAATTCCTGTGTTCAGCGATAGCGACTGTGACGCTGTTTTCCTGATTAATCGCAATTTAGAGATTTTGTGGTTTATTTCCACCACTTACTAATGACGTGCGTGAGCGACTCTGTACATAGCGAAAGGGCTTAATTCACTACGAATCTGCACAATGCAAAATTCGTCCAAGAACAATACCAAATTGATATCGTCTTGCCGCTAACGATGCCACATGTAATCTCCCTCCTCCTAACTGGCCTATCGGATTGCGATGTAAATGACCGAGATCGCGTACACCTAATGAAATTTTACAGTCAGCAGGGCTATCGTTACCAAAGGAAAGTAATAACGGTTTCTAGGGGGAAAGTGTACAACAGTCCCTTCTGGAGAACAAGCCTGTTCTAAACGTAACCTAAACACAGATTAATAAATTTAAAATGGGTGAATTTTAGTGCAATCGCTCACGAACCACACACGGGGGAAAGTGGGTACCACGTAATACTTAATACAAAAAATACTGTTTAGCAATTAAACGGTCGCCAGCACAGTAGGGCAATGACTATCAGGAATCCTAAGGAAGGTAATGCCAAAGAACATTATTAAACACTGGTGTCGCAACAGAAGATTGTCACGGTTTTCCGCAACACAGCAGTTCACGAGAAAATAAACGAATCAGAAAGCACAGAGTTTTCAGTGACTTAATCTGAAATATTAAATTTGGAAAGCAATGTAAAATGAAGTTGCTGGTTGAATAAATGACTGACTCTAACTGAAATTCTGTTATGTAAAAAAAATCATTTTTACGTAACCCAGTGTAATTTAAGGCAAAATTTTGAAAAAGGCAAGAAATTTACTCTTATTTATTGAAAGGTCGAACTGGATTTGCTTTAGCAAATAAGCAACCGTTTTTTTTCTAACATATGAACAACAAGGTACGTAAGAAGCCAGCAAAAGGCACTCGCTAAGGTAAATATAGAATAAATGAAATTGCTCACTGTTAACATCTTCAATTTTTTGGTCCTGTCCTCCTCAGTTGCGCGTAATACTACGGTATGTTGATGATTTTCACTTATGGACCGTCTGACAGCAACTGAATAAAACACAAATTGCATTGCATTAAAACAAGCGTTCAGTGCATAGTGCTGTGGAATGCAGAAAAAACAGCAAATTGGCGCTCATAGGAAGAAGAACAAGACCAAAAATGCAACAGGAGCGTATATGTAAGTAACTGTCTACGCAACCTGCCACTGATGATGCCTTGCAGAAAATAAAGGCGAAACGCGTATGGCACTAAAATTGTGTTTTATTCAGTTGCTGTCAGACGGTCCATAAGTGAAAATCATCAACATACCGTAGTGCTCACTGTTAACTTGTGTTATTAGTTTTTCCAGTGCAAATTTACGTTACTTTAAGTGAGTGAAAGTAATATGCAAATTTCAAATTAGTCAACCCTCTGTTATGAAATGCAAGAATGAACAGTTGCTGAGGCAGCAAAATTTAGACTAAAACTGGTCGTTAGCAAACAAACGAAACAGGCAGTAAATGTATTATCAGTTTTCATATCTTTGCGACACTCGGTGACTGCATCGAAAGTAAAGGGACCCTGCTCGCTAATAATGTGTGGGGACAATGACTACACAGGTGCCCTACAAGTTTTAATTACTGCAGGTTATTATTCAAGAAAGCTTGTCATTAAGGTCTGTGAAAGAAATGCGACTCGGTAATGCCTGTACAGTATTAGTTATACTCTGTCACTTAACAGTCTTCACGATGTTGCAGCTGTAGGGACGACAAAGAATGTAGACGACTACAATGCTGTTGCACGGAGTGGCCGCGCGGTTTTGGGCTCCATGTCACTGATTGAGCGGCCCCTACCGCCAGAGGTTTGAGTCCTCCCTCGGGCGGGGGTGTGTGTGTTGTTCTTAGCATTAGTTAGTTTAAGTAGTGTGTAAGTCTAGGGACCGATGACCGATGACCTCCCTTAGGAATTCACACACATTTGAACATTTTTTTGGACAACAATGCTGAGCTGCTGCTGTTGCTGCTGGTTGCGAACCACGAGTCTTTCCCAGAGCCACGTATAAATATGAGACTGGCAACGGTTAGAACTGCAGCTTCGTCCACCTACCCACTCAAACCGTGGTCTCAATACTCGTGGATTAACATAGTAGGTGCGCCTAGACTTTGCACGATCATAGTTGCACACCGCGTCTGTAGGAGCGCCCCGGAAACACTTCCGCACTCTTTGGAGATTCAAGCTGCTGTGTCTCCTCTCTATCCGTAGAGCGACAGAGGCTCTCCATACACAAATGTAAACAACGGCACAGCTACTGAAATACCGTCGTTGCAATCGATAGGTATTTAAACAAAGTTACCTTGGCTATTCAAAATGGTTCAAATGGCTCTGAGCACTATGGTACTTAACATCTGTGATCATCAGTCCCCTAGAACTTAGAACTACTTAAACCTAACTAACCTAAGGACATACAAACATTCACGCCCGAGGCAAGATTCGAACCTGCGACCGTAGCAGTCGCGCGGTTCCGAACTGAGCGCCTAGAACCGCTAGACCACCGCGGCCGGCCCTTGGCTATTACCCAGCGATTTACGATACTTATATTATAATTACAATCAATTATATACATTCACAAATAAATACACTATTACATCCATTACGTATTAAATAAAGTTCCTGTAAAAAATCTTACAGATACAGAATTAGCAATATACACTCCTGGAAATGGAAAAAAGAACACATTGACACCGGTGTGTCAGACCCACCATACTTGCTCCGGACACTGCGAGAGGGCTGTACAAGCAATGATCACACGCACGGCACAGCGGACACACCAGGAACCGCGGTGTTGGCCGTCGAATGGCGCTAGCTGCGCAGCATTTGTGCACCGCCGCCGTCAGTGTCAGCCAGTTTGCCGTGGCATACGGAGCTCCATCGCAGTCTTTAACACTGGTAGCATGCCGCGACAGCGTGGACGTGAACCGTATGTGCAGTTGACGGACTTTGAGCGAGGGCGTATAGTGGGCATGCGGGAGGCCGGGTGGACGTACCGCCGAATTGCTCAACACGTGGGGCGTGAGGTCTCCACAGTACATCGATGTTGTCAAAAGTGGTCGGCGGAAGGTGCACGTGCCCGTCGACCTGGGACCGGACCGCAGCGACGCACGGATGCACGCCAAGACCGTAGGATCCTACGCAGTGCCGTAGGGGACCGCACCGCCACTTCCCAGCAAATTAGGGACACTGTTGCTCCTGGGGTATCGGCGAGGACCATTCGCAACCGTCTCCATGAAGCTGGGCTACGGTCCCGCACACCGTTAGGCCGTCTTCCGCTCACGCCCCAACATCGTGCAGCCCGCCTCCAGTGGTGTAGCGACAGGCGTGAATGGAGGGACGAATGGAGACGTGTCGTCTTCAGCGATGAGAGTCGCTTCTGCCTTGGTGCCAATGATGGTCGTATGCGTGTTTGGCGCCGTGCAGGTGAGCGCCACAATCAGGACTGCATACGACCGAGGCACACAGGGCCAACACCCGGCATCATGGTGTGGGGAGCGATCTCCTACACTGGCCGTACACCACTGGTGATCGTCGAGGGGACACTGAATAGTGCACGGTACATCCAAACCGTCATCGAACCCATCGTTCTACCATTCCTAGACCGGCAAGGGAACTTGCTGTTCCAACAGGACAATGCACGTCCGCATGTATCCCGTGCCACCCAACGTGCTCTAGAAGGTGTAAGTCAACTATCCTGGCCAGCAAGATCTCCAGATCTGTCCCCCATTGAGCATGTTTGGGACTGGATGAAGCGTCGTCTCACGCGGTCTGCACGTCCAGCACGAACGCTGGTCCAACTGAGGCGCCAGGTGGAAATGGCATGGCAAGCCGTTCCACAGGACTACATCCAGCATCTCTACGATCGTCTCCATGGGAGAATAGCAGCCTGCATTGCTGCGAAAGGTGGATATACACTGTACTAGTGCCGACATTGTGCATGCTCTGTTGCCTGTGTCTATGTGCCTGTGGTTCTGTCAGTGTGATCATGTGATGTATCTGACCCCAGGAATGTGTCAATAAAGTTTCCCCTTCCTGGGACAATGAATTCACGGTGTTCTTATTTCAATTTCCAGGAGTGTATATTACAAGTTATCACTAGATATTAAGCAGCGAAAAATTTTGGATGGTGCAGAAGGTATTTTATCAGCATTTTCGACTTTACAAGCTGTACTCGATCCCGGTACCAATTCATTGTCCTGGACACGCCATTCTATATAATCTAGCCGAATAGTGCAATCACTGGTACTTTTAAAACGTATAAATAAAACAGGTTTAACGAATACACAATAACCGAATCTCAAAGTGGGCAGCTCTTCCCAGTTTCCCAAATTACACATTGCATGGCCTGTCTCAATATATTTAAAATAATCATTCCTGAGACTGCCAAATAAGCTCAACACCACGACTAAGAAGAGGAAGTCATTAAAATAATACTAGTTGTATCTGACAGCAACAGCTGTTAATCTTCCGTGACAAACCACCAACAACAAGTCCTGGTAAATCTAGTACAGCTAGTTTTAATCTTGCAAGACACTGTACTGATCACAGAAGCCTAATGAAATAGAAGTAAGCAGATCTACAGCATCAACTAAGATAAATTACAAAAATTAAAGTAATAAAATTGTTAAAAGCATACACATTCGCTGAGAAAGATCAAACCAGCTGTGCACCTCAAATCTATTCTCACCTTTCACCCCTATACTCAAGTAGTAAATGAGCAATTTAAATCTTATGACAAAAAGTTTAATTGTGACCTACGATCCCAAGAACAATTTACAGGAGTATGCCATTTAAGTGAAACAACGCATAATCCATCTTTTCAAATTCGTCGGAACCAATAATGTACACCAAGCAACCGAATCGATTGCAGCTCAGTGGGGAGTAAGTTCCCGCAAACAGCATTAACCTGCTAGAACTGTATGTTAAAGTCAAGTCGGTGGCACAAGTGCACAGAAACAGGGATGTTCTGAAATTTACTCACGAGCGTACCATCTATATTTCTTTTGGGTTGAACGGGGCTAACCCAGATGGCAACTGGAACACTCACTTTGGCTTCATGCCACGACCCAACGGTTCCTTTGTCCGTGTACGGCAGCCCTCCTGTCCGCACGCTTGCAAATGCCCAGATGCCTACCGCCGACGTCGTGCACTCGGCCAGGCAGCGCTCTGGGCACCCATCCAGCTTGTCTCCTGGAAGTGGAGTCGGTGCTCTTTTTACCAGCCAGATACTTTCTTCTCGACCACCAGACCTAAAGTCCATCATGTGAGCTTAGCACGGGTGTCAAAGGCTCGGAACTTGCCGTGCATGCCTTCCGTGGCGCCTGGCACGAAGCCGTTGCCTGGCAACAGTCAAAGAATGTCACTACGCGCACTATCGATAACAACCATGCAGCTCAGTCCAGTATCTGATCACAAGTATCTAGACTGGGTCGGCCAGCAGAGCGCAGTGACTTCGAACGTCAACCAGCCACTGGACATCACCCGAATAACAAATCCGTCAGGGCATTAGGGGTTCTTCAGCTCGCCTATAGCTGCCCAAGTCGGCTGTTGATGTGATTGTGAAGTGGAAACGTGGAGGAACAATATCAGTTAAACCACATCCAGGCAGATGACAGTTACTGACAAGGGAAAGTCTCCATCGCACCATCCTCAGATATAACGGTAAGATGGACCATTGGTAGCCCGTCAAAAAGTGAACACAGCCCAAGCATGAAAACAGGAAGAAGGTGTACTGAATTGTGGAATAAAAGCAAAATAGAAACAGTGAACCGTCCAAGTTTAACAAGTGTAATGTTGAGCAAACAATAACAGCTGCGGCGTCGTGGTGACGCCGTCACGGTAATTCAACGTGTTCGGTCAGAGGGTTAACTCCCCTCTATAACAAAAAAACTGAGTAAACGTATCAACGATGAACTTGAACTGATGTCATATACGCTCCGAACTAATAAAACAAACAATAACGGACATAATGAGATAAAAAAAGAACTGGGCACGTTGTTGGAATGTGAAACAGTCGATCTGTGTTCAAAACTCTCTCCTGTCATTTAATTCCGCTTTCTTTTTCCTTGCAACATTATGAACTGTCCGTCCGGTCACTGAAATGTTCGTTCTCTTTCTGTAGTCTTGGCAGTCGTCATACAACACATTTGTTATAAAATACTAGTCACTTGGTAAGAATACGTTACAGTCGCAAATAAACATGGTGAACAGTGAGAGCACGAGAGATACCACATAGACATTGAAAGGTTGCTACACTGAGCCACAGTGCCAGAGAGTTTTGTTTCGCCGCCTCCACTGGCAGTGATTATTGAGAAGTAGCGGAGGGCAGTGCTTGTTGAGAACTCGTAGCAGGGAGTGCTTGCTGAGATGTCGTAGTGAAGAGTGCTCGTTGAGATGTGGCAGTAGTCAGTTCTTGTTGAGATGTGGTAGTAGCGAGTCGGTGTGGAGATATTGTAATGATTAGAGTGCTTTTTATCAATATAAATCAAGGTAACAAACTACTTTTCTTTTTTTTCTCATTATTTCAATGTCCTGTATAATGCGTCATTACAGGTTCAGTCAACAAAGCATCTGGCTTGTGTTCTTGTATTAGAGTGTAATTCTGGTTTTCTTGCGCAATTATAGTATTTCTAATTTTTTTTATCACGTCAGTATAAATGGTATTTGAAATTTCTTGTCTTATTGAAGAAGAACCGTGCCAGATGTGTACGTTGAGTCATACCTCCACACACAGAACAGTTATACTTGTGCTTTGGTATCGTAGGTTTTATAGTTGCTGGGGACTTAATTAATTAATTGTGTTAACGAAAATTTTCATTTCATTCCTTGTTGTTGTTCTATGCAGTCAGACTGCGTAATAATACTAGTCAGGGCCAACCGTTTACGAGACACAGCGTAATCGGACATACAGCTACGAAAAATAAAAAAAATTATATTCAAATTTAATAATTAAGCCCCCATGCACTTGGCGACCGCTGCTTCGGATCGTCCCTTGGAATTCTTCTGATTGTAAAATAGTAGACAGTAGTATTGTTGTAGTAATTTGTAGTTTAGTAATTGTAGTCTATATTGCATGTGTAGATTTGGTAATTGTCATTCTTCTAATGGTATTTCAGAATTTAATTTTATTGTCTTGTATACGCGTTTGACAATTTAGGGCAATTATTTCAATTGTTCGATTAATCGTGTTTGAGGGAAACATTTCGTGTAAATGGTATTGTTGGAGATAAAGAGTCATTGTGTGTAATTTTCGTACAGTGACGAGTTTTGTATGTTTTGTAAATGATTACGCGATTGATGAAAAAGGCAAAAATGATGGATAGTGAGAATGACGAAATTGTTAACATGGCGAACTCGCCAACAGAGGAAAACAGTATCATGAACAATGAAGTGGAAAACAATTTAATAAGACGGGAAAATAGTCCGGAACCATTTCAAAATTTTTCTCAATCAGAAAATTCACAGAATCCGAGATTAACGACAGAAGATTCTGGAATAGTATCGAACGCAGATAGCTTTATGGGTATGCAGAAGGAAGTTAGTTTTGCGGGAAATGTTAGGGGCGAAAAGAATTTTGAACCATTTAATATGGAGCAGTTGATGGGTGCAATATTAAATTTGGGATCTCGGTTAGACTCACAAATGGGTACAATGGAAACATGGTTAGGATCTGAATTAAAAACAGAGATAGGAACAATTAAAACAGAGATGGGAACTTTGGGATCTGAATTAAAAACTGATATGGGAACAATGGAAACACGGTTAGACTCACTGGGAACACAAATAGGAACAATTAAAACAGAGATGGGAACTTTGGCAACACGGTTAGACTCACAAATAGGCACAATTAAAACTGAGATGGGAACAATGGAAACACGGTTAGACTCACGAATAGGGACATGTTTCAAAAATATGAAAGATGAATTAAAGAAAGAAATCAGAGAAGAAGTACAACCGATTTTGAATTCTCACAATAACAGATTAATTGCAGTAGAGATTAGACAAAAGGAACAGGATAGAGAACAGGAAGAAAGAGATCGCGTGATAGTACAAACATTTTCAGGCTTAAATTTACAACGTGCACACAATAAGGATGAAATATTTGAGAGAATCGAGGAATCCGTACCAAATGACAGATTAAATAACCTAACACAACAATACGAACAGCTAACTACCAGATGTGTCAATACTGAAACCCGAGTCGCGACACTTACGGAAGATGTAAATAAACAGAAAGAACAATTAGGTGACTTATCGGAAAGAGTTGAGGAGATTTCAGATAAACTGACAAGTCTTAGTTAAAAAGGGGACAGAGATTCAGATGATACAGCACCATTGCCATTTGCAGAAACCGAAGAGTATCAGAACATAAATAAACATGTTGAAAATCAGGGAAAATTTAATGAACGCGTTAAAAGGGAAGTTGAGGCATTACGAAAGCAAGTCAAACAAACCGAAGGCGAAATTGTAGGAAAAGACAGTAGAAGAAATTTAGAATCACAGATAGCAGAGGGGTTTGAAGAAAGTAATTTATTTCATTTACGGGATGCAACAAGAGAGCGCCAGGCGCGCGAACTTGACAATAATCGACATTGGGACAGGGACAGGCGCGGTAGGTCTTTGTCGCCACGAGGAGAAAACTTTGACTATAAACACTTCTTAACTGTTCGGAAATTTAAGATCTTCCGCAATTCTAAGAATGACATACATCCATGTGCATGGTTAGATCAATTTATGTATGCACTTCCACCAAATTGGCCACTAAGTCACAAACTGGAATTTATGTGTGGATATTTAGAAAACGAACCGGCGACGCGGATGCGCGCAGTCATTAGAGATTGTAATAATCTAAATGATTTTTATCATGCATTTCTATCGGCATATTGGTCCGAAAACACGCAAGACAGAGTCAAACATAGTCTTATTATGCAGCGTAATTTCAAACAGTCTGAGTTCCGCACGCCAGCAGAATATTTTGAAGACATGATTCGAATGAATCAGTTCCTCTCCAACCCTTATAGCCCGACTGAATTAATTCGCATTTGTTTAACTAAGCTGCCACAATCCATAAGACAAATTGCTTTAGCCGGAAGATGTAAAGACGACATTGAGACTTTTAAGACTTTGTTGCAAGAACTTGAGTATGACAACGACGACGGGACTCCTTGTAACTTTTTCAGTAACAGTAATTACAATAGATTTTCAGAGAAAAGGGATAGTGATCGGAACGGGCGTTATATGGGTAATTTTGAGAATACAGACGTAACAGACAGGACAATAGATACCAGCCTTATGACAATAATAGACGTTCTAACAGAAATTACACAGACAATTATAATAACGGTAATTCGTACCGGAATGATCAATCATACGGAAACAGTAATCGATATCATCAAGACAGAAATTATTCATACAATAATAGAAATTCTTATTTCAGAAATAACCAGGGTTGTAGATACAACAATAATTTCAGAAGTGACAGGCGAAATTACACAAGAAGTAGTTATGCAGACAGGAAAATAGAAATTTTAATAACAGACACAGCCAAGAATTTGCATCTAACAGACAGGAAGGACCTAATTGGCATCCTCCACGTGACAGAACTTCAGAGAGACAAGTGCAAATCGTAGAAATTGATCCGCGAAATGACGCGAATACTCAAAGACGTGACGCAAACAATTGACAATGACTTGCAGCTTCGTCTTCTGGCAGCAATATAGACGGTTCAGAAAGTAATGACACTACGACTTTACACTACGTACGCCTGGAAGACATGAGAGACATTTTGCTAGACGAAAAGGAAAATAATGTAGACGCATTTTTACATCCTGTTATTGAAGTATGTGTGGGCAAGAATAAGTTCACTGCAGTTTTAGATTCTGGGAGCCCATTGAATGTCATTAGTGAATCAGTTTTTCGTATATGTGAAAGAATTATTGCCTGTCCTGTGTTACCTGTTTCTAAAACTACAATTCGAGGCGCTATTTCTGGAAAAAGTGTGGAAGTTAAACAACAGACCAACTTAAATTTCATTTGTCAAGGATACGAATTTTCTGCTAATTTTATTATTGTTCCATTACTCAGTACACAAATTATATTAGGTATGGAGTTTCTTAACGCACATAAGGCAATTTTGAACTTTAAAGAAGGAAGTGTGAATTTGATTGTTGCCGGAATGCCGAAAAGTTTGAAATTTTTCGAGTGTTTAACAAGATGTGAATCAGATTCAAAATGTTTAAGGTTTCTTACTTCTGATGTTTTCGTTGAGCATTATGACGACAGTGTGTTTATTCATGACAATGACAATAGATACAGAGACGCGATGGATGATATAATTAGTAGCGAAAAATTAATTAATGAAAAGGTTAAAAAAGCTGAAGTGCCAGATGACGTTGCAAGAGAAGAGCTGCACCACATTTTGACTTCACATGCTACAGTGTTTAGTCATCACACAGGAACTATACGAGGCTTACAATATCTATTTAAAGTAAAAGAACACACACCATTTCGAGGAAAAACGTACGCTATTCCTTTGGCTTACAGAGACAAGGTTAAGAATGAACTTCAATACATGTTAGATCAGGGCATTATTGAGCCAGCAGTCAGTCCTTATATCAGCCCATTACATGTCGTTCTTAAAAAGGATGGATCAATTCGTTTGGTTCTGGATTCCAGACAGATAAATAATATCATCATTCCTGAAACTGACCGCCCACAAAATTTAGATGAACTTCTTCAACATTTCCATGGAATTAAAGTTTTATCCACGATTGATATGCGCGCAAGTTTTTGGCAAATAGAACTCCACCCTGATTGTAGAAAATACACTGCCTTTTTAGCCTTTGGTAACTGTTACCAGTTTCGGAAATTACCGTTTGGACTTACTGTATCTTCTGCAGCATTCATTCGTAGTTTAAACGAAATTTTACCTGTTTATCTTCGTGACAATATTACTTCTTATGTTGACGATATTCTTATTGCTAAACGTTCTTGGAGTGAGCATAACAAAATTTGGGATTCATTATTACGTATTTTTGCAAAAGTTGGCATTACAGTGAACTTGGAAAAATCTGAATTTGGTCTTTCTCAGGTGAAATTTCTCGGTCACATTATTTCTACAGAAGGTATTCTTCCTGATCCAGAAAAATTAGACGCTATTCGTAATCATGCTGTTCCTACCACAAAACGTGAGGTTCGTAGTTTCCTTGGTGTCTGTAATTTTCTTAGACGCTTTGTTAAATTGGACGATTTGGCCACACCTCGTTTATGTGAACTATCCGGAATGAATTCTAATTGGTGTTGGGATGAGGAAGCTCAATCAGAATTTGAACAACTTCGTGATGCTTTAGTTGCTGCTCCACTTCTTTCAAATCAGGATTTATCTAAAGATTTTTGTTTGGCGACGGACTCATCATACAAAGGCCTAGGTGCACATTTATTTCAAGAGATAGAAGAAAACGGCTTTGTAGTACAGAAAACTATTGCATTTGGAAGTCGTGTTCTCTCTAAATCAGAAAAGAATTATTCGATTACGGAACTTGAAGCTTTGGCTGTTGTATGGGCTTTTACAAAATTTCGCATATTTTTGTTTGGCAGACATACTAAGGTTTACACCGATCATCGAGCTCTGGAATTTCTTATGTCGACAAAATTAACTCATGGCAGATTGTCACGATGGGCGTTGTACCTACAGGAATTTGATTTTAGTATTGTTTACATACAGGGTTCTTCAAATATTGTTGCCGATGCTTTATCACGTGCAGCTATGGGTTTGAAACAAAGTGCTGAAGAGGACTGCAAGGAAAACGATTATTGTTTGATGTATACTCAAGGCGTTGCGTTTGAGAACTTTATTTCGTCTTCGCTCCAGGACATCGCTAAGGAGCAAAATAAGGATCCAATCTGGAAGGACATTAAGGAGAAGAGGAGGAGAAAGGAAAGCGTAGCGATTAGACAGCATTATTTAGTTCGCAATGACATTCTTTTTAAACGAAAATCGGTCGACAACTCTGTTTGGTTAGTTTGTATTCCTTATGAGTGGGTTAATAAGCTGATTTGGTATACGCATTTCAGTTATGCACACTTTGGTCCCAGAAAATGCTTTCATAAATTACGGGAAAATTGCTACTTCAGTAATATGAAAAAACGTATTCGATCTGTTCTTGCCAAATGCAAATTATGTCAAAAGGCTAAGCCGCCAACTATTTCTCATAGAGCACCGTTGTTTCCTATCATTCCAGCGAAATTAAAGGACATGGTTGCAGTCGATTTGTTCGGTCCATTGGTTCGTTCTACTAATGGTTTTGCATACATTTTCGTAGCAGTGGAGTTGACATCAAAATATGTGTGTTTTACACCTTTACGCAAAGCAACAGCTCGTTCAGTATCTAATGCTTTCATCAAACATTTTCTTAAGGAAGTGGGTCATGTAGATAAGGTTATATCAGATAATGGATCACAGTTTCGCTCTAAAATTTGGCTTCGTACTTTACAGCGTCGTAAAATTAAACCAATTTTCATTTCACTTTTTCACCCTCAATCTAACGCTTCAGAGAGATGGATGAAGGAAATCAATAAATTGTGTCTTCTTTATTGTCATCAGAATCACAGAACATGGGATCAGTATCTTCATATTTTTCAAAACATTCTGAATGAACTTCCTAATGACTCAACTTCTTTACCGCATATACTGATATCAAAAACAAAGCATCGACAAATCACATATCTGAAATCGTTCCTTTTCCGCCTTCACGGAAACTGCGGCATTCTGAAGTTGTCAACCTGGCTCTACAAAATATTGCATCTGCGGCTGCTAGAAGAGAGAAATCGGCTAAGCGTCCTGGTCGTTTAAAAATCTTGTCAGTTGACCTAAAGGTGTTAATTAAGTCTCATCGTTTGTCTCACAAACGAAAAGGCTTGTGTCGCAAATTTTTTCTGCTTTATAACGGTCCATATAGAATTCGCAAAATTATTCATGATAACACTGTAGAAGTAGAAACTCTTAAATCACGACGCTCTAAGGGAATACATCATATATCAAACGTTAAAATTTTTGTGGAATGACATACTTTCGAGAAACCAACAGTTTACGTAAACATGCAGAGAATACAAGGATACCGCGCTGTGTTTTGGCGGCGGCATATACTCAAAGCAACAGTCAAGTCTGCGCGCCGCACAAGGCAGTCGTTGACCGCAAACAATTGCTTCCTACGTCACGCGCCTACAGCTGATCGAGCGCTCAGTGCGAATGCACTGACAGCCGTAAACAAATACACAGTCTAATTTCTCCGACTAAATTCAGTATAAAGCTATAGTGACTTGATGAATTATGTTATTAACGTTCAGTATTTTTCAGGATACGGTTGTATAAAATATTTAAGAACTTCAGGTAAATTCTGTGTGTCTCCGACGTTAAGAGGACTTGCTATCGAGAAAATTTCAGAAAGAATGTAATTTCCACGAAGAAACTAATAAACTAAAAAGGTAACTATTAATTGAGTTTGTTTTTCAGGTAACATATTTCCACTTAGGTACGTACTTTAGACGTAATTTGCTGCTCGCAATTACGTGATTCATACTTTGTGCTAATTTCATGTTCTATGAATTTACTTGTGAAGCGACGTGCTTGCGTACATTTGCTGATTTTTGTCAATGTTTTATTAATGAACAGGGTTGTTATTTGTATATATTATGCATCGCTTGGCTGCACTGCTTTTTCATTGATGTCATATTTTTTTATTATGTGTCTGCTGTGCTTATTTATTTAAATTATAATTGTCACCTGATTAATTGTGCTGACTATGGTTATGTATGTAGATTACACTTTGTGATTTATCTGCTTGCCCCTTCATGTTTACTTATTAAGATGACATATGAACATTTATTTGCTTATGCTGATATGATGCTAATGACCTGTTTATTACGTAAGATATATGTTTGCTGCTATGCGTATGGATTGCATATTTATACATTTCTGTTTGTTGTCATAACTACTCTTTAATTTGGTATATAGAAATGCTGATATACTGTGTACAGACATAGAGTTTAGGTCACACTATTGTATTAATTATAGATTGTTCGCTTGGCACAGCCTCGTTGTAGGAATTGTGCTGCATCCACTTGTTGACATTCTGTTCTCTACTGGTATATTTACTCGCCATTGCATGTTTTGCTTACGCTCAGTGCCTTATATTTTTAAGATAGGAAAATGAACTGCTATAATTCGACATAAACGACATTAGTACAAGAAACTTCATAGAAGTCACATGAGCTGGAGGTTTTATGGAAGCTGTATAAATTTATGCTAATAGGTAGGAAGCTAACGACATGACATACCAAAACTAGGTTAAGACCATTGACAGTTATTACACTGCATTTTTCGTGAGCAATTGAAATAGGAAGTGACACTTGACACAAGAAATACTCCACATGTTTGCTTCTGTTTGCCATAATTCTTGAAGTGGTGTACACACTGTGAAATATTATGATCATTCACACTCCGTAATCATACTTAATTACTGAGAGTTATTCGAACTAAGTCTGTTAGAGGTCATGTTTGCATTTCTTTTGTTTAATGATGGACAAGGTAACCAAAATCCATCTTATAATTTATAATGAGTAGAAGATTTGGGTCAGATGGATTACACAGAGGTTGTGTGTTGACAGTGTGTCTTCGGATTGTATGGGATGATGAGGTTTGCATTAGGATTTTATCTGTACCAGTTCGAGGAGACTGACTAGAGGAAAGAGTTGTTACGGAAGTGAAATGATATTGGCAATAAGGTTTATATGTGTCGACGTATTGAAGAGGTATTATTGAGGTATTGAGATTATATGAAGTTGATGATTATTGGAGTTTTTGTGGACAAGAGGTAAGGTAAATGATATTGATGAAGGTTTATATGTATCGACGTAAGAGGTATTATTGAAGTATTGAGATTATGTGATGCTGATGATTATTGGAGTTTTGGTGGATAAGAGGTAAAGTAAGTAAGGTACATATTTTTTTTTGGTCTATATGGAACAAGGAGGATGAAGATAGCAGACTAGAACACTCAAGTAGAAGGAAGATTGTCTACACACACTTTGTTAAATCAATAAGCAGTACATTTCTTTTTTTTTTTTTTTTTTTGGAGAGAGGAAGTAATTGCATATCTTGGCTCACTGACAGTTGTTCAGCAACCGTACATTTTGATCTGGCTTGGCAAACATTGGTCTTGACATGATGACTATGACGTTGACTTAACTATTATTGACTGTTATACATTGCTGCCACTACTACTTGATACACATGATGAACATCAAATTTTGACAGAATTGCATTTACACAGTTAACACTATTCAATTACACAGTAGTACTTAATATGGATGAAAGATGAGTGAGTGTGTTTTGTGTGTTTTCCTTTCCTAATCCTACCCACCTATCTCCTAAATATTATTTTATTTGTTTGTAGTGGCTTGCACTGACACCCATAAATATTATAGGTTTACTGATATTTGAGTATTTGTAATAGTTAATATGACAATTATCTGATATCATTTGTGTGTTTATTAGAATTTGTATGTTTAGTGTAAGAGCATTGAGAATAATTTTGTAAAAGCATTTGTATGTGCATTCAAACTATTGTTCATGCCTGAACTGTCTGATTAGGATAGTGAATATTATGGACTGTTACTTGTACTTTTTCTACATGATTGGTGCCACTAGGACATGTTTAATTTCTGCTTACAAACTCTGATGAACAGTGTGATCAGTGATAGTGAATATTATGGACTGCTCTCTGGACCTGCTCATCATTGCTAGGGGCAACTGATGGACTGCTTCTACTGAAATGATGTCACTTGTTGGTGTCTGCACCTGTTCAACATTGCTGGGTGCCACTAATGGAACTGCTTCTGCTGAGAAATGTGACTTGTTGCTGTGTGTACCTGTTCAACATTGCTAGGTGCCACTGATGAACTGCTTCTACTGACATAATGTCACTTGTTGGTGTCTGCACCTACTCAACATTGCTGGGTGCCACTGATGGTCTGCTTCTACTGAGATAATGTCACTTGTTGGTGTCTGCATCTGTTCAACATTACTGGGTGCCACTGGTAAACTGCTTCTACCGAAATAATGTCACTTGTTGCTGTCTGCACCTGTTCAACATTACTGGGTGCCACAGATGGAATTGCTTTTACTAAAATGATGTCACTTGTTGCTGGTTGCACCTGTTGACCATTGCTGGGTGCTACTGCTGGAACTATCAATTACTTGTTTTTTTTTTCATTCAAAGCATTTTATGTGAACATTTGTATAAACTGAGTTTTTGTGTATTGTGTAAACTATTATGTAAAGCCAGATGTATGAAAGAATTTGTATTGCCTACTGTATTTTATATATATTAGGTTATTGAAAGGTCAGTGCAAAGCCAAAATTTTATCTAATTATGTGATATTTACGTATTAATATTATCTTTTATTTTTGTCTGTACTTTTTTTGACGAATTTGGTGGTATTTTCACCACCAATGCTGGAAAAAATACCATCAAATTCTAGCCCGTGGAGGAAGGGAATATGAAAGGTGGCTACACTGAGCCACAGCACCAGAGAGTTTTGTTTCGCCGCCTCCACTGGCAGTGATTATTGAGAAGTAGCGGAGGGCAGTGCTTGTTGAGAACTCGTAGCAGGGAGTGCTTGCTGAGATGTCGTAGTGAAGAGTGCTCGTCGAGATGTGGCAGTAGTCAGTTCTTGTTGAGATGTGGTAGTAGCGAGTCGGTGTGGACATATTGTAATGATTAGAGTGCTTTTCATCAATATAAATCAAGGTAACAAACTACTTTTCTTTTTTTTCTCATTATTTCAGTGTCCTGAATAATGCGCCATTACAAGTTCAGTCAACAAAGCATCTGGCTTGTGTTCTTGTATTAGAGTGTAATTCTGGTTTTCTTGCGCAATTATAGTATTTCTAATTTTTTTTATCACTTTAGTATAAATGGTATTTGAAATTTCTTGTCTTATTGAAGAAGAACCGTGCCAGATGTGTACGTTGAGTCATACTTCCACACACAGAACAGTTATACTTGTGCTTTGGTTTCGTAGGTTTTATAGTTGCTGGGGACTTAATTAATTAATTGTGTTAACGAAAATTTTCATTTCATTCCTTGTTGTTGTTCTATGCAGTCAGATTGCGTAATAATACTAGTCAGGGCCAACCGTTTACGAGACACAGCGTAATCGGACATACAGCTACGAAAAATAAAAAAACTATATTCAAATTTAATAATGAAGCCCCCATGCAACATCTCACAGAAATGAAAACAGCAGCCGCGCGGTCTCGGGTATCTTGTCACGGTCCGCGCGGCTCTCCCCGTCGGTGGTTCGAGTCCTCCCTCAGGCATGTGTGTGTGTGTTGACCATAGCGTAAGTCAGTTTAAGTTAGATTAAATAGTGTGTAAGCTTAGGTACCGATGACCTAAGCAGTTTGGTCCCATAAGATCTTACCACAAATTTACAAATTATTTTGAAAACAACAAATAAACTGGCATGAACAATGTTACAACAAAGGAATTCGCGGGTTAGTACTTCCAAAACAGAACCCAAATTCAAAGAAGTTAAAAACATGTGTTCTGATAGAACACAGAGAAAATGTGTGATTGCGAACTGTTCCGTTCACCTGTTCCAGCTTATTTGACAAACTGTTGTGTTTTCATCATTCCCTTGGGAGTGATCACATTCACATTCATTCGATCAGCTAAATAGGGCAAGGAGACAAATCTCATTCACTTACCAGGGGTACAATTTAGGTGCGTCAATAAGAGATTCCTATCGCGCGACACAGATAGCCTCACTAATGCTGTGTATGTGACACCATGCATATTTTACAGTGGAGGATTCCGTTAACTTGTCTTGTCATCAAACGTTTGCGATTCCCCTTTCGAAAGCCACTTCCTTTCGGCTGCTAACAGAGTAGTTGTGAAGAATCAACGGTCATTATAGGGCCCTTCCTTACACCTCACTATTGCAAACGGATGTTACATCACGACAGAGACACAAATTTGAAAACAACGAACAGCGAAAAAAAGAAAAAGAAATAAAAGGCACGAGGAAGGTTTGAATATGGCTCGTCTGTTTGGCAGTCCAACACCGTGACCACTTAGCCACAACGCGGTTCCTCCTTCTGTCTGCACTATTTGCACTTGTCTTTCGACCGTTCACTGTTTCTGTTTTGCTTTCGTTTTATAGTTCAGTACACCTTCTTTCTGTTTTCATGCTTGATATGTGTCCACTGGGACATCTTACCACAAAATCTGAGGCGGGGAGGTGCGATGGGGACTTTTTCCTTGTCTTGTGAGGGACATGGATCGTTGTGCGCTGAGAAGGGTCACTGCACAAAACGGCATGAAATCAGAATAAGGAATAGTTCGGGAGTTACTGTCCCGCTTGTGCGACGAATGCAGGGAATTGCTAAAAATGGAATACAACTGCCGAAAGAGCTCCTCACTAATTCCTGTAGAAACAGTAAGCGACGTTGAGGTTGTGTAAAGAACGAAGAAGCTGGACAGAGGATGACTGAGAACAAGTGTTGGGTCTGATGAAGCAGGCTGTATCCTGTGTTAATTCTATGGAAAGACTTTGGTTTGGCGAATGTCTGAAGGATGCTACCTGTCATCATATGGAGTTCTAACAGTGAAACACAGAGCAGGTGGTGTTTCCCGTGATTATGGAGTATACTTCTTACTGAACTTAAACAAACTCTAAATGCGCAAGGATATGAACACATTTTACAAAAATGGTTCAAATGGCTCTAAGCACTACGGGACTTAACATCTGAGGACATCAGTTCCGTAGACTGAGAACTGCTTAAACCTAACTAACCTAAGGACATCACACACATCCATGCCGAGGCAGGATTCGAACCTGCGACCGTAGCAGCAGCGTGGTTCCGGGCTGAAGCGCCTAGAACCTTTCGGCCACAGCGGCTGGCGAACGCATTTTACAGCACAGAGTACTTCCTACAGCAGAGGGTCAGTAAGGAACCGATGACCGTATCAGCACAACAGTGCACTCTGTTATAAAGCACTGTTAGAGATGCAATGGTTTCAGGACAATAACATCTACATCCATACTCCGCAAGCCACCTGACGGTGACTGGCGGAGGATACTTTGAGTACCTCTATCGGTTCTCCCTTCTATTCCAGTCTCGTATTGTTCGTGGAAAGAAAGATTGTCGATATTCCTCTGTGTGGGCTTTAATCTCTCTTATTTTATCCTCATGGTCTCTTCGCGAGATATACGTAGGAGGGAGCAATATCGTGCTTGACTCCTTGGTGAAGGTATGTTCTCGAAACTTCAACTAAAGCCCGTACCGAGCTACTGAACGTCTCTGCTGCAGAGTCTTCCTCTGGAGTTTATCTATCATCTCCTTAACGCTTTCGCGATTACTAAATGATCCTGTAACGAAGTGCGCTGCTTTCCGTTTTATCCTCTCTATCTCTTCTATCAACCCTATCTGGTACGGATCCCACACTGGTGAGCAATATTGAAGCAGTGGGCGAACAAGTGTACTGTAACCTACTTCCTTTGTTTTCGGATTGCATCTACTTAGGATTCTTCCAATGAATCTCAGTGTGGCATCTGCTCTACCGACGATTAATTATGTATGGTCATTCCATTTTAAATCAGTCCTAATGGCTACTCCCAGATAATTTATGTAATTAACTTCTTCCAGTTGCTGACCTGCTGTATTGTAGCTAAATGATAAAGGATCTTTCTTTCTATGTATTCGCAGCACATTACACTTGTCTACGTTGAGATTCAATTGCCATTCTCTGCACCATGCATCAATTAGTTGCAGATCCTCCTGCATTTCAGTACAATTTTCCACCGTTACAACCTCTCGATATACTACAGCATCATCCACAAAAAGCCTCAGTGAACTTCCGATGTTATCCACAAGGTCATATATGCATTCCGCGAATAGCAACTGTCCTACGACTCTCCTCTGCGGCACACGTGAAATCACTCTTACTTCGGAAGACTTCTCTCCGTGGAGAATGACATGCTGCGTTCTGTATCTAGGAACTCTTCAATACAATCACACAACTGGCCTGATAGTCCATATGATCTTACTTTGTTCATTAAACGACTGTGGGGAACTGTATCGAACGCCTTACGGAAGTCAAGAAACACGGCATCTACCTGGGAACCCGTAACGTAAAACGGCTGCTCAAGTCAGTGCAAAGTTCCGAGGGTAAGGTGTTTGATGAAAGAAGGATGGGCTTTCCGTCGTGTTGCTGCAGATGCCAATTTCCCTCCATCTGTTAGCCACACGTTGTGGGCACACTGTAAGGAGACAATTCAGTACACAAGGCACATCCGTGAAACGGAGTGGCCTGCCAAAAGTATCGACCTGAATCCGACGTCACATTTATGGGATGAGTTGAAATGCGCCTTCGCTCAAAAGCCCAGCATCAAACATCACTGCCTTCTCTGTTTTGTGCCCCCAAGGATGAGTGGGCAGTCATTCCACCACAGACATTCTACATCTACATCTACATCTACATTGATACTCCGCAAGCCACCCATCGGTGTGTGGCGGAGGGCACTTTACGTGCCACTGTCATTACCTCCCTTTCCTGTTCCAGTCGCGTATGGTTCGCGGGAAGAACGACTGTCTGAAAGCCTCCGTGCGCGCTCTAATCTCTCTAATTTTACATTCGTGATCTCCTCGGGAGGTATAAGTAGGGGGAAGCAATATATTCAATACCTCATCCAGAAACGCACCCTCTCGAAACCTGGCGAGCAAGCTACACCGCGATGCAGAGCGCCTCTCTTGCAGAGTCTGCCACTTGAGTTTATTAAACATCTCCGTAACGCTATCACGGTTACCAAATAACCCAGTGACGAAACGCGCCGCTCTTCTTTGGATCTTCTCTATCTCCTCCGTCAACCCGACCTGGTACGGATCCCACACTGATGAGCAATACTCAAGTATAGGTCGAACGATTGTTTTGTAAGCCACCTCCTTTGTTGATGGACTACATTTTCTAAGCACTCTCCCAATGAATCTCAACCTGGTACCCGCCTTACCAACAATTAGTTTTATATGATCATTCCACTTCAAATCGTTCCGTACGCATACTCCCAGATATTTTACAGAAGTAACTGCTACCAGTGTTTGTTCCGCTATCACATAATCATACAATAAAGGATCCTTCTTTCTATGTATTCGCAATACATTACATTTGTCTATGTTAAGGGTCAGTTGCCACTCCCTGCACCAAGTGCCTATCCGCTGCAGATCTTCCTGTATTTCGCTACAATTTTCTAATGCAGCAACTTCTCTGTATACTACAGCATCATCCGCGAAAAGCCGCATGGAACTTCCGACACTATCTACTAAGTCATTTATATATATTGTGAAAAGCAATGGTCCCATAACACTCCCCTGTGGCACGCCAGAGGTTACTTTAACGTCTGTAGACGTCTCTCCATTGATAACAACATGCTGTGTTCTGTTTGCTAAAACCTCTTCAATCCAGCCACACAGCTGGTCTGATATTCCGTAGGCTCTTACTTTGTTTATGAGGCGACAGTGCGGAACTGTATCGAACGCCTTCCGGAAGTCAAGAAAAATAGCATCTACCTGGGAGCCTGTATCTAATATTTTCTGGGTCTCATGAACAAATAAGGCGAGTTGGGTCTCACACGATCGCTGTTTCCGGAATCCATGTTGATTCTTACATAGTAAATTCTGGGTTTCCAGAAATGACATGATACGCGAGCAAAAAACATGTTCTAAAATTCTACAAGAGATCGACGTAAGAGATATAGGTCTATAGTTTTGCGCATCTGCTCGACGACCCTTCTTGAAGACTGGGACTATCTGTGCTCTTTTCCAATCATTTGGAACCCTCCGTTCCTCTAGAGACTTGCGGTACACGGCTGTTAGAAGGGGGGCAAGTTCTTTCGCGTACTCTGTGTAGAATCGAATTGGTATCCCGTCAGGTCCAGTGGACTTTCCTCTATTGAGTGATTCCAGTTGCTTTTCTATTCCTTGGACACTTATTTCTATGTCAGCTATTTTTTCGTTTGTGCGAGGATTTAGAGAAGGAACTGCAGTGCGGTCTTCCTCTGTGAAACAGCTTTGGAAAAAGGTGTTTAGTATTTCAGCTTTACGCGTGTCATCCTCTGTTTCAATGCCATCATCATCCCGTAGTGTCTGGATATGCTGTTTCGAGCCACTTACTGATTTAACGTAAGACCAGAACTTCCTAGGATTTTCTGTCAAGTCGGTACATAGAATTTTACTTTCGAATTCAATGAACGCTTCAGATAGTTTATGTCTTCATAAATGTCAGAGGTGGACCATTTAACATTAATGTCCACAAACAGGTGTCGTTTTACTGCTGATCAGATAGTTTAGTTCATCCTCGACATGGTATAACGTACGAATTATTATCAGGGGATTGTAAAGGAAGTCAGCTTTTGTAAAGCAGCGATTACGGCGCTAATGTGCAGAGTGGCGCTTGGCGGCTCGGTCGGCGGTCCGCGGCCGGCTGCGGCAGCTCGTATCCGGCGTCGCTCCTCCCCCCACATTCTGCCCCCCCCTCCTCCTCCCACAGCACCGCCTCGCGGTTCTAATTTACTTTCTCCGCAGCTCCGTTCCGTGGCGACGCGAGGAACGCCCCCTTAATTAAGTGCAGTGCACGGGCGGATTCTTTGCTGCTGCCAGACGGAATCAACGAAAATCAGCTCCGGTCCTAATGAACGTGCTTTAACGAACTGTGAAACCGGACCCCCTCCCGTCACGTGATTGTGTTCCCTTTCTTCTTTTGCTACCGCTCTCACGTGTACGCCCGGCTCCATGTCACTGGAGGCAGAGAACATAAAATCTGCGAACAACGCGAATCTCGCTGGAGCGGAGTTAAGGGTTACCCGGGCGAAATACTTTCACCGGTGGCTCGCAGTAATCAAGGTGAACGTATTTCGGGCGAATAGACAGAATTCAGAGCTGTATTTGAAGAACAATGAGGTATCAGTTGAGGTTACAGAATGATTTTACCTTTTATATTCCCCTGCTATTGGTCACGAGGAAGACGTGGTTTAGCATGATGATCATATGCTAAACAAACGAAATACAGTGCTCGAAAGAATACTTTCGTCAACGTCCGTTGTGTTAAACCTATTTTCAAACAGGCGTCAGGTATGATCTTATTTCATAGCGGACATCTTCGCTTTCAATGTATGCACAACTGAAGCCATTCACCATCTAAGGGCAGTTTTATGCTTCACAGTATCAGGTGACCCCTCAGAAGGGAGTGAGTACCCGTGTTCCAGGATTCTCCAGTCAGGTGCACATACGGCCGTTCTCATTTGTGGACGTTGTATTCAACCAAACACATGTAAGGTGGCTGCTCAATTCAGTACTAAGCTACGAAGGTAATGTGTTTGATCAAAGGAGGATGGCCTTTCCGTCGTGTTGCAGCAGATGCCAGTTTCCCTACATCTTTTACCCACAGGTTGTGGGCACTCTGCAAGGAGACGATTTAGTACACAAGGCGACCTTGACAAGGTTTCCAGCGCATTACGACCCACGTGAAGATCTATAGCCGGCAGTCTCTGCCTTGAAGTACCGTACAGCTGCAGCCAGAGCACTGTAAACCGACCTTAGAAGGACCACTGGAGCCCCTGTATTCGATCAGGTTGTGAGTAACAGGTTACGAGAAAGGACCGTAGGACCAAGACCTCTTGTTCGAATACCTCGCTTGACACTGCATCTTTGTTCTCCTTCAGTTCTACGCTTTCCAGGTCAGTTGACAGCTTCATCACTGTTGTTCACAGACGAGTCCAGATTTCCTCTGACGCAGGATGATGAGCATGTTCGAATGTGGAGACACCGTGATGAATGGCACCCGCCAAAAGTTGTGCAGAAAATCGACACATTCGACCACGGTTTTGTGAAGGTGTGGCAGGTGGTAACGTTAACATCCGTAGGGTTCTGGTCGTTGTCCATGGTCGCCTTATCGCCACGCAATACAACGAACGGAGCCTGTTGGGCCATGTGGCGGCTGCTGCATAGGTTGGTGGCCCAGAATGCGCGGTGAAGCTGGGGCTGATGTGGCAATCGTCAGCAGGAATGTCTTGAGGAGCCTGGACACTGAAGTAATGGAATGGCCTGCGGTGAATTGCAACCTAAACGACATCAACCATGTGTGGGATGGACTTGACTGTCGTGTTTGTGGCCAACCTATTCCACCACAGACACTCCAAGAAATCATTTGAAGAATGGAAACGGATACCACAGGGCGACTCATATGGAACATGCCACGTATGTGTTAGGCCATGGTAAACACTCACAGAGGACAGACGCATTATTGAAGCTCTCAAAGTCCAACTAAAAGCACTCAGGTTGACAAGATGAACGAATGTGTCCACTTTGTTTTCGACACCTGTCCAAAATTTCAGTTCTTGTTATGTAGATAAAAGCAAATATGTCTTGTGTACTTAACTAGTGAAATAAAAAGCTATAATATTGTAACATATCAGTTGCCGGCCGCGGTGGTCTAGCGGTTCTAGGCGCGCAGTCCGGAACCGCGAGACTGCTACGGTCGCAGGTTCGAATCCTGCCTCGGGCATGGATGTGTGTGATGTCCTTAGGTTAGTTAGGTTTAACTAGTTCTAAGTTCTAGGGGACTGATGACCACAGATGTTAAGTCCCGTAGTGCTCAGAGCCATTTTGTAACATATCAGTCCTCACTCATTGCTCAGTGGAGTGGAGCACATACCCAAAGTCATGTCCCCCAAATTGTTTTGAGCATTGTACTTCACATCCCTTTTAAAAGAGTGTTCTGTTCACTTTGGTACGCTTTTGATGGTGTACAATTTGACATGGTGTAAATCACGACAGCAGAGTGCTATATATATGCCAGTCCGTTATATGGAATCAGGATCGGAAGAGTGGTTGTTGTGAAAACGTGAATCAATGGAAGACATGAGATAAAGTGTTCGAATATGACCAGATCTGCTGGTAAATCATCGCCGGTTGATCGTGTCTTTACAAGGAATCATCTACCATTCGCAGACCGTGTAGTAATAGTGGCAGTAGAATGTGACTGCATTCGATGACTGTCTGGGTAAGAATACCTAGCAAAAGGCCATTATTCACAGCAGAACGTAAAGCTACACGTCTTCAAAGGGCCACACAACACGCAGGCTGGGAAGGAGCTGACTGGAGGCGTTTAGTTTGGTTCGGCGAGGCACAGTTTCTGTACTTTTAAGTGACGTTCGGCGTCGAATGCATTGGCGGTTCAGGGGTTCTTAACACGCAGTGTGAGGATAGTGTATGTCTAGCCAGAAGTGTTTATACGATTTTTAGAAACGTTTTTCGTACCATAACTTAGGGACACACTTTCACGTTACCCTGAAGATGAACTAAGATGTTTATTCCAATATTCTCGATGACCAAATATTGTCCTTTCGTCTACAACTTCATGATCACTCTGTTGTGGATTCTCTCATCTTCGAAGACGGTAACTTCCGCGTTCAGAAGGGTGCACAGCTGCGTTCCGGTGATTTAAATTCGCTGCCGAGTGAGCCTCTGTGGCGGACACGCGGTGCACGGCTGCGTAGAGGAGCTGTCTGTCGGCCACGTGACTTGGTGAAATTGAGTAGCGTTGGCCGGCTCGGACGCATATTGGTTAGGTGTTAGTGCCCGTGGCCACATCGTTAATTTACAGTTTTTACACAATGAACTATGTGTGACTTGTCTGAATCATTGGTTGGGTAGAATAGTATTACAATAGTGTGTGGAGTCTTTGATACAAAAATCAAGATACCCGATTACGTGAAGATCTATAGCCAGCAGTCTCTGCCTTGAAGTACCGTACAGCTGCCGCCAGAGCACTGTAAACTGACCTTAGAAGGACCACTGGAGCCCCTGTACTCGATCAGGTTGTAAGTAACAGGTTACGAGAAAGGACCGTAGGACCAAGACCTCTTGGTCGAATACCTCGCTTGACACTGCATCTCTGTTCTTCAGTTCTGCGCTTTCCAGGTCAGTTGACAGCTTCGTCACTGTTGTCCACAGACGAGTCCAGACTTCCTCTGACGCAGGATGATGGGCACCGATCATTTATGTTGAGACTGATTGGTTTGCGTCGTACCTTAGGTTTGTTACTCAGTGTTTGAGTCAACGTCGTCAGCGTAATTGGCGGTTGTCTTGTGTACGCACGTTCTGGGCGCCGGAATTATGATCCGTGCGGAGCTGGTTTTTGTTCCATTGTTGTGGTTACTGCGAGCGCCTTGGCTTCGCAAGTTTCGACAGTGCTTCACTATTCTAGGTAAAATAGGTGCTACTGAGTGCGCAGTGGCCAGGACTGGAATTTCATGGAGGCACCTGGACAACAGACGCTATAAATTAACTACGGATATCGTGTGGTGGATCATGTGCAACACAGTCAACGGGTGCTGAACAGGGTCAGTGTTGACCGAGTCTGATGCTACGTCTTGGCACAGCGTACGGCTCACTTCATTTGTTCAAGCGTTGATGCACGTGTGGCGAAACAGGCGCTGTATCTTTGTGAGAGACACAGGGGCGAGTGAGTGCGCCGCGACTTACCCAGTTCACTGTTACTGGCGCCACATCATCATAACAAGCCTGTGAATGGCAAAAAGTATCATGCCACAACCTAAGCGTGAAACTAAAAATTAAAATGACTTTTCAAGCTTTGTCAGTGTATGCTTTATTATATTAATGTTTAGATTGTGAACTCTCAGAATGATCTGATATATAAATATCGGTAAATATGTTATATTAAGAACAAATTAAGTGGCGCTAAAATGAAGCTAGAAAACTAAAAATTGTTTATAATATGTGAATGTATATTACAATCGAAAGGTACACATCTCGACTTATTCAGAGTAATATTTTGGTCAAAATCGGCGTTTTTGCGAAAAATTGAAGGTGCTAATGTTAGACAAAGAAAGGTGAAAATTCGTATGTAGCCTCAGATATATATATAAACATTAAGTATGTGACTCCAATAAGCTATCTCTAATAGTTTTCAAGTAATTTACTAAAAATTAAATTTGAAATGAAAAACGTTTATATCTCTAATAGATTATCATTTGTAATGGTTATAGAAAATTCTAATTACAGCACTCAATTCCCTGACGAAATAATACAGCTATGCCAAGTTTCAAGACTTTAGTGTGAATAACAATCATTACAAAGAAACTTAGAGAAAAGTTCAGAGGTCGTATCCTACTGTCAATTCAGTTCTAAAAATCGTAGCCAGCAAAGCAGTCGAGCGTAATCTTTTTCTATAACTAAAGCCAACTTACTTCCATTCATACAAAATTTAAGAAGACTGTAAATTGTTAAACGGCAGATTTATTGATTAATAAGTGTCCGAGAAAGGTGTCTACGACGATTGACAGCAGATGTTCCGTTCGGAGGTCAGCTGCATCCGCATACAAATACGGCCAGAGAGGCAGTACAGAGACACATCGCACCGAGGTATCAATCTGTCCACGTCAGTCAAACGCGTGTGCGCGCTGTGCCTCCGATGACGTCACAGCCAGGGATCCTAGCAAACGCGTTTTCACTGAAAGTAGAACGTGAACCTGCAAGGACTGAATACCGTTGCAGGTCGCTTAGATTTCATGGAAGTAACTGTTTATGTGTCTCCCGTAATACTGACAAAACCGCGTGGCAAGTGTCGAGATTTTTCCCCACTTTTAAGGTTAGCAATTATCTTTGATGATTAGCAGTAAGGGTGATAGAACATTTCACTGAGAGCCTCCTGTAAAATTCACCTCTGAACTGCTATTATTAATATCACCAGGAACAGTATTACATATATTATATCAAACAGTTAAAACTCTAAACTTTTATTTATAGTTATAGCTCCTGATGCTCCTGAGTAAATAGCAAGTAGAAATATTTCCTTTCAGTGAACAGAGTGAGTAATGTGGACTTTCAGACTGGAAATTACGATCAGTATGTTCTCCATCGGATTCTGCCTGACAGCAGAAATAGACTGCAGGCTCTTGTAAAATAGCGGAGATTTATATCAATCTAACCGCGGCCCCACATACGGTTTTAATCCGCCAGGATATTGAACTTCGGAAGTGTTCGATACAAAACTGGGAATTCGGTAGGCACTAACAGATTACGGTATTGAAATTTGCTGAAAGCAGTGCGAGAACAATGTTTAAGAATTTCCTAGAGAGTGTGGAAACTAAATTGTGAATGTTAGCCAACGTAACCTTGAACGGGACGGGAGGAAGAAAGAAGACAACACTAGATCGCGGCAACCACCAGCGGTGAGGTTAAAAGAAGACGGTGCACCCCCCCCCCCCCCCCTCCCTTCGCCTATGGAGCTACCGCAATAGGCGGTGTTCGCCACCATCCTCACCGCCACATTTTGTTGCTGCTGCTGCCTGCGTTACGTCGCCAGGTGTCCCATCAAGTTTGCTGGTACACTGCGCCGGCAATGCTCGTCTAGATCAAGCAATTACGTTACGTCAAGAATATTTAAAGTATTTGGTAATTGCTTCTAACAGGCTATGGAATTTCATGTTAAGGATGACGTGAAAGTTAAGGTGGAACTAGAATCTCACTATGAATCCTCATATTTCGAAAGTGAGATTAACAAGGATGGTTCAGTCACAGTAGTAAATCCAAAATCTGAAGGTAATTTGTCAAAGGTAGAATCGGAGGTAAATTTCAGTGTTACTATGAAGCTAGAATCAGTTTCTGATGACGAGGTAACTGGAATTGAAGTAAAAAAATAAAAGTGAAATTAATAGTATTATCAGATAATGAAACTGAGTTCAATATGTTCGAAATTCAGCCAAGTCAGGGAATGCTAGAAACTCCTTTAAAACCGGTGGAAATGCCAAGCGGCAAGGTACAGGCACCAAACTCGACGCAATGACTGTTTTCCAAAATGGAATTGTATCATAAAAAAATAAAGCATAGTAGTAAAGAACTTAAGGAGAGTAAGAAGGAACTAAAGAATGAAATGACATCAAAACTGAATAACTTAAATTATAAAACTGATTCTAACCAAATGATCTGCAAGTCAAAGTAGGTCAACAGCTAACTAAATTTCACAGATTTTCAAAACCGAAATTGGTAATGTTCGCAAAGATTACAAACACAGAGGTGATCTTATGGAAGGGAGGTTGTCAGGGTGAATAGACAAACCAAACATTAATCTGATCGATTTGTGGAAGTAAATAATAAAGTAAATGGGTATTAGGGATTTTAAGAAAGTGAAATCCGACAGTGCAAAATTGTGTGAGAATGCTGATAAAATGTTTTCTGACAGATTGGAGGCAGTAGAAATACAAGTAGAGTAACCTCTAGTAGTTCCTGCAGTAATATTGTTGCTTCAGTTGAAGCCACTTTCAACGGAAGTTGTCAATCCTTACGTTTAGATCCAGACAAACAAATTCACCCATTAGTGTTCTGGAATGATTTTGAGGGTGTTTTTGCCTAATGCATGGTCAGAACGTGAGAAAATTTCTTTCATCACACGTTATTTATCAGGAGACGCTTTGCGATGGTCAGCTGATGTAATGATTAGATGCAAAACTCTTCCTGAATTTAAAACTGCATTTCCTAATGAGTACCAATCTCACAACTAACAAAACTACATTTTGAAGAAATTTTGGACTGGTAAAAACTTTACTGCTTGTCGTGAACCAATTGAAGATGGGTTTCACGGGTGTCACATCTGAGAGAAAATGTGAACCTGGAAATGATTATGGGACAAGAAGGTAAGCTGCCTTGGTACTGGCAGAAAAGAATCATTTCCGCACCTAGAGATAATGTGGATAGTTTTTTCTGAGTGGAAGAAGTAGCTGATGTTGGGGAGCAGGTGCAGAACTATAATAGGTCTTCAAATAGACATATAAACAACCGAAATAATGACAGTGGAAACGTGAATGTTAGAAGTGTGGAAGTGAAAAATACACGATCTAGTTATCATGGACAAAGCTGTAGTAGAGGAAGAGGATGCAGACAGCCACCATCCTTTCGCAATAATTATTATGACGAAGGCAGAAATATAAATAATGTGCCGTTGAGACAAGACAGACAGCAGCCCATATTTCTATCTGCTTTTGAATCGAATTAACACAACAGGCCGCGTGTCGGAAACTAAGCCCCGTCTATGAGGAAACTGGCACTCACCACCGGAAACCGAAACACATCCATTAACGAAAACACAGACCACACTCAGTCAGCGCACGCAAACCAATAACAGGGATGATAAAACAGGAACAGACAGTACCAGTGACGTGCTAAACCACTCTCATTATACAGATGACAGCATTTTAGACACATCAGAAAAATGGGTCAATAAGGAAAAGAACAACACTACAGATAACAGGGAGGAACAGATTAACGGGTTGGAATCTGATATGGTCGCTGTTGTAGTAAAGGCTTACATCTTCTACAGTAGTGACAATCTAAAGGCTAAAGTATCAGTAGAACAAGTAGAGTTAGTTTTGCAACATTTTGATGAGGAGGAGTTGATAGATGAATGGGACACCAATAACAATGCGGCCAGGGACCCATTAGCTGTATTCACTTGCTACGAAATATAAAAGCTGACGACAGTATTATAGATAGCAGTGTTAGGCAGGGCACAGTTGCTCAGAGATAGAGAGTAGTTTAACTGAAATGCAGCAAACGAAAGTAGAGGAGTTTGTCAAGTGTTTTGATTTAAAACTGGTTGACAGGTTGCAAAAGGCAGCTGAAGATGTAGAGACTCATGACCCAATGGATCTGCAACTGAACAAAAATACTCTAGCTGGAAACAGATTGAAAAGGACTTATTAGAAGACTTTTATGAGGAATGTGTTCAGACTGGAATAATTCACCCTCTTGTAAAAACTAACTGTCATGAAAGTCAATGATGTAAGAATAATAGGTGCCACTGGACACGTTTCTACACCGGTACAGCAGGAAACTTTGATACCAATTGGTGTGAGTCACATAACAACAGATCATCCTTGTTTAATTGTGTTCAGTTTAAGTGTTGAGATGTTAACTGGCACAGATCTTGTAACGAAATAACAAGGAAAGGCTGACTTTGATCACAGCCACTTAGTTTTAACTTTATCAGATTCTTTAGTAATTACATAGTCTTTCACTGGAAACTATCGAGCAGTAATAACGAGGCATGGGAACTGCCTATTAGAATAATAAGGAATGAGGGGCTACTTGAAGGAAGATATTAAATTCGCTGATAGTGTGCAAGGTGCTGACGCGGAAAATAACTATGTCCTCAAAGAAATAGAGTCCAAGGGACAATCAATAAATCAAATTTCTGATGAAAGAACTTTGGACAGAGAAAGACAGCATGACGCCAAATCTTCCCACACTGGTTTTAGCATTGGTGAAGTAGTGTTAGCCAAAGCTAAACAGAAATCTAAGAGAATTTCAGCGGTGAGGAAGAAGTTTATGCATGTTTGTGATCGACCATTCAGAATAGCACGTAAAGCCTCATGCGAACTCATACCGTTTGGCGAACCGGAAATTAGGAGTGGTCTACAGAACATAGTAGACCTGTAGCCTTTCAAAACTAACAGTAGTTAAATTCTGTAGGGAGTCAGCTACTCTTTGGCGGATACACAGTTTGGCGTACTGTGAGGTCCCAGCTGGGTGAAACTTTAATTCCCTTTCAGGTTCCATTCTCGTCTTCTGCGCTATCTGTAGGATGTAAGGAATATACACCTTCATGTTGTAATATGCTATTAATTTGTAATGTCTTCCTAGTAAGTAAGAATGATTCCGAAAAAAGACCATACCTGAATGATGACGCACAAGAAAATATGAGAGGTAGTAAGTTCTACAAAATTAAAATAACAGTGGGTAAGTTATGAGCACAAGTGAAAGATCATAACTACAAAATACGGAATACTTTGCATTAAGAGAAGTAACTGAAGCTCAAAATTCAAAAAAATCTGGAACGCTAAACTTTGCATAAAAAATTTTATTTCCAGTTGGAAGTAAAATTGTCTGTAGGTAAGAGAGAGTGATAAAATGGTGCCACTAGAGGCAAGCCAAAGCGGCTTTGCATTAATGAAAGGATATGTGTAGAAGCTGTGTGAGGATCACACCAAAAATATATCAGTAGGCTGATGAAGAAAAAATGGAGAAGGAAGCGTCGAAATATATGAATAAATAAGAATAGGTAGAAGCAGGAGAAATGAAGTTAATAGGCTGATATATATGGTAAAATAGTGGAAAATTGGTGAATAATTCGCTCATGTCTCGTAAAAAGTGTGAAAAACGCGTAATATTGCTTACAGCGGGTGGTCATCTTAATGATTAATATTGACACAGACAACATTATAGGTAGACGAATGTGTTTAGAAATGCAGGTTGTAGAGTATTGGTGTAGTGTAATAAAGCATTATGTGTGTGACAATGCAAAGTAAATGCTGTCGAAAAAATTACTTCTTCTGCATACTAATCCGTACAATAATTGAGCCATTTGAAGATAGAACTTGCAAGGGTTACTCGATTTTCGAAGTAAATCAACATCTAAAGTAATTAAATAAATTGCAAGCTACCCCAAAATGTGACTATTTTAAAAATTTCTTTTGATTTTCAGAGCATAATAGATGTGGTTAAGAAGGAACTGCAAATTTCGTTAGTCAAACTTAGTATTAATGTAAAAGTCACGATTTTGTGATGTAATATATTGCCAATAATCGTTTTGAGGAAGTTAATAACAGTCTTCCACAAAATAAAATTTTAAAAAGAAAAGTTTTTTCCCGTAACTTCTCAAATGTTTATTTTAATTATAGAAGGAAAATATAATGTAGAATGTAATTTGTCCTCGCTTATATGTAAGTTGAGAACAGAAGCATAGGCAATGTTTCTGTTTGTCAGGCACATTGAAGCATCATGAAACGTAGTCTACAAGCTGTATCGGAAAAGGATCCAAGAAGGACCCCTCTCCCTTCTGGTAATAGAGTATCGTGAAGAACGCCATACATAGTAATTTCCCACCTTGTACCTTAAATGTTTTAATGAAAGTGGTTCATATGGACACACAACAATGCCTCAGTGCCTACGGTTGTGATTAAGAGAGTGAGTACTAAAAAGTGAAATGTTTTTGTGTGTTTCTCTTTCAGGTAAAGACTGAAAATTCTAACTCACAAAATTAATTTTGTAATAATTGAAAATTTTATTTCGCATTTCTATGTTATTTAACGTACCCGATTTGTAAAAATCATCTGTTTATGTTTGTGTATGCTTAATTTTGAACGAAAATTTAGCTAAGATCAATTTCATTTAAAAAGGTCAGCTATAGTAACATCACTTGTTTCTAAAATTTAATTTTATTCAAAAATATTTTTTTCTCAAAACCAAACAGGGGGTGATCTGGTGAAACAAGCGCTGTATCATTGTAAGAGATACAGAGGTGAGTGAGCGTGCTGTGTCTTACCCAGCTCACTACTACCAGCGCCACATCACCATTACATACTTGCGCGTGACATACAAAGTATTGCGCCATAGCCCGAGAGTTAAATAAAAAATGGAAATAACTTTAAAAGTTCTGTCATTGTATGCTTCAGTATATTAATGTTAACACTGCGTAGGAATGTATCAGAATGATTTAATGAACACGTTTCTCTAAATACAGTATTTAAAGAGAAAAAAGTGGCTTTAAATAATGAAGCTAGAAAGTTAAAAATATTTCAGAATGTGCAAATGTAGGTAACAATCAGAAGGTACCAGTCTAACTTGATCAGAGTAATATATTGGTCAAAATCGGAGTGTTTACGAAAAATTTAAAACGCTGTAAACGAGACTCAAAAACACGAAAATTCGTATGTGGCCTCAGTTTAATATAAATACATTAACTAGGTGACTCCATTAAGCTACCTGTAATAGTTTTCAAATAATTTACTAAAAACTAAATTTGGAATCAAAAGTGCCTTTATCCACAATAGAGTAAGTGTAATTTGTAAATTTTGTACACAGTTATAATTACAGCACTCGATTACATTGATGGAATAATACAGTTGTACCAAGTTTCAACAATTATTACGAGGAATCTTAAAGAGGCAGTTCAGAGCTCATATTCTACTGTCAGTTCAGTTCTAAAAATACTAGCTGGCAAAATACAAAACGCAGTCGAGGTAAAACTTTTTCGGTAAGTAAAGCCAAGTTAACTCCATTCAAATAAGAATTAAGGAGAGTGTAAATTGTTAAACGATAGAATTTAATCAATATGTGACCGAGAAAGTGTCCATTTAGATGCTGCTACCTGTTTCTAGGACGGTTGACAGCAGATGTTCCGTTCGGCGGTCCGCTGTGCCCACATATAAATACGAGTAAGTACAGAGAGGCGGATTAGAGATACTTCGCACCGAGATATCAATCTGTCCACGTCAGGTTAGGCACAAATTCAGACACGGATAGGCCGGCCGCGGTGGCCGAGTGGTTCTAGGCGCTACAGTCCAGAACCGCGCGACTGCTACGGTCGCAAGTTCGGGCATGGATGTGTGTGATGTCCTTAGGTTAGTTAGGTTTAAGTAGTTCTAACTTCTAGGAGACTGATGACCTCAGATGTTAAATCCCATAGTCCTCAGAGCCATTTTTTGAGAAACGTGTGCCGTCTGTGGCGCCGCGCAACGCAGGCGTGTTTTTGTATCTTCACAGGTTCAAATGGGACCGCTCAAATAGCGACGCGACGCGACTGAGACACAACACGCGCCTGCGCCAGATCGCGCGGCGTTGTGGTTACGGCACAGTTTCTCGCACCACGCGTCACGCGAGCACCGCGGGAGGGGTGAAGCAGGGAGCAGGAACCCAGTCCTGCCATATGGTCACTTCGGAATGGCGCATATGGGCAGCGGAATTATCGGCCATGCGAAAAATCAGTCTTACGGTATACTGAGTTTTATTGTCACTGAGTGGTGTTTCGTTTTTTGCCTTTTAAGCGCTCCACATCTTTTAATAATCGTTTTCAGTTACACATACCTGTATACTTTTTTGTTTTGTTTATTCTTTTTTCAAGAACAATGCACAGTTCAATAACTGCTGAGCCATTAGCCACTGGAAGTATATCTTCTGCCTTCACAATGTTTTCAGATTCTGAGCAATGACAGGCAGTTCATCGTGAGGGTAGTGAATAAGGATGTAAGGAATATGATAAAACCATGTGACATAGAAGATATGAAGGAAAGTAAAACAAGCTTATCTACTTGCTGCTTATTATGCTGACGTGTCTCTAGGAACTGTCACAAAAAATCGAAAAGGTATGACCCCTTTGCGCTCCTGGTAAAAGAGTCCGAGATGTGAAGTACATAAGTTTCACTATCATTCAGAGCGGTTCCAGGCGCTACATCTGGAACCGCGCGACCGCTACGGTCGCAGGTTCGAAACCTGCCCCGGGCATGGATGTGTGTGATGTCCTTAGGTTAGTTAGGTTTAAGTAGTTCTAAGTCTAGGGGAAGTTCAGTCCCATAGTACTCAGAGCCATTTGAACCATTTTTCACTATCATTATGTGGTTATGAGTCTAACGAGCGACATCATACAACGTAAATGTGGACATAACATTTCCACTGTAAGCTAGAAACAGTCGAGAAACCATCACTAACAACGACGTCTTAACCGGCTCGTCGTGACGAGAAAAACTATTTTACACTACTGGCCATTAAATTGGTACACCAAGAATAAATGCAGATGATAAACGGGTATTCATTGGACAAATATATTATACTAGAACTTACATGTGATTACATGTGATCACATTTTCACGCAATTTGGGTTCATAGTTCCTGAGAAATCAGTACCCAGAACAATCACCTCTGGCCGTAATAACGGCCTTGATACGCCTGGGCATTGAATCAAACAGAGCTTGGATGGAGTGAACAGGTACAGCTGCCCATGCAGCTTCAACACGATACCACAGTTCATCAAGAGTAGTGACTGGCGTATTGTGACGAGCCAGTTGCTCGGCTACCATTGACCAGAAGTTTTCAGTTGGGGAGAGATCTGGAGAATGTGCTGACCAGGGCAGCAGTCGAAAATTTTCTGTATCCAGAAAGGCCCGTACAGTACCTGTAACATGCGGTCGTGCATCATCCTGCTAAAATGTAGGGTTTCGCAGGGATCGAATGAAGGGTAGAGCCACGGGTCGTAACGTCCACTGTTCAAACTGCCGTCAATGCGAACAAGAGGTGACCGAGACGTGTAACCAATGGCACCCCATACCATCACGCCGGGTGATACGCCAGTACGGCGATCACGAATACACGCTTCCAATGTGCGATCACCGCGATGTCGCCAAACACGGATTCGACCATCATGATGCTGTAAGCGGAACCTGGATTCATCCGAAAAAATGACGTTTTGCCATTCGTGCACCCAGGTTCGTCGTTGAGTACACCATCGCAGGCGCTCCTGTCTGTGATGCAGCGTCAAGGGTAACGGCAGCCTTGGTCTCTGAGTTGATAGTCCATGCTGCTGCAAACTTCGTCGAACTGTTCGTACAGATGGTTGTTGTCTTGGAAACGTCCCCATCTGTTGACTCAGGGATCGAGACGTGGCTGCACGATCCGTTACAGCCATGCTGATAAGATGCCTGTAATCTCGACTGCTAGTGACGCGAGGCCTTTGGGATCCAGCACGGCGTTCCGTATTACGTTCCTGAACCCACCGATTCCATATTCTCCTAACAGTCATTGGATTTCGACCAACGCGAGCAGCAATGTCGCGATACGATAAACCTCAATCGCGATAGGCTACAATCCGACCTTTATCAAAGTCGGAAACGTGATGGTAGGCATTTCTCCTCCTTACACAATGCATCACAACAACGTTTCACCAGGCAACGCCGGTCAACTGCTGTTTGTGTATGAGAAATCGGTTGGAAACTTTCCTCATGTCAGCACTTTGTAGGTGTCACCACCGGCGCCAACCTTGTGTGAATGCTCTGAAAAGGTAATCATTTGCATATCACAGCATCTTCTTCTTGTCGGTTAAATTTCGCGTTTTTAGCACGTCATCTTCGTGGTGTAGCAATTTTAATGGCCAATAGTGCAGTTGTTGTATACACGCTGTCAGCATTAATACACTAATTACACAACAGACTACACAAATGAAGCAGTGGTCAGTATTATTCCAAAAGTATAGCCACCCTGAAGAAGTGTTGTGATTTGATATATTTAATTTGTTGAAATGTATTGCTGACAAAGGCAGATCTACTTTCATTATAATGTTTTTCGAACGACGTGAACTCTTCCTCTCATAAAGCACACTTGGCTAGCTTCCCCATTTCTATCGCACACATTATTCCCAGCTGCTGACGATACACTGGCCATTGTGTTGTGCCATGTATCAAGTGTTTACTTTTATCAATAACGTCTGTTTCATTCTGAATCACGCATCGTCAGTTTGGCAAGGCGTAGGTGAGTAACCAGCGTCAGGTACGTGAGTGTCTTTCAACCCGAACGGTACGCTCGTCATTACTTCGAAAGTGCTCAGATGAAGAAAAGGAATAAAATCCTATGATAAGTTTCCATTCCAGTAGCTCAGTGTTAAAAATGCGATGGGTTATGGGAGTTAAACCAAATTCCAACAGAATTGGCGAGTTATTTTTGTGTGAATTGTTAACCTTTTCTCATTCGAAGAAGCATCACCATTTACGGGTAATGGCTACCTTTCTCTTGTTGATAGGTCTCAGGGTACTTCTTTTGCATAACACAGTGTAATTTGCACAAACTCATTTTTGCAGCAGCTGTTGTGACAGAATTCTGAAACAGAGTGTCCCATTAAACAAGTAATTGACGACCAGAGAGCTCCATAGCTTACGAAAAACCTCATTGTATCGGTTTGTGGTAACATAAGAGAAGAAATTTCATGTTTGGTTTCATACTAGGAAACTCTTGTCTCACTAGCTGTCGATAACTCTCCAAGAATTATAGTCATTGGGATGATAATATAAAGTAGAAAGCACAACTTCTGATATATAGTCGTAGGTACGATTGTTCAGTGTGTTTACGAACTGGCAAAGTACTCTCCTCCTTGTGTGCCATCATTCGCCAAAATCTCGTTTCGATGTCTCGAGAGGTTTAAGAGATACGAGGGACGTAAGAATGTTTCATTCTCTTGGGCGTGAGGTCGGGAGTGAACGCGCTACATAGGATCCATTTTCTCGAGATCGGAGGCTGAATGAGACCTCCTCCCAAGTCTAAACAAAAATTCAATACGTTAGCTAAATTTCATACGCAGCAACATATGGTGTAATACGCGCCAAACGCAAAATCATAGCGACCCCTATTTTCGATTGCAAACTTCTTGAGTTTTGCGTAGTGTTTTACTAAAATGTATACATCACAATAAGTGCGACCAAAACCGAGATGATGGACACTTCGCCACGAAGCTGACATATAAAGCTACAAGTAAGGCAAAAATCAAATATTTTCAATGAACAGTTTCTGAAAAATCGTTTGAGAAAGATAACAGGGTGCGCGAGCTTTGGTTCTGTCAGCGCTGAGCGTCGCCAACCGGCGCATGCGAAGTACGTGTACGCGTCGCAGTATGCGTTGGACCAGCGCGATATGTGCGGAACGTGCGCGTCGCGTTGTAACGTCGTGTCACGTAACACGTGCTATACGCGTCTCAATCTGCGCTTATCCTCATTCAGACGCCTGTATGCGCTGCGCCGCAAATGATATATAGCCAGGCAGCCAGCAAATGCGTTTTCGGTAAAACTAGGAAGTGAACACACGAGAACTGGCTCTGAGCACTATGGGACTTAACAGCTGTGGTCATCAGTCCCCTAGAACTTGGAACTACTTAAACCTAACTAACCTAAGGACATCACACACATCCATGCCCGAGGCAGGATTCGAACCTGCGACCGTAGCAGTCGCGCGGTCACACGAGAACTGTATAGCATCCTGGATCGGTTAGATTTCAAGGAAGTAACTATTTGTGCGCCACCTGCAGTGTTGATTAAACTGAGTGGCGACTGGCGAGATTAGTTTCCAGTTGTAAGGCGAGCAATTAACTACAACGATTAGAAGTCAGGGTGGGGACCTTTTTACTTGGAACTCCCAGTCGAGGTCACCTATGAACTGCCAATAGTACTGTTTCTAATGACACTTTTTCAGATAGGGACATCGTTATTATTATTAGAAATTTTATTATATTTTGTCCATGTGAACGTTTACTGATCATATCAATGAGTTCAAACTCTAAACTTCTATTTGTAGTCATAGTTTTTGATGTCATGAGTAAATAGCAAACAGAAACATTTTCTTTCGCTGATCACAATGAGTAACGTGGACTTGCAGACTGGAAGTTATGGCCAGTATGTTCTCCATCGCTTTCCGGCTGACAGCAAAAATAGTTTTCAGGCTCTTGTAAACGGCCTGGAATGATTCATTTGCTGCCCCATAGATGGTATTTCTGTTATTTTGTTTGTCTGGATTGAGGATAATAATAAGCTGTTGGTCGTCCGTCATCTCCCTCTCAATGCTCATTGCTGTAAGTGCCCTACAGTGACGTTTGATACTTTTGTGGTGGAGAGTGAGTATAGATTTTACGCTTGTGAGGTGGTCGTGCATTTGATATTCTGGTTGACTCTTGCTTTTCTGTCGCCACAAACGCGATAAAAGCGGAGGGATACGCCGTTAGCAGCAATACCGGTGACACTGTCGTATGCCTTATGTATTCTGATGAAATATACCAGGAAGTGTTTCTGCAGTTTGTCACATTCAGTGTGGGCAAAGAACTGATGACTTTGGAATTTATGATAAAGCGCAATCGGCACGGCCTTTGATAGTGTTTGCCGGTGTTGTATCTAATTAAGTAATAGTGTAAGAGAAGTTTTGCACAACATGGCTGCCCTCTACTTAAGATGTGACTATCGACGCCCCCTTAGGCTGGTATACTGATTAGTTATTTAGCGCAAGTGGTACCTGGTGATGTCTAGCGCTGTTTTGCTGTGCGCTTTAGAATAAAGCGATCATAAGCCCTGCGACATGTAACCAGTCTGGGCTGCTCATGCTTTGGCATTCAGTGAGCGTAGAGCGTAGCGCCGTACCGTTAGGTTGCTGAGTTGGGCATTGATAGTTCTGTACTCTGTGTTGCGTCCTATGATGATCCGTGACCCGCATTCAGCAGCGTTTACATTTGACGTAAATTGTCACCGGCGTTATTCTCGTAGATGAGAATACACCGAATAAATTTGGAATTAATTTGCTTTGATAATTTTAACATTGCTCCTTGTTGAAGAAAATTGATACTGATCATTCAAATTGAATTTTTACTATCATTCGATTGAAATTTAACCATTCGAGTAATGGTACATTTGCCAAATTTTGTATTTTTATTCAAATGAGAAACTGTCGATTTCCGAGTGTTTCTAAGGGCTATATAAATTTGTTAACAATGCGTTTATCATCTTTTTCATCAGACGTCATGTCCTCAAACTGCTTAATTTGAGAAGAGAGACATTGCTCCTCCATAAGAAGCACTGTCGAAAGCTATATAAAGTCAAGCATTTCGTGCGGAAGTAACTCAGCGAGTGAAATGCGAGAACCTACGTTGGTGCTTTTTAATACATAGTACCGTGCATATACACAGTATGTAGGCAAACCCGACCGTTACGCAAACATACACAATGATTAGTGTGAACACTAAACCTCACTAATGCACTGCAATCGTGTGTTTTCATGACAGTTAGACGAGTGTTTTTTAGTGTAACATAGTCAGTCTTCATGTAAAGATTTATAGGTCTGCGGTCAGTGTTCGCGTACGGAACTGTACATTACATTAGACAATGGAGCTTTACCCAGCTACATAGTTGACGAAAGTGTGTTTCGTGTACCGACAAGTAAAGAGAACCACAGTATCGAAGCACATTCCAACGAGGTAGACCTTAGAAGGTCAAAACGGGTTAGGAATGCAGGGCAAGAGGTAGCACTGTATACTGACCGAGGAGGAGAAACAACTATACGGTTGGAAGAATGAGTGCTTGCGCACATAGATGGAGAGCCCTCAATCGGCATTGAATTATCTCGCTTAATGTCTCTCACAGTAACGTGCGGGAAGGTTGAGAGCGTTCTCGAATCCAATGCTTCCAAAATTTTTATGTGAACACTCTTAAAACAAACGATATTGATATTCTACGTCCTTATTCTTCATGGCTATACATTTGAAACCATCTACCGCTAGAGGGCTCCAGATTATAGAGTGCAACGTGGTGGTGTGTAATGTAATCATGTTGGTGCGTGAGAAACAGCGTGCTGTAATCGAGTTTCGAATCCGAAGAATTCATGCGCACGTGGAGCGCACTCTCGTGCAGCGTGGCAATTCCCGACCACGCACGAGCGCTGCGACATCTGCAACACTGCCACGGCCTGGGTTCACTGTCATCGATCATCCTCCATAAAATCCTGACTTGGTTCCCTCCGATTTTTTATCTGTTTACAAAACTTAAAAAACACCCGTGAGGACTTCACTAATGTGGTGATGAAGCGGTGTAAAGCAGAGGTGACGTTGTGGCTCGGTCGACCAATTCAGACATTCTACAGTGACAGTACCAACATACTAGCCTTTCTTTGGGAGGTACGTTTGTCTCGAGGGTGACTATGTTAAGAAATATACATATAGCTCTGAAGAATAAAGAGGTAGAACGTAAAATTACGCTTTTTTCATTTGAAAAGTTTTAAGAGTTTTTACATAAAAAAATCGGAGGCATTGCATTTCAGCACGCCCTCGTAATAGGTGTACAGCAAATACAAACAGACGTCACGGAGAGTTCAAGCACTATAACTCCTTCGGAGAATAGTTATCATGTCATTGTGGATAACTGGGTATCCCGCACTGTCTGGTCAATCATTACTTCTCTGCGGATGTGGTTTTCTCAGATTAAGCCTGTTTTCATCAACATATTGACGACGTTTTACACTTGGGACAAGTCTCTCAGTGTGGTAGGCGGTTGACATCCCCAGCTGCTGAGGTCTTTCACATTAAAACTCACCTAGCAACTAAAAACAAGTACTCACTGAAATTATTTCCACTATATAAACACGAGATCAGTGAACTCATTTTGCCTACTCCCACGCGACAGTTGGACAGAAAATGCGGTGGAGGTATAATACGAGTATATCGGTTAACTAAAAAATGAGCAGCGCTTGTGGTGGGCGCAGTCCCGGAAGAAGGCTTCAGCAGCCGTTCAAGATAAGAAACCATTTCCCCTCTAACACTGTAGAACAGTTTCAGAGATTTACGTAGATTCTGTCCACATGTGAATCCAGCGTTGATATTAACAGTGATTCATACCGGTATTCCACACAGTGTTAACTCACTTTGTAGAAAATAAACACAGAATCCAGCGCGTCTGTGCACTGTCTTGCCACTGACGCGTAAAGGACACGGCGGAAGGGTCAGTATAGCTTTGTGATTCTTGCTGTAGTTGGTTCTTGTGATATAGTGGGCTGGAGACTGCTTGCTCTTTAGTTTGGAGACCTGCAAAGGAGAGAAGTCCACGACCGCAATCCCGCGACCTAACTTTCCACGAACTTCTACCCCCAGTCCTCCTCCTCTCTGCCACATCTCCAGAACACGAATCATTCCTTGATATGGTGTTACTGTACTTAGATATGGGGCACAAGTAAAATATTTGTTCTTAGCGCACTTCATTTAAAAATAAACATTAATTTTATACCATTACAACACTGTTTTCAATAATTTGAGGTTCTTCATTCCCCAGCATCGCACAAATTATTAGTCCTAGAGACGAAATGCATAGAACCTACCTTACAAGAAATGTGATGTAGTTTAATTTTCCCATAGAGACCATGGTTTTCGAGTTACTCAAGAAAAACGTAAAAAAGTGGTCTCCAAAAGTAAGTCCACCCCCTACCGGTCATGATTCTATGTTTCTCATTGCATCCCCTCCTACCACTGCAAAAAATTTCCAGTTACACGGATTGTTTACCCTATTTGACTTTTTTGGTCTTCACTGACTGGATCATACAATCCAGGCTTACACAATGTTGCATTCATTGCGATCCTCAGTATATCTATTTTATCTGAATTTTGTTGAATGAGACATGTGTACCAGTTTTGTGTATCATTTTTTCCTTAACCTGTAGGAGACTGAATGCTTCGTCACACGAGAGTCACACATAAATTATTTGTAGTGCGTAAATTACGTAGACAATGTCAGGGATTAGGTTGTCCCTGTTTCAAAGGGTTAAACTTGAACTTTGTTCCATATGGTGTTGCTAGTAACCTGAATACCTTAATTCCTGTTTGTACAGCAATAATTATTGTTACTGACGCAAAATATGATCTTATATCAACATCCATACGTTATTTCGTGTACGCAAAAGACCGAAGACTGTCTAAAACTGAATTATCGGAGTGAACTAATTCGCCTTGCGCTAATTAATATTTCAGAACTGGCTATGAAGCTTAATTATTTGTTTGACTCATGAAATCAACGCTGTAGAATCTAAAATGTCCAATATATTCTGTTCGGCCGCTAATATTTCGCCCATAGACCATTTTCGAAGCCCAGTCGTCTGTGTGTCAGAACAGTTTGGCCTGTTAGAAGTCTATCAATCCGATTCGTACGCGTAAGCACAATAAGCTGCTCCAAAACAGAAAGGGTAAGATGTGAGAACACATTCTGTACATGTATACATAATAATGCATCGGAGACGAGTGATAACTTATGAATTTTGTTTCATTGGCACTCTGTTTTCAAAATGTTCTCGCCCTTCTCAAGTGCTTCTGTACCCATCTCTCTTCACTGTCCCCCTACTGGGCCAAGCAGTTATAGAGCTATCGGGCTTCGTCGTTGTTTCCTGGGTCCGTCTACTGGGGTTCTTCTACTGGACTTACTAGTTGAATTAGATGCTTGAGAAGCTCAGTAATACGCTTCTTTCAGGTCTTGTTTCAATTAATATGCTCACTCACATACTTGGATCATTCTACCCTATTTATTGATTGATGTTCATGTTGTACATCTGTTGTCTGCATGACTGTATTTGTTGTACGGAAGTGGAATAGTGTGTTTTGCCAAAATTTACATTGAGTCCATTTACAGACAACCACTTAACGAGTATTTCTGAAAGTTTATTAATAATCTCTTATAACACTACCACCGTTTGCAAAAAGTGCCAGATCTACTGTTGAATGGTCAGTGGGAGGTATAAGGAATAAGAGTGAACTCAAAATTGTACCCTGTGGGACTCCCTTTACGATTTCTCTCCAGGTACTAAAATTGTCTGCTTTTTCAACGTTGTCTGCATTATTCATCACACCTTTTGCACTTTGTACGGTAGAAAGAGCCATAATTTGGATGTTTTTACGTTGTATCTATTAACACAAGTTGCTGGCCTGCAATTACACCAGCATGCTGGAAGTTCCTTTTTGCATTCTATTTCTTAGCTATGAGTCAAACCGCTTGTATGCACAGCCATGAATTCCATAATTTTATCTAAGAGCGTAACATGGTCTACACTGTCAGTTGCCTTATAAATAGAAACAATTTTTTATTTACAGCTCGTAATATTTGGTGGGTGAATGTGAAAACAGCACTCTCTGATGAGTAACACTTCTGCAATAGACTCTGTGATATGTTAAGCAAATTGTTTCTACTTAAATGTGAGACGGCTCTTGAGTATATTACTTTTCAAATATTCTGAAAAAAAAACCCATGTCAGCAGGGGAAATGAACAATAATTTTCTATGTTAATTGAATCTTCTGGCGGTTGCTTGTAGAACAACATTATAACAAAAGAAAATCTGTAGTTTGCTTCTGTTCTAAAGTATTAATTTATTGTGTTAACTGCTGTTCGGCTTACAAGGCCATCATCGGGCATCTGAACTGGTTGACACAATGAAATAATAATGTAGAACAAAAGCAAACTAGCGTTTTTAATTTATTAATAATTATTTAATTCTTTCTTGTCACCTTTCTTATAAAGAGGCTTAAAGTTGCATATTTTAACCTGCATGAAAAAATTCCTTTGCCATTGATGCATTACATAAGTAACTAACTCATTACTTATCAAGTTGACAACAATTTCTTAGAATTCTGCTTGAAATTAATTCAACACCAAGCCTCTTGTTTTCAGACCTTTTGCAATTCTAATAATTTCAGTGAATTGTGTTGGTGGTACTTCTCGTTGCTTAAAGGTTTGCAGAATCACAGTTCTAATACATTCTCTTGCTCCTTCACCTGCACCATTTCATCATAATTTTGCTGGTACATTTAGAAAGTGATTGTTGAAAGTACTATAACAACTATGTAACCATTAATTGTTTGAATCTCCGCACTGTCTACAAAAATGTTATGAATCTGGGTCATCCTATCTTGCATGAAAAATTAATCACTGAAATAGGACTGAAACACTCAGATAATGATTCCCAATACTTTTTTCCTGTACCTATCTTCCAAAATGTCTACACAGGAGTTTCCACCATCTACTAACTGTATTAAAGGTTTCCTTGCTGGGTCTGCATGAATTGTGTGTATTTTTAGTATAGAATTTCTTTCAGCGTTGTTTCTTATTTGTAGGTCCATGGGATACGCTCCCAATAATATAGATTGTCCATAAGGGTCCTCCACCTTTACATACAATTGTAGCCTGCAAACTATTCGGGATATAGAATCGAGTGTTTGTGGCGTATAGCAATTCTAAAAATGTATTTCAAGAGAGCTCAGTTCGTAGCTCGTGAAACAGCAAGGCGACATTTGAATTCTGATTATTCACAGGTTGCAGGTGATTATTCACAGGCTGCATCGTCAAAAGTGCTGATTGCTTCATTCATTCGTGCATGTAGGGTAGCAAATTCATTGACTACAGGGTACATGCAGTATCTGACGCAACCCAACAAAAGAAGTGTTCTGGTTGCGTATCAGGAGAGAGCGAGGGCCATGCAATGTGATCATTGCGGACCATGTACCATTCAGGAAACGTCGCACTGAGTACATCCAACACATTCGAACTCCGATCTGGGGGTATATTGCCTTGCTGTAAGATGACGGACGTTTGGAGCTATTCGATCTGGGGTAGCACGAACTTTTCGAACATACCTAGGTAAATATTCCTCTTTGTGGACATCACTGCGAAGAGAAATGGGCTCGTCACCCCATCGTGCATAGGCTGAACCGTACGTTAACTTCGGGTTATGATGGGTGTGTTCATACTTGCTGTGTGTGTTTCTCCTCCAGTCATCGGAAGTCATATCGAAGCAGGGCTCATAACTCAAGACAGTTCTACGCCCGTCAATCGGATTCCAGGTCGAAATTTTGTGCGGCTGTGGGATACCAACCAGACGCCCGCCATACAGTCCAGTAACTAACAGTGATAGTCTGGGGCGCTACTTCTTTTCATAGCAGGACCTTTTTGGTTGTCGTCCGTGGTCTCTTACAACATAACTGTACATCGAAGATACTCTACACCCTGTTTCGCAGGCCTTCGTAGGAAGCCATCCTGGTCTTTCATTTCAACAAGATAATGCCCGCCAGCATACGGCGAGAGTTTCTACAGCTTCTCTTCGTGCTTGCCAAACGCTACCTCGACCAGCAAGGTCACTGGATCTCCATGGAATTGAGAAAGTTTGGAGTATAATGCGTGTGGCCCTCTCATTATATTGGGATTTGGATGATCTAACGTGCCAGCTTGGCAGAATTCGGCACATTATCTCCTCAGGAAGACATCAAACAACCCAAATAGTACCAAGTCGAATAACTGCTGGAATAAGGGCCAGTGGTGGACCAACGCGTTGTTGACTTCCTAATTTTTAAAGCTTGTCCTCTTGAATTAATCATCCAACTTTTCTGAAATTGAAATCAGTTTTTTGGCAGAACATGCAAGTCACATATGACGATTTCCGTTCGATTCGGATAACTAATTCGTGCTGACTCGTTTTTTATGTCTTAAGAGTGCACGTTCAGAGGCAAATTAAAACTGGTTGTACCGAGATACATATGGCTGAAATGCTCAGTGTTTTTCAGAATCTCTTGTGGCTGTTTGCTAAGTCCATCTAATTGTTAGTGGAATATATTACCTTGATCCCAAGCGCTATGAGTCTGAATAAAATATAAAACTGACTGCAGAATCGTTCTTTGATTAATTAAGATGCCTGACTAAAAATCCTCGAAAATAACATTTTCACCAGCGCAAAATACATCACTGGGCACAAAACAAGCATCTAACTGCGTGATGTTAGTACGGCCGCCATTGCGCGGGAACTTTAATTAAACAGTTCACTAAATATTGAAATTCCGAATATATTTTCCTAGTTTTCAGGCCTCTGTTCCAAAATTTCATTTAAATCACTTGCAGAGAATTTAAATTTTACAGACACACACACAATCCTCATCAGTTCGTCTGTAGTTCATAATATACATGAGATAAAAATCTCTACCAATTTAAACATTTAATATACTGGTATCTTCAGGTTGTCAGTGGAAAAATCGATCACTTTTCTGTGCTCCTTGAGTCTGCCTTTGGTCCATAAAAATATAAATTTCTGTTCAATTGTGGCTGCACGAATCAGCAAATAATGCGTCCTCTATAAAACAAAGAGTGCTGTGGATGACATTTGCAATTTGTTAAATATTTTCACCTCCCAGTGTCTGATATTGTCCCATATGTAATTTCTCTTTCATTTTAGCATGAAAATTTATATTTTTTAACGATGCCTAATCTTTCGTTGACGACACATCGTCGGTAGTTAATAAATCATTCTGCTTGTTTCTTTGCTCAATTTACACAATTTCCAATATTTTGAACTTACAATAACACATCTGCACAAAATAATTTTCTATAAATTATTTACGTTTGGGGTCCGCCTCGTTTAATTTGCTTATAAAAATGACATTCTTAGTGCTCTTTCCAATTACTTGTGACGTATAGACCTTTAGCTATCTGAATTACACTATCATCATTCCTATAGATTAAGTGTACTTCATATGTTTACAGTTTCAACACACAATAATTTTAGTCCTGTTCTGTAATTTTTCGATACACACTTTGTACATTCGGCTGTACTGTCATATATTGTGTCAAGCGCAAGAGTTCCTTATTTCCAAACTAAATATCTCGAGCACTTAGATCGATAGCTGTGTGCAACTAAAGGAATGTTTTAAGAATTTTATACAGAAGTTATACTTCGAGATAGTTCTAAAACCTGCTAACAGGTGGCACTGTTCGCTGTGCAGTGCGCATAGATCTATGTATATAACTAAACTTGTCCTCTGCAACCAGTCTTTGCATTCAAAGGACAGTCTTTCCGAAATGTCCACCACCATCCATAGCACGGACGTGGCGTAAACGAACAATAAAACTCGTCATCGCAATCTGTTGTGTCTCATCGGAAATGGTTCCAGATATTATAAGAGATCGCCGATTTAAGTTCGTCCAGCATGGTGGGATGGTTCTGGTAGTATCTTTCAGTATGACCCACAAAAAATTGTCACAAGGAGTGAGATCAGGAGAATAAAGAGGTCAAGCCCTCCCTGCGTCAATAAATTTGTAATATTCTAACGCAGTGACTGTATTATCGATGGATTCACCAAGAAATTGTAACATACGTATAGTGCGAAGTGCGCTGTCCCCATCTTGCATGAACTACTCGGTGCCTGATCGATCCTCTAACGCTAACTGCGCAGCAGCAAATCGTTCAAAAACTGCATATCGTTCACTACCGATCGTTTCCCGATGAAAAAAAAGCCAATAAGGTTTCCGCTGCATATGGCAGCCGTCAACACGCAACAGAAATAAATTAAGACAGATGTATATGTCTTAGACCACTGTTAACCGCTTTCTAATCAGCGCCCACTTGTTGCCTTGAGAACTGTCAAGGACCATACCGAGTCTTCCCATTACAAATACACTTAAAACTTACTTGTTATAAAAAAATCTCCTGTATACGAAGTAATTTCACTATGACAGCTGTAAAAATTAAAGGTTTTTATGCATAATACATTTATGCAATGATTAATTAAATTCAGCAATATTTTTAACAACTTACACAGAATTATCCAAAGTTTATTTTTTGAAAACTAAACAGTAATTTTTGTAATAATGAACCCATTTTTGTAATGTTTGATATTCTTACTGTTACTGTTAATGTGACCAAAGAGGTGGTTTCAAAACCTAAATAATTAATGCCCATGTAAATTATGGATAAGATAATAATTAGTTTCTATTGAGAATAGAAGAAATGAATAATTAAAACTTTTATTATTAACTCATAGAAACGTGAAATATAAGGAAATGCAGTATAAACAACAATCTTTACTGTTCAGAAATGTGTATAAAAGAAATGTTTAATGTCGTATTAAAAAAATGTGTTGGAGTTTCACACTGAAATTTCAAGTAAATCAACGGTTCTTGAAACTTTTCATGAATTTCTCCTGCGTCTGCTGAAAATAGACCGAGTACCTACATAAGTATATGAATGCTACATTCTTCATAAAATGTAGTTTGCATATCTTTGGACTGTTCGAAGTGCGCGGAAAAGAATTCAAATGTGCGTCTGGAAGTTTGTCTCCTTCTTTGTGTGGTCTTTATTGATGATACTAAGTTACAGAGAAAATAGACTTTAAATGTGGACTGTTTTGAGACCACATATGAGAATGCTACAGTGTCAAATCATTGTTTGGTTTAACTTCATAGGTGTGTTTATTTCATTTTATTGCTATCATTAGGTGTAAGAGAAGGAGAACCTACACTCATCTTCAGAAAATGCGGAATACCTTGAACGACTAGAGATAGGATGTTCATATTCAGAAGACATGTACGTTAGCATGTTCTACAGAAATGGTTAGTGTTTGAACTATGTCGGCTGGTGTTTTCAAGATCAACGCCGATATCGAGGCGGAACACCACCTACCGGTAAAATGTGCCTGCGGTACTCGTTGTCCCTATAAACCGAAGGTAATGGATCAGTGTGCCGTGAACAACGTGCAGGCGTATGAGCGAAATGTACCGTCAGATCAATGAGTTTGAAAGAGGGAGCGTTATTGGCATGAGAGAATGTGATGCATCCATCTGAGAAATTGTTGCTCGTGTGGGACGAAATGTTTCGGCCAGTGCATCGGGTGCGTGCAGAATGGTTCACGGAAGGCCACAGAACATAACGAGATGGGTCAGGTCGCATCATCCAGACCAACCACCGAGAAGATCGACGTCTCATCCGAATGGTACTGCAAGATAGATCTGCGTCCTCCTCAGCTCTGGCGCTCCAGTGGAATGGAGTAATAATCGTACACTATCATGGGTGACAGTGTGTCACTTTTTAATACGGCATAGGATACGTGTGCGTCTTACACTTTTACACCTACCTTTGACGAATCTGTAGAATCATTCTAGACGGCGACGCTGTATGGAACGACGTCGCTGGAGACAGGAATCAGATAGCGTTTTCGGACGACCTCACCTCAGGTTGTGTTTGTTTGAAAATGATTGCCGCATTTTGGTTCGCCGCTGACGAAGGAAGGGGCATCATAGTGACTGCATTTGTACAAGACATACAGTGTCAGCTCAAGCCCTTATGGTGTGGGGCGCTATTGGGTACAATCATATATCACAGTTGGCTGATTTCGAGGGAACTGTGGTCACTGTGACCTAACTGAGAGACATTCTGCGACCCGTTGCGCACGCTTTCTGCACAACATACCGGACAATGCACGACCAGATGTTTCTGCACGAACACTAGCCTTCTTGGTGGCACAGAATGTCAGTCTTCAGCTCCGACATGCAAGATCACCAGACCTGTCGTCAGTCGAAACGTGTGGGATATGGTGAAACGACAGGTGCAGCACTGTGACCCAATGCCAACCACCACAGATGAACTTTGGAACCAGGTGAATCCAGCGGTTATGGCTATACCACAGGACGCCATTCGGGCCTTATACGCTCCGATGCCATCACGCATGTAACAAGTTATCAGGGACCATGGCAGAACCTGTGCCTACTAGAGAATGGGACATATGCTAATCATTTCTTCAGAATATACTGCACATGCACTGTGAATATCAACGTCCTTTCTTAGTCATTCAAGGTGTTCTGTTTTTTTCTGAACATGAGAGTACATTTTGCATCTCACAACTGATCTGATACAAGCATTGTTTAGTTAACAACAACGGGACAAATAATTTCTGAAAAATATGGCGTAAATGATTCATATCATTAGCATAAATGTGTACACATATAATTCTTATTTTAGGGAAATTCTTAAATTTTGTAGCAGTTATATCAATTATGTCGTTTAATTTCCACAATTTACACTAAAAGCAGTTCAAATTATATGTAACTTAGTACAAAGAAAGTGTACCGCATGGAGTCCAAAAAATAATTTATGTTGTTTAAGGAAAATATGTCCCTAGGATGTGCACTGCCAAAATCGGCCTTCTTGTCATTGTATTATATTATTCTTAATTCCTTGTTTGATGTTAATAATATGAGGATATATTGATGTTGCATCTTCCCGACATAGCGTCCGCGGAACAGCGACTATTACTCGTACTATACTGAAAAAGCGTATGTGTTTAGTCTACAGTCTAATTTTTTATTTCGCCTAAAGGCTACCGGTTCCGCACACGGTACCCTCCTCAGGCCATTGCCTGGCTCGCAGTCGTCATGTTTGCTTCCCATGTAGGTGTCAAATACTCACACACCTACTTCCGAAGCAAACGTCGCGCCAGGGGATGGCCTGAGGATGGTATCATGTACGAAACCGGTGGCTAGTAGGCGAAATAAATAAAATCAGACTGTAGACTACAAAAACATACGCTTTTTCAATGCTGATGATTAAACTATGCATTCCAATTTGTAAAACCGTGTAGTTCTTGTATTTCAGTAGAGTAAAAAATTTAGTTTAGAAAATAAAAGAACTGTCTCTAAATGTTGATTCACCATTGTTAAGCCATCTAAGCCTTTTCTTCTGTGTTGAAGGCCATACTGTCAGTTCTTATCGGAACTGTGTCATTAGCTGAAGGTCTTGATTTCCGTGTACATACGTTATTTACCAGCATTCTATTAAAAATTTCCTAAACTGTGGATAATAAAAGTCGCCAAGATTTTGTTGTACAGCGTCGGAAAATAAGACTGGGTTCCGTACTTTGTTAGAATGCAGTTTTCGAAAGCGACCACTTCATCTGGAACACTTTATAATTTAATTAGTTAATATCTTCTTATAGATGAGGCATTACTGGTTGTTGCCGATTTGAAGGTGAGAGGCTGGCACATGTCCAGTATAATATTGATTACACTTCTTTACTCAGTGTTCCCCAAGTACTCTGGGCATCCAACATAAATGTGGCAGGAAGAGGAGCCCCTACAAAAGAAAACAGTGGCTGTTACTAAGCTAGCTTGCTTACACGCAGTAGCAATACAGCCTCGTCACAGGGCCAAATAGGTGTAGTGAAACTAGAACGGAAATTATATTAAAAATAGTGTCATAATTTACAGTACCTATAAATGTAAAGTATAGTTTGCGTAACTTGAGTGTGAATTGGTTGCTTGACAATGTAGTTAAGAAGTTCACCGGTATATTTGAACATTGATATAGTCCTGAATTCACTGAACGATGACGAGTATCTCTTGAATAATATCTGGTTCGGCTCTTCCGTGTGGTGACTGAAGAGAATACGTGATGCAGTCTTAAGGTATGGTGTGGGCACTGTGGAACTAACTGTTGATAAACTCTGACTCAGTGGAGCAATTCATCCACTTATATCCGCCTCTGACGGATAGATGCCCATTTGAGAACTATTTTTGTGATATTACGCTAAAATATGATATGGCGTTTAACCATTAAATATGTTGCACCTCTCTGGAAGCTGGCCTTGACGTGTGAGACCTCTCTCCGCATCGCTGTGTACCGTACCTACCGGCGGACACAGCACTCACAAGGGAGCCATCACAACTGTTAGTCACGGAATTTGATGATTCTTAGGTATGTTTTAGAGGGTCCTGTACTGACTATCTGGTTAATAACAATAATGAGCGTATGGCATTCGCGGCCGGGAGACCCCTCGCGGGGCGGTTCGGCAGCCGCTCCACAAGTTCTTTAACGCTACTACGGCGACTTGCCAGTGAATGAGGATGAAATGATGATGAAAGACACACAACACCCAGTCATATCGAGGCAGAGAAAGTCCATGACCCCGCCGGGAACCGAACCCGGGATCCCGTGCCCTGGAAGCGAGAACGCTACCGCAAGACCACCAGCCGCGAAGTCTATCTCGTTAACGGCTGTTCATGTGTGTCCTCTAGTTTTCGAGAAAGCAAATGTTGATGTTTATGCGCGCGTCCTACACTCGTTTGCGGAAAACATGTTTTGGCAAAGTCAACGT